>NC_079163.1:58904446-59504446 GCF_947563725.1 Argiope bruennichi
ATTGGGTAATAAGGTAAAAATAATAGAAAAATTAAAAATTGTGTCGCCTGAAATATTTTGAAATTTAAAAAAAATTATCCATATTTTAATTTCTCAGAAATAATATTTCGTTTAAAATATTTTTAAAAGAAGAAATTTGACGTATTTATATTTTAATACATATGCCTAAAAAATTTCATAACTCTAAGTAAGTCATATCACTGACTCCCCGCCCCGCCCGAAGGCACACGGATAACTAAAACTGAATGACCAGACCGCCGCAACAGCAACGCTGACGGGAACTGTGGTTGAATTCTAAGGGCCATCACCGGCCACGGTGGGACTCTTCCCGAAGGAAGTACGTCCCGTCATCGATGGGAGGAGCCAGATCCCCCACCTTTTTGTGTACCCTCCAGGGTGGCGAAATCCAACTACCACACCTGAAGCATCTTATCCTCTTTTCGAGGTGCCCCCCGGGGGCTCATAATTCTAAGCAAGAAATTCGCAAAAATGCCTGATAGAGTCCACCGTCCTCTTAATGAAAATGCCGATAAATTTTAGTGCAGATTTACTTTCTCGCTAACAAAAAACTAATCACTGCACGGATTTCCAATTTGGGCTCCGCTTACAACCGCCGAGACATATTTATGACCGATTATTAGACAAATCAAAATTGCCGCTTGAAAACTGCTAAGTCATTCCATACAGATAAGGTGTTGCCATAGAGTTTCATCAAAATAGCCTTACAATGAACATGTTTACAAAGGAGTGTAACTAATTTTTTTGACTGACCAACGTATAATTGAAGAATATCAAGCAATCTTACTAGAACAATACACATATATCTACAAAAATGGCATTGAGCAGAAATAAAAAGAATACCTGTGTTCACAACTGTTAAAGAGACATTTTTAAAGCTGAAGCCTTTGTCATTCAGAGCAAGGCAAACATATGTTCCCGAGTCCTCTTTACAAGAATTCTTTATTAAAAGTTTTGATTTGTAAAGTCCATCTCCAGAGTTAGTATTAGTAGCATTTGGCAAACTTAGAGGACGATAAAAGTTTGCTCCAGATCGAAAGAGCGTCATGTCGTCCAGTATAACTGACTCTGTGATCTCTTCTTTACTCAGCTTTTTTAGCCACTATAAAAAAAATATTGTTAAAACCGAACACTCATCTAATATTTTAAATTACAATTATTTATAAAAAAAAGTTGATTAATATTTTGATTACAGATATTTACAGTTATTTCATTAATGAAAGATATTCTTGGTGAAAATTTAGTACTAAGGTATTCGACTAGGTTGTAAAGATGATTTTTTTCAGAAAATTTTGAAATTTTTTTTTATTATCTGAAATAAAAGTCAAAATTTTGTAAATTCTAAAACAGACTTTGTTTTTAATATATGTGTGATAGAACTATAGATACAATAGTTTCAATAATATACAACAAATAAAAATGAAATCGGAAGCAGTGGTATTTTTAACCGAAAATGAATTATTTATTTTATTTTTACCTTAAGATTCTCCAAAATAATAGTTGATATGTTTATATTAACTTTTTATCTACTCAGCTGCAGTTTGTTTATTTTTGACATTTTTGTTAAAAAAGCTTGAAAACTACATTTATTTTTAGCTGTTTTGGTTGAATTAATTTACAAGTACAATATCTAAACGCAAATGCATATGCGTTTAGATATTGTACTTGAATGAATATTTTACTGTGATTGATTCACGGAAAACATGATATCTCAAAATCAGTCCAATATAATTTCATGAAATTTGATATGCCTATACCTAAAACCCTTGAGGGTGCGGATTTTAAGGTAGCTTCATTTAGACATGTTTTACAGACACTTTTAATTCAAAACATAGAAAATTTTAACAAAAAAATCATTAAGGCAATTTCAAATGCTCATAAAATTTTTATTTATTAAAATAATTTTTATCTCGTGGTCTGTTACATTTTATGTAGTTTGAGCTGTATATAGGTGAAATAAAAATTGAATATTTCTATTATTTTTTAACTTACTCTGTTTTTCCTAACATTGAAAATTTTTCAGTAAATAAACAATTTTTTCAAAAACTAAAGGAAATGAGTGTATTTTTTCTTCTAATAGTGATCTTTCAAATCTGTTTTAGCTATTTGGTGGAATAAAAAATTTTTATGTATCATTTTTTTAGAAATTCGTCTTCCAACATAATCGGATACCTTAAGCAACATATTTGTTCCGAAATATTATATTTTATTTGAGTTAACATGATTTTGAGAATAGATATAGCTGACATATGATATTAAATAAAAAAAAAGGATATTGCAACAGATAAAAGAAGTCAGTAATGATGCCAAAATAAAATATAAATTAGAACATTTTTTTTTTATCTTTAAAGGTGCTTTACTAAAGTAAATTAAAGAAAGTATCAAAGATAAATTGCGATATGATAATAGGAGTTTATATTTATGGCATTAATTTGAAGGTAACTTATTATTTTTCTTTTATTGACTTACGAAGGGAAAAATAAGAAAGTACAGAATAGAATATAAGTTAGTTCAAAGAAAGTTTTATCATAGGTATATATAACTAGTATAATTATTTAGAAATAAGTACCTTAATGTGCAATTTTAAGCCAGGTTTGCTGTCAACTTCACACCAGAAAACAGCAGCTTCGCCTTCTTTTATTGTGGAAGATGTAGGCTCTAATGACAATATTCGAGGTGGCTTTGGTACTTCTGTGAAATGGAGAAATCAACAAATTACATTCGAAAAAATATGAATGTATTGCTAGTTATTTTATAACTCTTTTATGTAAAAGATTCTAATGCTGAATCGTAGTTATAAATGTGAATTGTATATAATAATACCTATCTGAGAATATGATTAATTGAATTTTAAAACTTGATATAATATTCAAGAAAAGTAGGCATTGTTTCATTTGAAATGAACATTTAAGAATGACTTATTAAAAAAATTCCATAATTGAAGTAAAATGCGTTACAAATAAATTCATTTAGAAATTATTTTTGATAAAGGCAGGCAAAAATAAATGATATACAATGATATAAGCCATCAAAGTAAAAAGACTTTGATGGCTTATAACATTTCATTTTAGAGTAATTCTAAATTAAAAATACTGAGACAGATAACTCATTTTTTACAAATAGGCATAAAGCATAACAATTATAAATTTAAAAAATAAAAAAGCTGTAGACAAAGCATTGGAAATCACTGCGTTCTTGAAAACATAACCAGATACAAATTTTCAATGGAACAATATTTGCATTCAGTGGATACAAATCTTCGGTGGAAGCGGGTCTCGAACTTGGAACCCTCTGGTTTCGAAGCCGAGACCTTATTACCAGGCCACTGTGGCCCCCACTGTCGTTCATTCAATGCTAGACGAAATACAATGTTTTCATTATGTATCAAAAGTACATTGTATCCACTTAAAAGCTCTTTATCAGGATGTAAAATTAAATAATAAAAATAATTGGAAGCTTAGAGGATCATTAGACTTAGGATTAGAGGATTCCATAGGTTTTGTTTTCTTTTTTTTAGATATAAGGAAAAATAAACAGAAATAACCTGTAACTTGAAGGTGGAAGTCCAAATGGTCCTCTCCAACTATGTTTCTTGCAATACATTTATAAATTCCTGCATCACTCATCTTAAGCCCTCTCAACTTAAGGGTAGAATGAACCTTTCCTTTTGAAATCTCAGTTTCAGCACTTTTAATTTGAAAACCGTTTTTGAACCAAAATATATGAGGAGTTGGTTGACCTGTAGATACACAATGAAAAGTTGCTTGGCCTCCAACATCATCAATAAATTCCGTAGGACGTCTTTTAATACTTGGTTGAGCTATGGAAAAAAGAGAGAAAAAGTCAGAAAATCACAGAAATCTGATTATAACAAAGAGGATGCACTTACACTTTAAGAAGTATTTGAGATGGTTTTTCATACATTATTGTGGTTTCTCATAAGCTTCCAATCAGTTAAAATAATAACAGACATTTAATAGAATTTAAGGTGAATCTACTGTTGAAGTTATAAGTTTTTTTCCTTGCACTAACTACCTTTGACCCTTTTGAGTGATTTTCGATCGATGCTTTTGGTGTCAATTTAGATTAATTAGAACCTTATATATCATTCATCAGAACCGTTTATACTGTTCATTAGAACTACTGTCTTAGATTCATTAGAACCATTCATACCGTTTATTAGAACCATTGTCATAGATTCATTAAAACCATTCATACCGTTTATTAGAACCATTCATACCGTTTATTAGAACCATTGTCATAGATTCATTAAAACCATTCATACCGTTTATTAGAACCATTGTCATCGATCCATTAGAACCATTCATACCGTTTATTAGAACCATTGTCATAGATTTATTAGAACCATTGTCATAGATTCATTAGAACCATTGTCATAGATTCATTAGAACCATTCATACCGTTTATTAGAACCATTATCATAGATTCATTAGAACCATTCATACCGTTTATTAGAACCATTGTCATAGATTCATTAGAACCCTACTATTATAAAATCAGAAAAAAAAGCTTCATTTGAATATTATTGGGATATTCAGGCCAGGTCAAAGTTGCGTTTCTTGGGGTATACTTAAATTGAAGTTGGTATTTTAAATATTTAGCTCATCCAAATTCTTACCAAAAATTACTCAATTATAATAATATTTATAACAATTTTTCTTTTTTTTAATATTTAGAAAGAGAAGATAAGGTCATTCTAGTATATAGAAATGGTTATTTTTGCAAAATAAAAACATCTAACATAAAAACTTGGTAGTTGATCTCATGTTTAAACTATTGGAGGCAAGCAAAAAATTATATCACATATTGATTGAAATCTTTGATAGAAAGAAAAATAAAGTTGCATTTAAAAAGTAAAGGAAAAAAAAGATTATTGGACAATTGTCGCAATAATGAAAAGTTTATCTCAAAGTATTTGAAAAAGGGTGCAGAAATTATGATGATATAAACTTACAAACATGTACACGGTTCACAGAATTCGGGTTGATTGGTATGTCGTGAACATTTCCAACTTCAGGTTCTGAAATAAATTCATTAAAACGGTGATCAATGAAAATATTCATAATGAAAACATAAAATATAAATTTTGAACTATTTTCTACTTACTGTCTACTATAACATTCAGCTGTACTTGTACAAAGCCATATCCATTAACAGCCTCACAAGTGTAAGTTCCAGCATGTTTCATGGTAACAGATTTTATTCTCAATACACCTTTTTTGTTTATTTCGTAGCCAGGTTCCATATAAAGCGATTCATTTCCTCTGCTCCATTCCACAAACGTTTTAGTGTCTGATGTATCTATAGGACATTTTAATTCCAAAGTTTCATTAATATGTGTGAAAATGATTCGTTGATCATCAGCAAGAGCCAGTTTTCTTGGAGCACCTAAAACATAACATGCAGCTAATATTAATATTTTATATTTAATGGAAGAAAGCTTAAATTACATTTATCATAATGAATTATTCAGTCAAATTTTCTACTTACTGTCAGAAAAAATATTTTGAACAATAAGACATACTTTACTAAGATGAACAAAATTTTGCCAAAAATTGAAAATCATTTCATAATTAACAGTTTTTTTAAATTTAATTATATAATCAGATACATATCCATATTATAACATACAAATAATTTAAAATTCAACTTTGTTTTTGCTAAAAATAAAACACAAAGCAAAATTTAGTACAAATAAATATGATTTACTTGTGAGTAGTTTCAATATGGTTGAGAAAAAGAATTATGTACACTTTTAAGCTAATAATTCAGAAGATACATGTAATAATTAATTTCTATAATCTCTTGGAATACGTCTTCAACAGCAGATAGGCAGTGGAAAAGTTTAAACTTTAATTAGAACAAAATCATAAAAAAAATACAACACTAGAAAGTTATTTGCCCTGTGTTTTATTTTTAAAAAAGTTTTTCTAAAACAATAAAGCAAATTTATAATTAATTCATAAAAATATAAGAAAACATATATTTAGCGCTGCAGCTTACCTTCGGCGTAGGTGTGATGTGGCTTTTGCAAAATTAGTAGTAAGACTGCTAAATATAACCGATGTTCAATATGGAAAATACTAATGAAATGCATGTTCATGAGGTAGTTACAAACCTAGAAAGATATTTTTAAAGATATTCAGAAACACATTTTTATCAAATGAGACATTACACATTTAGCAAATTTATCAAAAATTCCAGAAACGCTTTGAAGCACTTAGTGTTTCAAGGCATTTTATGTAAAGAGGAGAAAATCCAGTCTAATCATTTAGTCTTTCAGGATTACTACTAAAAAAATCACTAATCTAATCTAATCTAACTTATAAAAATGAATTTTTGTTTGTTTGTATTTTATGTGCTGCCGTCCCGTTCATCCGATTGCAATAAAACTTTGCCAAATTATTGCTTGCACTTGCGCGAACGTTCTACGCATAGTTCAATTATTGGCATTTATTTTGAACACAATAAACACAATAATTTTGATTGCAACATGTTTTCATTTTGTACAAAGAAATGTATAACATAACTTGCAATTAAATTTTCTTGCTTAAGAGAAACATATTTAGAAGATGTATTCATGACGACTTGATTTTTTTAGCTGTTATTGTCAGTAAACTGCTTACAAAATACAAATCAGGATTCCAAATCTTAGCTGAACTGCCGATCAATTTCATGAACTAAATGATGAAAAAAGGGTGACAAATTCGAATGAAAAGGGAGAAAATGTTTCATTCGCAACTAATGCCTGATGTAAAGAAAATTGAGTGTCACGAATCAATGCAGAATATAAATATTTGTTTGTGAAAGGACAGTGCATTTGAATTCCATAAATTCTTTTACAATTATAGTTCAATATTTGTTTCTAAGCAGCTGTATTCAAGGTCGTATTAAACAGGAAAAGTAGGCAACTCCCTAGATACTTATACTCTCTTCTCTCTTTTTTTTTGCTATATTTTCAAAATAATTTAATTTGATGCTTTCGTATAAATTACAAGGGACATGCATTCGAATTTATTCAAGTTAAAATCAAATATCGATTGAATTTTGGAGCATTATTCCAACAATATTCCTAATTAATTACTTTTTGCAAGTTCTATACTATTTTGTTTTATTCTACTTAAAAATTTTACTTTATTATTAAATATAATTTGAATTGAATGAAAAATGGTGTCATTTCTTTTACAATTTTGCATAAATTTACTTTAAAATTTACAGTTGGAATGTTTTTTTTAAAGCAAGATAGTGAAACCAACTCTATAGAAAGTCTGTAATTCATTATGACAAAATTTGCTATATAAAACTGCTTAGTTAGAGATTAAAATAAAGTTATTAAAAAATCTAGTTTTGAAAATGAAGGAGGAGAAATAGAGGCTTTCCTTGCTTAACAGCCCCTGGAAAGCATAATCCGGCCCTGACTGTGCTGTTGCTACATTCTTCTTACTTCAGAAGAAATGGGTTTTCAAACATACAGTAATTTATTACTCAGATTTATTCGTCAGTTTTCTATCGAACAATGTTCCAAAGAGGGCATTTCTACTTCGAAGAATGAATTATAATTTGAAAACTGTAAACTTATTTTTTTTTCTTTTTAGCACTTTTCTCCTTAAATACGTCCATATAGCTGTTTATATATATATATATATATATATATATATAAAGCACCTAGAGTTTAGTTTAATTATATTAACGTCGAATTTTTAAAGCAACACCAAGGCTATTTTGGGACGGACCTCGTAATCGCTGTCAGAATCGAGGTCATATTGAATCGCTGTCAGATGACGAGGACGATACCTGAGCTGGCACCCCCGCACCAAAATGAAGGAAGTATGGCCCTGACGAATTCAACGTGCTCACACCAGGGCACAGACCAGCTCACACGGCGGTTCTTCGGTGGAATCGGGACTCACACCTGAAACCCTCCGGTTCCAAAGCCGAGACTTTATCACCTGGCCATCGTGGTCTTTAAAGCTCCTAGAATATTTTTATGTCGCATTTTTTTTTTTTAAGTTGATTCAATAACATATTTTTTGCACGTTAGGAATTGTTTGCTTCCGTATCTTAAATTAGTAAATTTTTAAGAATTTATACAACTAGAATTTTCTTATAAGAATTTTGCTGTCTATTTGTTAAATGGATTCTTTAAAATCTCTAATTAAAAATGTATGAAAAAGAAGGTAGCTGAAACTTAGTAAGTTATTAAATATATAAATTGATATAAATGAATATTGTAAATTCGTCACATAAAAACACATTTCAGATAAAATTTAGGGAAATTTTACAGCATGCAATTTGGTTTCGAATTTTTTTATATGTAAATGAAAAATGTGTTTGTGAATTCGTATTCTATATTAATAGTTTGGCATTCATTGTAGATCTTAATTCAAAAGAAGGATGGTTTCCAATTTTCAACGTCAGCAATGATGTCGGTTAAGTTGAAGGTGATTCGTTTATTTTTGAGGAGCAAATATTCCGGCGAACGTTTTCCGACTTGTGTGAAAATGACCTTCATCGATTTCGGCGGTCAAAACAGAACTTGCCCTTGACGGCTCTCAGTGAATTTCGTAGTGTGCTGACCGCTTTAAAGTGGTAAAAGAAAGTTGAATTTTGTTAGACTGATTAAAGTATTTATTTCTGACCAAATTACCGACGACTTCCTCTGAAGAAAACTAATCTTATTATATGCGCAGTAACTCCTTTACATAAGTGAATGTTAAAAAGAAAAAAAAAAAAAAAAAAAAAAAAAAAAAGAAAGAAAGAAAAAAAAAAAAAAAATCTGTACTTGTCGATCTAAATGAAGCAAGATGCAAATATTTCAATTCATATGATATAAATTTGATTACAATAAATAAAAAGAAATTTCATATTCATAATAAATGAATAAGAAACAAAATCTGATTAATGTAAATAAAACTAATTCCAATTCATAAAAGGGCGAAGTCTTTCCAAAAATAATAAAAATTTCAGAAACCTTAGTTTTAATGATATTCCGAATTAAAATGTGTTAATTTATTCTAAATATTACTTTTTATGTCTGTTTCTATCAAGGAAACCTCCTCTCAACATTAAAACATTCTTAGATTCAATATTAAAACATTTGCTTCCTAACTGCTGATGTAGAAATTTTATTCCATACAAAAAAGATAGGAAAAAAAAAAGAAGAAAAGAACACACTATATATTTTATAATTAAAAAGAATATCTATCTAGAAATGTTAAAAATTAATATTATCTATCTAGTAAAAAATAAAAACCTAATATTTTACATTAATCTGTGGTCAGCAATTGTTCATAGGCGAAATTTATTCATACAATGAAGAGAATAACAGAGGATGTATTTTCTTTTTAACGCTCGTACAAATAATTTACTATAATATCCAGAAATAAAATACGGCTTATACTAGACATTTTGATCATTATATTCTGCAGATAAGTGATGCTAGCAGTCCATTTGTAAAGTGTGCTGTCAAAAGTTGATAAAAAACTGTTGTTTTTGTTACTTATGGCACTTTATAAGCCCGCTGACGAACTATCAGCGATTTAAGCCGAGTACATTGATAATTTCTAAAAGCTTTATGGAAGCCCCCAAATATCTCAAATTATCATATATATCGGTGCGTTTGAGATCACGCATTTACATTCCATAAGTCACGATATGATGTAAGGTATCAAAATGCAATATATTTATAAATATTGCTATTTAGCAGAAAGTTATATTATTCTAATACTGCATTTTTAGATTATACTTTTCAGTTAAAATAACTAAAACAAATTTTTTAAATCAACGTCTTCAGCATGACTAACAAAAACAAAGAAGTTTCTAGATGACAAAAATAACAAGAATCAACATAATACATACTTGTCGATTATTCTTTCAATAACATATTTTACTTGAATATTCTTTTATATCTGCAAAACAGTTTTTTTAAAACCATTTCTCAGAAGTGCTTTGTTCTAGATATACTCTAGACCAGATTCTCAAAGAGGCAATAGCCTACAGACTCCACAATTTCGGGGTCTTCAGATCTGAAGTTTTTTTTTTTTTCAGTATTTTTAGAGTAATCAAACTTTGCATTTTAATTTGATTTACAAAGGCATAAATGGGAATTTAGTAAAATCAAGTAACTATTAAATTTCGAAACAAATCCCCCCCCTACATTTTTAAATGCAATTAAAATGCAAATCAATGAGGACTAATTTTTTTTTCTGCAGTTGCCTAATCAACACGCATTTAGTTTGTACCAAAAAGGTTTTGTGACTTGTTTTTCATTTTGCTTAAAATTACTGCACAAATTAAAACTTCAATTTTTAAACAGGAGATGCAGGTTTTAAATCAAATATTGATAAGTTATACAACATTTCTTTGTACTTCATATGAGATTACCTATTTCTTTTCAGAAATAGGGGAGCTCGGGGCTAATTGCAGTAGGGGTAATACGCATGTTATACAATGGTTTTTAAACTTTTTAATCAGAATTTTCCCTAAACATGATTTTTATGACGAGGTCTATTACGTGAGCCCAGACGAAATGGGTAGTGTGAAATTGTGAACACGCGTTCCTTTTTAACTAGTAACTGGAGAAAAAATATTTCGTAAATTTTGATTTAAGATAAACTAATTGATCTTTTTAAAAAGGCTTTCACTTCGTTTATGACTAATGTTATAAAAAGTTGCTTTAATTCTTTTTCTAAGTGCAATATTTTTTTTATAAATCCACAAAAATGTCCGAAACTATGATATAGGGCAAATTATAACAAAATTTTGGAGCAAATTGTAACATATTCAAACTTGATAGATTTTCCTCATTTGTGTTTGATTCATGTAATTAGACTTTCTGTTTTAAATATTAACATGCACACTCGAATATAAAACATAAGGATTCATCTCTGAAGTTATCTAACAGAGGGTCACTTAAAAAAAATTCTTAGATTGTTTCATTACTTTCTTAATTAATAATCACTTTCTTAAATTAATAATTCAAAAATTAGTTAAACTAATAATTTTGATAAAGAAGCAATGTAGAAAACAATGTAACAACATAATTAATGAGATATAAAAACAAGAAGAAAACGAAAATAATTTTAAAACAAAAAAAAAAAAAAATCCAAACATTATTTGCATTATAATATACTTAATATTATGATATTACATTATCATCTCATTATGAAGCAATATTAGTGTTATTTTAGGCAGATCCCGTAATTTTGAAAAGTGGTCAGATGACGAAATTAGCGTCTGAGTTGGCACCTTCTCTTCCTCTACCGTACCACACTAGAGGAAAAGCATTCATTCCTGACAAATTTAGCATATACTAAATCCGCTTACAAGGCGGTTCCTTGGCAAAAGCGGATTTCAAATTATTAACATTCCAGTCTCGAAACCAAGACATCACAAATAGGTCATTGCGGCTCGCCAAACTGATGAAGGAGAATAAATTCAATACTTAATTTGTAAAATGACGATACAAACTGCTTGCGATAGTAAACAGTCCATCGTTAGCTTGCGTAACTGCAATTCCGATGTTAACTGTTTGATTAAAGAATTGGTTGGTTAAACAATTTGATATTTATTTTACCACTGCGCCACTTTATTACCACTCCGCCAAGTGATAATAATTATTAAACACTTTATGAATTTTAATTAATAAAAGAACGGTAAAGAAAAAATGATTTTAAATATTTTTTTTCTTGCTGAAACTTGTCTGCTACAATTTGCTCTATATCCGAGGCAAGTTTTAACTGTCGACAAGTTTTGAAAAAATATTTCTGCTGCTAAACAAACAAAATTGCTAAATTTTTTAAATATATATTATGAATGAAAAGTTAAATTAAAAAAAATGTATTTATAATGAAAGAATCTCAAATACATTAAAAAAATATTTCAAAAATTGTTACAACCAGTCACGGTCTCGCTATTCTAGTAGATTTATTTTTGAGGGTCATTTAGATATTTTAGTTAACATTGAAGCCTTGAAATGTGTATGATCGTATTGAATGTTTGAGCTCCTTTAGTTTAGTTATATTAACGTCCTGTTTTAAAGCAACATTGGGGCTATTTTGTGACCGACCTCGTAATTTTGAACCGCGGTCAGATGATGAGGATGACACCTATTTTGGCATCCCCTTCACTAAACTTCCACACTACACCAGTGTGAAGACGTTTGAAACCGACGGATTTAATGTGCACCAGACACGTTTACACCACGGTTCTTTGGTGGAATGGGGTTTCGCACTAGAAACCCTCCGGTTCCGAAGCTGAGGCCTTACCACCAGGTCACTGCGGCCCGCTGAATGTTTGGGATCAATAGAAGATGATATTCGAGATCGTTCATGCGTATCTTAATGAAATTTCCCCTTTGAATTCCCGGACATATACATCTGTCCACATTAGTTTAAAATAATTTCACATTTTAAAATAAAAAAATAATTGCACTTCCACACAATCAGCTCCTTACCATTATGATTAACAATTCCCCCAAATTCCTTAATTTATACATATTTACCTTCTGTTTAACCCTTGAGTAGCAGAGCTAACTTTTCCATATTCCTTATTCATTTTAAAAAGTTTACGTGTATATTTTTTAAACATACAGGGATAAAGTAATTTTTAAGACAACTGGTATATAATTAAATACAAACTCCAGCCTCAGTCCATTCACTTTGTAAGCTTATTTTCTTACCAGAAAGCCAAAATAATGTGGTACTCAGATGATCAAATTATTCTTTTTCCATCTGAGCAACTCTGACAGAATTTTAAGTCAACACAAATAAAGGATTCGCTGAATATAACATGCTAAAACACATAGTTCATACAAATTCCAAATGCTTTTTTCAATTCAAGGGCTTGCTTTCAATACATCTTTTTTATACAACTCACTTAATTACTCACTCACTTTTAATATACACTCACTTAATAAACAATTCACTTAATACAATTTGAGGTTGTCTGAATAGATCTTTTAAGAATATTTCAATGAAATAACTTTCTGAACTGTATTTATAAGAATTCATGTTATAATCTTCTAGGAATATTTCAGTGAAATAACTATCGGAGCTGCACTTATTAGAATCCATCTTAGAATCCTCTAAGAATATTTCAGTGAAATAACATTCGGAGCTTTACTTATTAGAATTCATCTTATAATCCTCTAAGCTTTCAGTTTATTGTTTGTTTCTTATGGCACTTGCCACTGACAAGCCCACTGTTACGAAGAAAGCGATTTAAGCCTGAGGGGGAACGTCTCTTATTTTTTATAGCAGCGCCAACTAGGGCCAAGAGTACGACTTTGCCACTCACTCATCACTCATTCGCTTGCACAACCCCTTTTTACAGGAGGGCACATTCACACATCTCACAGATAGAACAAAGGAAGAACAATCATGCCCAAACCGGGACTCGAACCCGGGACGCCCAGATCACGGGGAAGACGCGCTACCCCTATGCCAGGACGCCGGCGCTTTCAGTTTATAATAATGGAAAGTCTTAGGGGCAGAATCAAGCCTTTGTCATTAATTGTTTTCAGATCATTCCGATAAATAATAATGAAAGAAATAATCGGGGTAAGGAATATTTCGGAGTTTTCGAAAGTTTCTATAAATATTCCCTCACTTATTTGGAAACTCGCATTCTACACGAAATTGAATAACAAACAATTTTTTATAACATAATGAAGTTATCTCTAGAACAAAGAGACACTTTTTCATAGGTTGCATCAGTTGTTGTTGTGAATAGAAAAAACCATCATTTATTGAAACTTTATGTCTTGCACTTCCTTGTAGAAACATTTTTGCTCATTCTTTATGACACTTAGTTCTATTCCAAACATTCGTTGTATTAGAAAAATAATTTTCTTACTCCCTAAATTTCATTGACTAATTTTCTAGACAAATTTATTCTGTGGATTTTTGTATATAAAAATTTAATGAAAACTTCTATATTTAAATCGAAGAACAAATATATAAACGCTTGAAAATAGAAAACTTGAAAATAGAGTGAAAGAATTCTTACTCTGTCTTGAGTAAGAATTCGTTAAAAATTCATTTGGATAAATTTTTAGTGATGGTGACTAAAAGTTAGCTGATATAATAAAGGAAAGGAATTTCCTATATATTATCCTTAAGTTATTTACTATATAGAATATAATATAAGTCATTCCCCCTTGAAAGGAAATTAATTAAAATTTTTGCCAGATATTTTGACGGAATTTTGTGCTGCAAAGCCAAAATTCCGTCAATAAATCTGGCTAAACATAAAGTAAATATGAATTAATAATGCTACCAAATTCTTCTGTAGAAATTAAAGAGGGAAAGATATTCGAACTTTTACTAATTTTTTTTGTAATAATTATCTCGAATTAAAAAAAATATATATTTGGTGGCATAAACAAATACACCTTGATAAGTTTACTGTTTTTATGTGGAAACCTCCTCTAATTGATGAGAAGAAGGACATAAATATAGCTTCTAATTTTACCAATGAAAAGATACCAAAAGCGATTTAATTTTTCCATGACAATTCCTCATGAAGACCGCTTTAATCGCGAAGAGAATGTCTTTCATATGAAATACAAAAAGTAAAGGTGTTAGATTAGTGAAAGAAAAGAATTTATGTCACACTATTATTATGAAAGTTTTCTATAGTTGAGGAAATGTTGATGGACAATTGATAATGCAGTACATTCTCGAGTATCCGGCTTCAGTATTATCCTGTCTAGTTTTCCTTTATTATAATTTAATGAGGAAGGCAAGCCGTTGCATTGGCAACATTGCTAAGCCATTGCTACGATCCTCGTATGTGTTATGTTCAAAATACAAGTTATGACAAGAAAAGAGCAACCTTCAGCTCGTTGTTCATTGTTTCCTCAGTATGCAACATACGTCTTTTAAAAACTTTTTCAAAAACTAAAAACTGTAAGTTTTGCCTCTTATCTTAGGGTTACCGTTTCATATATGTCTAACTCTAATTTTCATAAACTAAATCAAAGGCAAAAATACTGTAAATAGTTTCAAAGATTTTAAAAATCTTTCATATATTTAATACCAATTACTTTTGAACTTAGTTTCTAGAATTTATTTTAATCACAAATCTTAGTTATGAGTGAAAAAGTTCTCGCTTTCTCTCTCTTCAAATTACATCCTTAACTCGAAATTGTAAAAAAAAAAAAAAAAAAAAAAAAAAAAAAAGCTATTAAATTAAAAGGACGATTCAAAATTAGATGGAGTTCCTATTAATAAAAAAATAAATGTAAGATGAGTTGTTGAAATTAGATCTGAGCTGTCCTATTTATGTACTAGGGCAGAGATTACATTTAAAACCAAAACGAAAGCAATCTAGTTATTTAACGTTTCGTTTCTAATAATTCAATTTTTTTTGAGAGAGATAAAGGAATAATACTGAACCTTATTTGCATGAAACACATGAGATTAATATTTCTGATTTAAATAGCAATATTTCTGTAAAAATAATTTTTTTTTCTGAGGTGAGAATACGTGGTCGTGTACTTAAATGTAAATATCTTCCAACATTTGAAAGAGTAAAAATAAAATAAATTTATGATGGTAAATTTTTATTCCGGAGAATTGATTTATTGGTTTGTCGACAAGAACAATCGTTGTTAGACTGATTATGAAAAGCAATTCTATAAAACTCATTTCTGGTCTAATTGTATTGCGAAAGAAATTAGATTACATTTCGATAAGATCCTCCGGGGAGGGCACCTCGAAATGAGGATGAGAAGCTTCCGGCATGGTGGTTGGTTCTCGCCACCCTGGAGGGTACACAAAAAGGTGGGGGTTGGCTCCTACCATCGATGACGGGATGTACTTCCTTAGGGAAGGGTTGTACCGTGGCCAGTGATGGTTCTTAGGACTCAAACATAGTTCCCGCCAGTATTGCTGTTGCGGCGGTCCGATCAATCAGTGTTTTCTATCCGTGTGACTTCGGACGGGTCAGAGAGTCAGTGATATGACTTACACTTTGATAAGCACAGAAAATATGTTAAATAATAGTGATATTTCCAAATCAGGAATTATTGTAACTTAATCAGGAAACAATATATGTTATGTTTGATTCTTGTGTTCTATGAATTTTTTTGTGAATGAATTAGAATAACCCGATGCTCTTGGTATAACCAATGCATGGGAAAATTCTAAAAAAAATCATATTTTAAGGAACTATTTATTAGTTTCAATGTAATTATAGCATCAGAATATAATTCAATATATATTCTAATGCTATATCTGATAGACCATATCCGATTAAATCTGATATTCTGTTTTCTGTAACAAAAATTTATATCTGAAAAGATACAAAAATCTGTGTAAACAAGATATTGGTATACGTAATATTGGGCATTATTTAGTACGTATACGTATATATTATTTAGTACGTAAGTAATTTTCCCATATACGCTGTATATGGGAAAAGACCAGTTTGGATTTTATGATGGTGAGACAAAGAATTTAGATTCTCACATTCCTAGCAGCTTGCATTTTCTTCTTAATTGCAAATAATTTTGAACATCATATCCGGTGAATCGTATCTGCAAAAGTAGCTCTTGGAATTAAAGAAAGGCTATATTCCTGTCCAGCTGTACTTTGACATGGAAAAATATATAGAAACTTTTTCATTGACTTAAATTGTTGAGCTTACCATCTACAACAGGCCGCCATGCTTTTTCCCGAATATCGGACCTCATAAGAGTAAATAGGTCAAGAGAGTTGTATGGATCGTTCGGTTTTCAGTGTTTAAATAAAAAACTATTAATCTGAGAGGAAAGGTTTAAACATAAAAGTTATAGGTATTAAAAACGACTATACAATAATTTATCTACTATTATGTTGGGTTTACCCTCGGCCAGTTATAAGACGGCCAGTACGTAGCGCATGCGCAGAAAGGGACTGATTTATGTTTGCCACAATTTTATAAAATAGATTCAAGCATTCCATGCTTGGCTATAAACTGCGGTGTTGGCGTCTTTGAATTTTTCTTTTCAATGCGTATTGTATTAAAATGATGGATATTTGCACAAAGAAACATGGTAAAATAAAAAATAAATAAAAAGGTCAACATACCTAAATATGGAAAACTATAGAATAGAAATGGCAAATAAAATGAAAAACAAACAAACAAACAAATACAATCTTGCATCAGAAAAAGCAAAGAGCAAAAATATGTCGGAATTAATCTGTGACAAGTGATCAATTTTTTCACGCCAAAAAAAAAAACCCGCCAAGTTCTATAAACGCATGCATAGTAAGGAGAAAAACAACAACAACAACAATACAGCGGCATGTTGTTGTCCCGTCGGTACAATTATTTGCCATCGACCGAACAGCATTTTTCAGCCTTTTAAGTGATCGCTGCCTACTGACAATCTTATAAATGGCCTAAAATAAAACCAGCATTAGGATAACTCAATCATGTCAGAAGTAAATTTTTTTTAAAAAGCAAAAATTTGGAGGAACATTAATTTTTTTAAATTTAAAATTTTGTTTGAGTATGAATCTGCATTATTTAATAAAACATTTTTGTCGAAAAAAACAAAAACAAAATAAAGTAACCGAAAATACCTATAAGTACTTTTCTGTTTATCTGAATTCGCGGAAAACAAAACTATTCTAAAAGTATTGTTCAACGATTTCAGGTGGCATTTAAAAGGTCGATATTCAGAAAAAAAGGGCGAAAATTTAACCTGAGGTTAATATTCTATCCCAGTTGTTAAGCCTGAACTCATTTTCCGATTATCGTTACACTCGGGAACACTACTATTTAATGTTTTTTGTTAGTCACAAAACCTTTTTTTAAATTTAATTTTCAACCCTTTTTGCTTGAAAATTGACCATTACAATTCCATCTTAAATCAGAATAATATTTTTAAAGTAGTACTTTTTTTTTACCAACGAAATCAAACAGATAGAAAGGTAATTGCATCTTTTTTGTGTGACATAGTTGGGTGACAAGGGAATGCGGATATTGATCTAAAATTCTTATCTGGTATATATTTCTGCGCAACATACATTTAAATAGAATTATAAAATATTCGCTCTAACTGAAAAAAATAAACTAAACATATTTTTTCAAATTTATACTT
The DNA here is from genome assembly GCF_947563725.1 of Argiope bruennichi. Classification (NCBI taxonomy): domain Eukaryota; kingdom Metazoa; phylum Arthropoda; class Arachnida; order Araneae; family Araneidae; genus Argiope; species Argiope bruennichi. The sequence goes on from NC_079163.1 coordinate 58,922,577, forward strand.
TTTAAATTTTCTTGTATAGAAAGTGAAAGTACGTTGTAATCGTCAAAAATTCGAATTCGATATTTTGACGAGAGGCCAAAACACGCATTTTTGAAATTATGTCTGTCTGTGAACACGGTAATTCCAACACGCTTTGAACTAGGAAGATGAAAATTGGTATGCCGGCTTTACACCAAATTTGTAGATTTATATCGAATTCTGAATGAGATCCTTTTAGATGAGGGTTGATTGTTTGAATACACGTGAAAAAGACAACCACAAAACATAAAAAGACAGATAATAGTAGTTTAGTATTTAAAATGTAGGTTCCCATAAAACATGGAGCCGAATCCGTCAAGGGCCGACCGTCTGTCTGTCGGTACTTTTATATGCATTTTAACACGATAATTCGAAAACTTAGCAACTTAAGTAAATGAAATTTGGTTTAAGTTTGGTTAAGTTTTAGCATGTAAAATATAGATTCTTGTCAAATTTTGATCTAAATCTGTCAAAGGATTTGTCGTCTGTCGGTTTGTTCAGGGTGCGGCAAAAAAATCGGACAAAGTTATTATTTCATAGAATAGAAGTTAATTAATTTCTTTTTAATTTTTTTCTACCACTTCATTTATAACCTATTTTATAATGTATCTTTTAGTTTACGTATTGATTTTCGCTTTTTTACAATGTTTAGCAAAATATCTGCAATTTTAAAGCAACGAAAACGACAGTATGAAGTCGTTCGTTTGCTTACTGTGTCACGGCAAACGGTGTCTGATGCAATCTATCGTTTAAAAGAGCTTGGCAATGGTGATCAAAGTCCAAGAAGTGAACGAAAATGTATGGTGAACACTTTCAATAGCCGTAAGGTAATCAAAAAGCGAGTTCAATGAAATTCGTGGGTTTCCATAAGAAAGATCGCTCGTGAACAGGGAATAAGGGACCGATCAGTGCAACGAAACTGAGCTTGGACTAAAGCCTTACAAGTTCCAAAAATCTGAGCTTCTCACTGAAGAAAACAAACTCGTACGGCTCCAAAGACTCCGAAAACTTTTGAAACGGGTCGCAAGTCAGCGCTGAGAGAGATTCCTTTTCACTAATGAGCAGCTCTTTACTGTTCAAAAGCTCGTAACTCTTAGAACTATAGTATCTAGTCTGTAGAAAATCCAAGCAGTTTAGCAATTGCTGAACATCGCAAAAATCCAAAGTCGGTCATGGTGTGGGTAGAATTTGCGCAAGCGGCAAAACATCTCTGGTTTTTGTGGATGAGGGCTTAAAAATAAATCAAAAAGTGTACCAGTGGGATATTCTAGAAGTTGTTGTATTTCCGTGGGCCCAAACGCACTTCGGCAATGTAAAGTGGGAGTTTCAACAAGACTTCGCTCCAACTCACAAGTTTAAAAAGGCAGAAGACTGGTGCAAGGCTTCATTTTCCGAACTTAATATCATCTGGAGAGTGGGCAGAATACTCGAAGAATTTCAACCCCATGATTACAGTGTATGGTCCTTTTTGGAGTCTAGGGCTTGCACTAAATGACATAAAAGTTTGGACTCTCTAAAGCAATGGCTTCTGCGGGAATAGGATAGATTAAAGGTAGAAGACTTGTGGCAATTTGCTGAAAATTTCAATAAGCGTTTGCGCCTCTGCATCGCTGCAAAAGACTACCACTTTAAAACAAATTAAATTTATTTATTAGTAAAAATCTACTCTTATTATTATTTGCTATATTTTGTTTATTTATTTTTAATCAAGTTATATTAAAAATTATTTGTCTGGGTTTTTCTGCCGCACCCTGCATTTTCGCAAGGATGTTAACGGAATAACTCAGAAACGCTATGAGTAAATAAAGGAAATTTAGCATATGTTTTCTTGTGACTAGAATTGCAGTTCCATGTGAAAGTTTGGTTTCAATCGATAGGAAAAAGACATCCAAAATGCATATTAGATTTTCTGGTACTTGTGTATTAACTGCATGCTAGGGATTAATCGCCAAAAAATCATCAATATTTCCTAATTATTATTCGCTGATGCCTTGAAATTAATTCACAAGTACCAGTTTTCTTTATTATACTAAGAAGCACACAACTCTCATGAGTGGAAATCTGAAAATAAAAATCTGAGCACTCGGGGAATTAATGGCCTTACTAAAGGTCTAGAATTATGCACGGGACGAAGGGGATAACATTTTCAATAGAGAGTATGCGAGAAAGTTTTGCGAAGATCATCCCAGCTGGTTAAAATACAGAGTGTCTTCAGAAGATTAATAATTCTTTCATAATTATATTAGATTAATAATTCATAATTCTTTATCCATATGAGATAAGTGGACGATCTGAACTAAGGTACAGAGTAAGACTACATAAATAAATAACATTTGCCTTCAATTTTCAAAACGTTACACTTTTTAAATTTTTATGCGATCTTTCTAGACAAATGTGATCAATAAGAAAGCTTTTCTTTTCTATTTAACAAAATCACTCGAAAAAACTGCATAACTGTATCTTTAAAACTAAATGAGTTATGATAAAAAAAATGATTCATGTCATTTTTCACATCACGTAAAATACTGTTCTTCGGTGAAAATAGGGGCCATTTACAAAATGATAGTAGAAATTTTTAGATCAAAAATGCGATAGTGTGTGTTAAAACTTTTGCACAGCAGTGGAACTATCACAGTGAGCCATTCATTGGTCTGTTTTATTCTTTTTGCTTTTCATCCTTATATATAATTTCCTTATCATTATAGCAATGGCAACAATGACATTTTTTTAAAAAAAAGTTCAGAGAATAAAAGACGACTTTTTTTTAACCGTATCTACACAGGGCATGGAGGGCATGGAATTTTTGTGTTCATCAACGATAACTTTTGGCAAAGAGCACAGATATCAATGGAAAAAACAAACAGTGAAAACGATTGATCACCTCATAAAAGAATGTGAACTTTGGCAAAGCAAAGGAAGTAAATGGCCAATTAAACGGAAAAATCAACCAATTAAGGATTTACTAAAGGATGCGATTGTGATCGCTTCGGTTAAAGAAATCATTTCTGCATTTGTATCTTTGGAACATTATAAACAACTTTTTAATAAACTTAATTAAAAAAATACTATTAACCTTTAACATATAGTGGAATTTTTACTGTTAAGGTATTGGAAATGGAGCAGACAACCTGCCAGAGAATGGATAGGTCAAAGTAGATCTTCTTAAAGGGATTGTTCTAATATGTTGATGATCTCGAAGTCCTTAACGTGAAAGAATTGTCTTTAAATGGTCTTTTTGATTAACTAGGGGGTAACGTTGCATCCTGTTATTGGGCGGGGTTATTTCGTGGCAACCTTCATTGATGCCCGCAATATTTTGTCTAGGACGGAAGAGATTCTGCCTATGATAAATTTCCTCATCATATGTTTTAGAATTATCATGCTGATAAGCCGATGGAACATAATTGTAAAACGTTTTTCTGCTTTCTCTTATACGAAGTACAGAGAAAGTATTGTAATTCTCACAAAAATTCGAACTCGAGATTTGGATGAATTTCTATTTTTCTGATTTCCCTTACTTCAAGAAACACATTTTTGACATTATATCTGTCCGCCCATCTGTCTTTCTGTCTGTGAACACAATAATTCAAATGGAATGTGGACTTGTGACCAAATTTATAGACTGTTATCAAATTTTGAATGAAATCCATCCAGAGAATGTCCACCTCTCTGGCTGTTCAAGTACAAGTGAACTATAGAATTACAAAATGCGAAAAGCCAGGCAGATAAAATTTAGTACACAGATTTAATATAGAAAGGAACAGAAAAAATGTAGATTCAAATCAAATTTTGAAACGAAGTCGTCGAAGGGTTGACCGTCTGTTCGTTCGCATGCACGTAAATGTAATAACTCATAAACGAAATGAAATTGATGAAATTCAATAAATGATACTGCGACTACAACTATAGTTCTGCGGGAAATTTTAGTTTCAATTGGATAGAAAAATGGGGTCCAAAATACAAATTCGCACAATAGATTTAATAGAAAGGCTAGAATCAAGCTAAAGATTTGCATTTCTCAATTATTGTTTGTCAGTACCATGCAAGATATTCGCGGCTTTACCTAATATCAACAATTTTATGTGGGAGAGTGGGTTAAGATCTGTATTAAAGAATATGCCAGAAGTTCTGGAGTACTGACTCAAACTGGTTTCGGATTCAGGTTCTAAAGTGGGGATATTCGTTGTTTTTCTGCTCCAACCTCAGGATTTTATTTTATAACTATACATAAATATTTTCTTATAACTGATACAGAATACTGAATTACTGAGAAAATACAGATAGGCTGAATAGTTTAAATATATAGATTTTGAGTGTATTCATTAAATGAGAAATTGGGAAATACAAATTAAAATGATTAAAAACAAATTTCGTTCTCAACAATTTAAAAAAAGGTTTTCTTAAAGAATTCATACTTTCAATTTGTTTCTAAATGCTTATCATTTAATGTTTATTAATTTAAAATAACAAGTGAAAATTCCAGATTTTTTTTGATACAAGGTAATAAAAAAGAAGCTCCCTGGACCTGATTAGAGAAATGTATCAAAAATAAATTCTACTCTTAAGAATTCCCACATGATGAGCGCATCCTTTTCATTTTACACTTGATCATAAATTGTTACGACAGGATAGTAAGCCAACTGAAAAACATGCGAGTCATATCTACAAGAAGCAACACACAGCATTAAGCGCTAAATAATCAAAACACAAAAGATATTACCTTACTTGTCTCCTGTGAGTAATTTATGAGGCAAATCCATGCAAACCTTCTTCTCTCTGTGTAATTAGACCGACTGACAATCTCTTTCCACCTATCAGGTAGTGCTTATCGTGAGGAGGCGGGTCATCGATAGGGCAAAGTTTCTTCATTCTCAGTGTTTACAAATTCGTGTGTCGGTTTTTATAGAGAGCGGCAAATTTATAGAACTATTTATTGCTTTCAAATCATTTTCAATATCGTTTTTTTCCAATATTCTGATGTTACTAATTACGGATAAATCTTCTACTTATAATGGCAACAAACTCCTTTATCTTCCTTGTCGCTATGAAAAAAAATATGTTCACATCTATGCCGCTATGAATTTATATCAATTTATTTCTTTTCTTTTGTGGTTGAAAAGTTTACGAGACAGACAAGCAAAATTATATGTAGCTCTTATAAATTTTCACAATGATATTAACTTCGCAAAAGCCAAAATTTGCGAAAATTTTAACTGAAGGGTATTTGATGAGACGTGATTGTCTTTGTATGAGTTTCGGTTCACAGTAAGAAGCGTTAAAAACAGTTCAAGTTTCGGTTCACAGTAAGAAGTTTTAAAATCAGCTCGTCTTTACTATTATAAATCAAACTCTCTTTCATGTTGCCAAGCAGATATCCTTTTGAAAAGAAGAAAAAGCAACGAGCTCAGGCATTTTAAATTATAACTGTTATTTTTCTTTCTATAGAGTTGGCAATGATGCACATACCAACAGGAATTAGTGATCAGGAGAGAAATCAATTATTTTCATTCTCTTTTGCTGAAAAAAAGATATTCGCATTTTAAATAATTTTATAGTGGATGGACTGTAAAACTAACTTGAACGTTGATGCATATAACATTGAAATAAGTTATTTACAATTAATATAATCTTCTGCCGAGTTGGTAGTGATGCACGTACCGATAGGAATTAGTGACCAGGAGAGAAATCAAATCTTTTCATTCTCTTTTGCTGAAAAAAGATATTTATCTTTTATAGTGGACGGACTGTAAAAACTAACCTGAACGTTGATGCATATAACATTTAAATCAGTTCTTTATAATTAATCTAATCTTACAGGCAACAGATAACTTGGTTAAGTGAACTACAAACAGCCTGTTTTACCTTGCAGATATTATATCTCTCTAAAGAAGATATTTAAATAAAATAAATGTTATGTAAACATTTCGTAAGGGAATTTTATCAAGCGTTTTCTGAAATAATAATAATAAAAAAAGGTTCAAACAAATTTGAATAGATATTTGTATGGAAATTGGGAAGCATTACATAAAAAAGTTAAGCTGATTTGCTTATTTAAAACTAACTTTTAAGGTCTTTTTTATTAACTGAGTCTTTAAAATGGAAATGAGTTTCCACGTTCATACCTTATATATGAGGTTTATACCAAGATAACTTACATGATATTTCTAAACGGGACTTTAACTATCCTAAAACAGTAACAAGCAGATTTATTATTGTTTTTTGACTTGGATAGAAAAGGGCATAGCATGAAGATTCCACACACATTTCACTAAGTTTCATATGTCCATGTATCAAATTCATCCAGGAATTCTGAGCATTTCTTTGGCTTAAATCCAAAAGATATGTGAATTCCGCTTGCTTATTGATTGTTTGTTTAGTTATATTAACGTCCTGTTTTAAAGCAACACTAGGGCTATTTTGGGAAGGACCTTGAACGTTTGAACCACGCTCATATGACAAGGACGACACATGAGCTGGCACCCCCTCACCAAACTTCCACATCACAACAGCGGAAGGAAGTTTAACCCTGACTGATTTAACGTGCACCAGATCCACTTACACTACTGTTCTTCGGTGAAATCGGGCCTCGAACCTGAAACCCTCCGGTTCCGAAGCCGAGACCTTACCACCAGGCCACCGCGACCATAATTATTCACCCAATAAATGTACCAGTAACAATGTAAATGTGCATAATGTACCAGTCTTGGTACATTATGCAAGGAGGAGTAACAATTCTAATTATTCCCATTGAATGAAATATATTCAGACCATCAGTTGTTGAAGCATTGTTGTCTGCATTGTATGTAACATACCGAATGAAACGATTATATTCAGGGCAGGAAATTGGAAATTGATGATAGAATAAGATGATGTAGGTGATTAAATTTTATACAGAACTGCTTCGTCATAAGAAAAACACAATCCCAAGGAAAATATGATATCTATTAGACGACTGTAGTCAAAATAACTATGGAAATGAATGGCTACTCTGAGGAGTAAAGATGAATTTTCTTAAAACAAAATAACTTAGAGTTGTTTAACAGAGATTTATTAACCATAACTTTATCTCTGAAAAGTTAGGGCTATTTTCAAAGATTTGGATCTCATTCGGGGTTCGTTTGACTATTATATGATATGTTTAGAAAAAGAAACATAATATTTGACCATCATAAGAACTCTACAAAGTTTTCTATAGTATATATAGCGACGAAGTATTATAGTCACCATATTCATGCAAAAATTACATTACAGCATTATTTCTATATTCCAAGAGGACGAAACATTTTTTTTTACTTATTTATTAAAGCGCAAAGGAAGTCAATCACAAGTTATCAATAAAAAATTGATAACTTTGATTGTGGATAAAAAAGTGCTGTGTATATGATTTTTTTTTACCCTTAATTGTGGATTATTTTTTTACTTGATAAAATGTATTGTGTGGAAGTTATCTAAGCTTATTTTTAAGTACAAATTTAATGAAATGCATATTTGTTGTATACATCTTTTTAATGTATAACATTTTTACACAAACAACTATTCGAATTTCTTATTTAAACCTTTTTTTAATTATTTTCTAAGAAAGTTTAACAAAATTTCATTTAAAACTTTTAAAACAATATTATAAATTTATAAAAACATTTTTATGATATGGCATCGTGCCTTTTAATACGTATATATATGTATATACAATATGTATATTAATGCATATTATGCAGTTATATTTCGTAATTTCAAAGTTATTGTTGGTTTGTTATCTATTGGTTGCTGACTCATTACAGACTTGAACAGTTGACTTACAATTACCAACTTTGGTGTGAATATACTTTGGAGACTTGGGTGTGGATCGCGGTGTGCTTCAAAAATTTAAACAAAATTTTAATTAATGAAAAGATTATCTTAAATTCTAAGTTTTTTATTGATGACTTCTGAAAATATTATCGCATAAAAATAATTTTTATCCCATCTTAAAATTCCAAAAATTATCTTTCAATGATATAAATTCAGTATGCAATTTTTGTTAATTTTAACAAATATAATTTGCAACGGTAATTTTCATTATCTAAATTTAATTCAAGATTCATTGCTTCATCAAGCATCTAAAGCTTGTGTTTTTCTTCTGTTGAAAAGATCATTATATATTAGGTAATTTTTTTAGTTAAGGATTTTACTTTATTTTAAGCTGTGAAAAGAGAGTAAATAATTTTACAGCATGAGAAGGTTAAGTTTTCTTTCTCTCTCCGTATAAGTTTAAAAAAACAAGTAATTTTATTCCAGTGTTAGATTTGCCATGCAACGTTTATTAAAAGTATATAACATATTTAAAAGATTTATATAACTTCTAAAGCGATGGATGTTTTAACTATGCATTTCAAAAGAAACTGGCTATTCTTTTTATATTAAGAGTACCTGCAGCGATAAATTTGTAACTCACAGTGCAATATAACTAGATTAAAAATGTCTTTTTAATCACCAAATAAATGTAATATAATCTGGATCAGAGCTCATCACGGGTATATTGGAAATGAAAAAACAGATACAGAAGCCAAGAAAGCTTTAAACTTAGAAACCCAAGAAATATCTTTCCATGAGCCCAAAATCCAACTAAGAAATGTGACAAAACCCCCCGAATAATTAAGGATTGGCAGGAGAAATGGAATAATTCCTCCAAAGGTAGAACAACCTATCAACATTTTAAACGAAACCTATCAACATTTTAAACGAAACCTATCAACATTTTAACCGAATTGAGGGTGATTTTTATCTTAACTAAGTATACACTAAACATGGTATATTTTCATTCACCAAAGTCGTTTCTTTGACAAAAGTTCGACTTGTCAGTGGCAGCGATGCAGGATTTTTAAATTAGGCAAACAAAGCATGTGTACCATGGCGAGAACACAGACTCAGATGACCAAGAAATTGGATGTCTCTTGATGTCGAAGAACTCATATCAATTCCAGTCATTAAATCTTCAATTAGGGACATTTTGTCAAAGCTCTTGTCTTTAGTTCTCTCCTTATGTAAAAAGTTAACGTACATTAATGTATTTTATGCATTTTTAATATTTCACAATCCAATATGTAATGTTTTTCTTTTTCCTATTTTTTCTGTACCAATATGCGTTTTCTCTAGAGGGTTCTTTGTTGTTTGCAAGTGTCCATTGCTATCAAGTGTCATTTGTTTCTTCATGCTAGGTGGGATTGCCTTTCGGCGGCCCCATCAAGTTTCTCGTATGGACTCTGGCTCGGTCGGGATATCGCCCAATGCTAACATTTTTTTTTTTTTATATATATATATAAAAGACAAGTTTTCTCTCAAGATACGAACCATTTATAAGAATTCTATTTTGCATAAGTACCTCGAGTTTGGTGGTTAAAGGTTATAATTTCATTATCTGTTGGACCTACTGTCCAGAATCTCCCTTTATTAATAAATCACCAGAGAGAAGTTTGAATACCAGCGATACCTCTACAAGGTTTCTGGATAAAACCTACTCAACTAAAAGGGAATACTGTGATACTCTTTACGTAATGGTATTTGGTTGGAAATAAAAATATCTACCAAAACATTATTCAATAATTTTGTTTATTTGCAGTGACCCACTCAAAGGACATGGTTCATTCTTCTTATAAGACATTGTTGAACAATTCATCTTTGACAGCATTTCCAGCACCAGCTCTAGATATTTCCAGTTTTGGCACTTACTAGTATTTATACTTTCAGTGAAATGTCTTATTTGCTAGAAGATATTTTTATGGGGCTCGAAAGTAAGATGAACGGATGCTTAGCCATTCAGATTAATTAAACATCATTTAGTAGAACTGGTCTTTTCATCTGATTAGCCAGCAATGAATTTAGGTAGTTTCTAGAATGATTAAATCTTTTTCCATAAATGAACTCTTCTTCATTTCGGGACCTCTGCAGCAAGGTAATACCACTTAAGCTTTAAGCTACCATGAAAAATTAAAATTAAGCTACTATTGGCTATCTATGAAAAAAAGAAAAAAGCAAACTGAATGGTAACAGCCTTCGCTTGTCTTGAAAGGAGAGAGAAAGAAAATCTAATCATAGACTCACTACTCTGACCCGCCCGAGGGTACACGGAAATATTCGAATGACCAGACCGCCGCGACAGCAACAATGGCAGGAGCAGTGGTTGAGTAATAAGGGCCATCACCGGTTAAGGTACAACTCTTCCTTAAGGAAGTACGTCCCGTCAACGATGGGAGATAGTCACTCCCACCCTTTCGTATACCCTCAAAGGTAGCGAGAACCAACCACCATATCGTAAGCTTCTCATCCTCAATGTCGAGATGCCCCCTGCGCCCGAGAGACAGTAAGAAATTCTAAAGTGGAAGTTGGAAGGAAGGTAAATTACCTTGGGATTGGGACACCCGTATTCTCTAAGACACCATGACCCCCCCCCCAGAGGATAATGCACATTTCTGAATTATAATTAAAATGTTAAGAATTTTGATTTTGGACGAATGATTCCAGGACCAGAATTTTAATATTTATTGGATGTATTTAACTGTATATTTTATAAGAAAATGGCAATTTTACTTTTTGTTTGGGTAAAAACATATATAGACAATTCTTTTTACTATTAATGTGTGCTTTGTAATGAGCTTAAAGACACTGGAGTCCAAAAAATTACGGATAGATGCATTACCCAATTTTCTTACATAAAAATAAATTGCGAGGGACCAAAAAAACTGACATAATTGGCACATATGGAAATACTGTTCATTGATTGTTTAATGAATATATAAATCTTTTAAATCACATGATAGGCATGTATATCTTAAAAGAGGAAATATGTTATGCACACGATCAGCTTTTTTCTCTATATGACAAATGATTTGAATTAAAGAATACATGTAGATAATTTTCTAGATATTATGATAAATTAGAAAATAGAATTTCTGGAGATATATGGTAAATTAGAAGAAAGTCACTCAATAAGAGATACTATTTTCCAGCTAGTAATTGTCAAAATTGTTAGATTGCAGTCGTGACTGAAACTCAATACTTCGTCGTGACCCTTTGGTGACTGAAAGGAAGTACTGTACACTTCCGAGTATCCGATTCGCGACTATCCAGTTTCCGTACTATACGGTCTATTTTTTTTAATCGTAATTAAATGATGAAGGCAAGGAGTTGGAAGCGGGTGTCTTCTACGATCCCCCTTGTATGCAAAATACAAGTTGCAACAGGAAAAGAGCATCGTTCTGTTCTTTTCCTGTTTCTTTGTTCATTGTTTCGTCAGTATGTAACGAACGTTAATCGTTGCCACTGTTCCTGATTATAACTGTGCAGTACGTACAGTATTCGTAAATTGTTCTTGGGATAGATACGCTTAATGTTTTTTAAGTGTACCACAGTGAAGATTACAAAATTTATGTTAAAATGGGTTAATTATATCCTTTAACTTACTTTTTCTCAAATAAATTCTTAAAACATGTAGTGCAATATATAAACATATATAAACTACCAGTACAGAGCCTTCTATTTTAACTCGACACGTTACCGGCAACTGCTTCTATGATTCACCGGGCAGAGGTCGCGTTCATATTCTACTTGGCTTCATATAAATAGAGGGCTTAAAACTCAATAAGAAGTGAAAAAATAACCATGATAACAGTGAATTTTGGTATAAAAACTTTGTCTTCTAATATTGGTGGGCAAAGAAATGAGTTCATAGAACTCCGGCCTATCCGGGTTTTTTTTAATCCAATCTGCCCTTCCGTCACATTAGGCCGAACACTCTTTAGTGTACAGTAAGTACACTTCCTAAAAACTTTTAAGACGAACTTAAAAAGGATTCCTAAATAAACATATAAAATCTGATTTAAATGGCCTATAGAAAATAGTCTTAGAAGGACTCGAGTTTAATTTTTCTTGCCGCATCCATTATCTTAAGAATTCAGCTATAAAAGTTAATCACTACGCAATACCATGTCATTTGGCCCATAATTGAAAATGAGATGCAGTATTTGCCTCTTTTTTTTTTAAATAATATTTATGTTTATTTTTATAAACGGTAATTATGTTAGTTAAAATGTAGAAATTTGCTTAAAATGACTATTCACATCACAAAATCTTTACTTTCACATTAACGGAAACTCTTCTGATTTGGTCTTTATATATGTAGATTTTTTGATAAACTTTGGGAGAAGAATTTTCTTTTCATCACAAAATGTCCTCGAACATGGAATTCTTTGAATTGGAGAAGAACTGCAAGTTCACTGAAAAAGTCCATCGGTTGAATTTGCTCGAGATCCTCGCTTTAATTCCAAAGCAATATGAATTTGTGTTGCGCTCTTATACCATATATAAAGTTTAGTTTAGTTATATTAATGTCTCTTTTAAAGCAGCTGCAGGGCTATTTTGGGACGAGCCTCGTAATTTTTAATCGCGGTGAGATGACGAGAATGATGTCTGGGGTGGCACCCCTCTCCTAACTTACCATACCAGTGGGGAGGACGTTTGGCCATGATGGACTTGGCGTGCACCAGACTCTCTTATACGCCGATTCTTCGGTGGAATCGGGTCTCAAACCTGAAACTCTCCGGTTCCGAAGCCGAGACCTTGCCACTTGGCCACTGCTGCCCCCAACATACTTAAAAGAATTTCGAAGCGGTGAGATAACCAGCATGTATTCATGTAAAAATTCATTTAGAAAAATACATTTGATGCTTTTTTTTGATAGATATTTCTGGTGCTGAATTAAACGCGAATGTTTTGATTAGCAAAGCAGCACGAATACAAAATGTCCAATTATTTTAGATACAAAATGGTATTTATCTTTCGAATTTAATGATATATTTCGCATAGATTACAGGTATCGCAGTTATATCGTGCCATTTTTTTTATGAAACAGTTTTTGAAACAATGTTTGATAGAAGTGCAGATTGTAAATTGAATTCATTTAGGAAAATATTCCTGCTTTTATGAAGTCGATTTCGATTAAGATTTAAATGCTCATGGTGGCTGAGAAAAAATCAAAGCTTTGCTTTTACAAAGTTTAAAATAACCAGCGCCGTCGAGACAATATTTTCTTAAGATGCAATACGATAAAGAGCGGGGTTTCTTTTGAAAATTGTTATCAGCAAGACAGCAAGAGATAGCGGACAGAATGTTTGCTTCTTTTTTCAATTGGACATTAAACGAACCGACATCATCAAAGTAAATAGACTTGCCTCTTCAGACACTCCGTTTTCAGATTAATCTCTTTTAAAAAAAATCAATGACTCATATCGCATGTACTCAGTAATTTTAGAAGAAATGTAAGTGTTTGAAAGCAAAATTACTAGAAATATATATATAAAAAATTGTTGTAGAATAATCAATAGCTTATTTAAAAAGGTAAATTGCAAATAATATATGATTAAAGCTTCAGAAATTTCAATACAGATTTTTAGATCATGTCTGTCTGTCTGTCTCATAGCCCACAACCTATATTTTAGCGCTCAGCCAGTTGCTTAGCTTGGTTAATTTTTAAAGTTTCTAGTTACACATAATTATTCCATGCAGGGTGATGCGAGAAAGTGTTTTAACCCTTTCAATACGTTTTTTCTTTTTCAAAAGTAAGATAATTTATTGCTCTAATGGGTCAAATAAAGTATAAATAGCTATATTCTGCTAAAATAAAAACAAAAATAAACTATAGACGCAATTTTCGAGGTGGGTCATATGTGTTCCAATGGTCTTTTTAAATGGGGCACATGTGTTGTCAACCATTGGGGTTGAAGTTACCGTATGAAATACAGTGAAAAGTTGAGTCTCTAGTTTTTATAACATTTAAAACAATTTTATTGCAAGAAAACTCTTACCAATTATATATCCAACATTATTCATGACATTTCTATGCATGATATATAACAAAATAGTTTTTGCAGAGTGCAATTTTACTCATAGCATATACTGTTTTCGTTTGGGTTCTTTATTACCATTTTATTACTGAGATTTAGTTAAAAATTGCACTAACACATGAATATAATCACAGAAAAATCATTGGGACATGCACTTCAATAACTTCTCCACACTTACTTATATCTTTGGATGATTTAAAAATATCAGCGGGAGATATATGCCCCGATGGGGCCCAAAGAGTTAATAGTAACTAAACTACATTAGTTTTACACAGGGGCACAAAGATTAGAATGACATATGCAGGGGTTAGAAGGTGAAACGAATCAATTATTCTTTTCCAGTCAATGTAGTAGAAGGGTGGAATTGCTTAGATGACAGATACGTCTAATGTATGAAGTAGTTAATAAAAATGCGTATGCAGTAGAAACGTTTATGTCATGAAAAAACTTTTTTTTTGTTTTTTTCATTGAAAGTTATGCCATCTTTCACAATTAACTCTCGCTATAGCAGAGTAAGTTTCAAACTTGTCGCTTGTTTCAAACATCTACGTATTTCTAAATAAATTATTTTGTAAATCCTTTCTCAATGTAAGAAGTATTATTAATGCTCATAAATGACGTTTCTGATTTCTGACATAAAACTGATTTGCTTAGAATGACTTGATCAATTCTGAAAGTTTGGTGAAATCCTTTAGAATTGCCTTACATGATAAGTCATATCACTAACTCTCCGACCTGCCTTGAAGGCACATGAATAAAACACTAAATGACCAGACCGCCGCAACAGTAATACTGGTGGGAAATGTGGTTGAGTCCTAAGGGCCATCACCGGCCACGATACAACCCTTCCCTAAAAAAGTATTTCCTGTCATCGATGGGAGTTAGCCAACCCTCACCTTTTCGTATACCCACAAGGGTGGCGATCGCCAACCACCATGCCTGAAGCTTTTCAACCTCAATTACGCGATGCTCCCCCCCCCACACACACCCATGGAACCGCCTTACATGATAAAGTAGCCGTTACTTGTTCAGAATTGAGTTATGAAGGAAAAAAACAGAGCAAAATTCACCTGAGGGAATCTTAAAAATCATGCTTCGCAGTTTTAAGTGAAAAAGAAGTTTATTTAAATAAATTATTTTTTAATGTACTATGTTTTTAAAACGGACTAAAAAGCATAAAATAATTTCTTCTAGCCCCATACAGATTTTAGAACCCCATGCAAATTGTCCTGAAAATTTGTGATTGTGAATTTTTGATTTATAAATCTATACGGGGCTAGGATAAATTATTTTACACTTTTTAGTCCGTTTTAAAAAACGTGGTATATTAAAAAAATATTTAAATATTTGACTTCAGCATGTGAAATTCTGCAATCAATTTTAAGTTAATTTTCTGATGAGCGAACGACTTGACATGGCGCCATCTGTCGGCAATGGAAGTTTTTGATCGATTACAAAATTTGTATCGAACAGACGAACAGACAGATAGACAAGAAAGAGAGTAAATATTGCTTCGTCATCCATTTCTGAATTAGGCTTAATGTTTCACATCTTTAGTTGATCGTGAAGTTAGTATAAAATCAATTGCAAAAATTGCACCCAACATATAAACAGACATAACAGAAAGCGAGTTAATAAAAGCATTAAAAAAAACTCCTTTTTTTCTACCTGAAAGATTGACCCCCCGGGGACACCTCGTAATTGAGGATGAGAAGAAGCTTCTGGCATGGTGGTTGGTTCTCGCCACCCTGGAGGGTACACAAAAAGGTGGGGGCTTCTCAAATCGATGATGGGACGTATTTCCTTAGGGAAGGGTTGTACCGTAGGGCCCTCAACCACAGTTTCCACCAGTGTTGTTGTAGCGGCGGTCCGGTCATTCCGTTTTTTATCCGTGTGTCTTCAAGGCGTTGGAGAGTCAGTGATATAACTATCTGAAAGACTGAAGTGAAAAAGACCACTCCACTCCATCTCAATTCAGAACAGGATTCCTTATTATTGATATTTTAACATTATTAAATATTACTTTCTTTATTTATTCTGTTTTATCAGAGAAAAAATTTCATTACAGAATTTTCAGAATTTCCAGAACTGTTCTTTTTTAAGAGAAATTAATAAAAATCGAAGATAATTCATCTTTATTAGAATTTAACCGTTGTTAATAATATCAAAATTCTTAAAAAAAACTTACGAAGGTAATCATTTTCAAGAAAAACTAGATACTTTTTGCTGTGAAATCTGTTTTGATTTTTTAATACTGCTATTAGTTCTATAACAGGAAATGACAATATCAACAGTAAAAATTTCAAAGGATTCGTAATTCGAGAAGAATTCTTGTGAGAAATGAAAAACAGTCAGTAATTAGAAAATGGTACAATCTACTTTTCATCCGAATTCACAGTTTTACCTCGAAACCTCTCTAAGGACACCATGTAGGAATTGCTTATTAAGGAAATGTGGAAATCTTGTCTCTGAATACAGAAATAAATATTGAATAACTGAGACGAGATCAAAGCAAAATCATCTAGTAGTTTCGAAGCTTGTCTTAAGACTTAGTCTTAAGTGGTCGTGACTCAATTTGAGGAATTATTGAAAGTAGAACCAAGGTACCCAAAATTCTCTTAAAAGACAAAGAGTAACTTTCAAATTTAATTTCAAGAGTAATTTTCAAATTTTTGAAATGGATCAATAAAATAGAGTTTGTTTACTTATATTAACATCCCGTTTTAAAGCTGTTTGGAGACGGTCCTCGAAAATTTGAACCTCAGTCAGATGATGAAGATGACGCCTGGGCTGGCATTCCCCTTTCCAAACTTCCACGCCGCACCAGCAGGAGGACGTTTTGCCCCGGTGGATTTAGCGTGTACCGGACTCTCTCACACATCGGTTCCTCGGTGGAATCTGATTTCGAAGCTGAATCCCTTCTGTTCCGTAGCTGAGACCGTAGATGAGGGCACCGCGGCCCAATAAAGTAGAGAATCCGCACAGTAGGAAAATCATTAAAAGGTTGAAACTCATTCTGCTAACATTGTACTTGGAGTAAATATGAATCAAAATATAAAAAATAAGTTAAATAAATTTTTTATAGAATGTTTGTTGTTTTGTTTAATTACATCTATATCTATACTTATAATAAAGCTCAATGTGTGTGTGTGTGTGTGTGTTGGCGCTCTACAGGCCAGGTCATTTGACATACAGCTATCAAATTTGGTACATGTATAGCTTAGAGGTCGGGAATGTGCACCTGGGGTCCCTTTTTTTGAAATTTTAATTAGAATTTTAATTATTAATTAAAAACTAACTTTCCTGCCAAAAAAATCTTCCATTTTCCCCACCGCCAACTTTTCCGCCAAAATAATCTTCCATTTTCCACACCGCCAAATGAGTAAGGCTTCAGTTTTTTTTTCTCCCAACAGTAATGAGGCTAGGGTTAATATTTTTCGGCGGATTATTTCAAACAATTCTGTTTATTTTCTTAATGTTTTATGAATTTAAAATTGAACATTGTTATTTAATCTATGTTTCAGATTCATTCTGAAGTACTTTTGAATTAAAATAACACAGAATAAAGGAAATTAAAAATGTATAATCTGCATAGCGTTACCCCAACTGGTGTAGAAAAATTCACTCAAAAATTCCGTTGATAGTGGTTGTCATGACAACCACTATCAACGGATGATTTAAATTATTTTTAGGTTAGTTGCATGCTTTTGTAATTAAATTGTATTTATGTTAGTTATATATTTTTTTGTATATGCTTATAGTTTTAAGTACATCGTTTTTTAAGTAGTTTTTTTAAACCTATTTAGACCGATTATTTTAAATGATTCATTTTATTTTCTTAGTGTTTGATGCATTTAAAATTAAACATTGTTAATGAATCGATCTGTTCATGATGAATCTGAGAAATTTTGTTGACAAATTCTTGAGATATTACATAAATTAAGAAAGATATTCTTTAGTGCCCATAAAGTTTAAACGCTCAGTGACTCTATTATCAGTAATCATATTATTAAAAAAAAATGCTTTGTTTCAGTAAAAAATATTATTATATTAATTGCAGATTAATCATTTACACTTTAATTTAAAGCATAAATTCTACGAGGGGTAACAGAAAATTAGAGAGATACATATCATGTTATGACTGAAGGCCTTTATAATATTATGAGTGAATTATATGACTATCAAAATTTGAAGTTTTAAAATATTTTGCTGAAGAATCTATTAAAGTTGGAATTGCATAAAATATTTAATTATTAAAATTTTAACGAACATTAAGATTGGCGAACCGGCTGGTCGCCAAAGGCGGCTAGTAAAGAATAAAAACATGGGTATGTTTTTTTTTTTTTCCAATTTACATGATGAGACATAATGCAGAAAATTCGTAACTTCTTTCTTAATAGTTCTTATTCCAATCTTTTATGTCAATAATACCAGAAATCATATTTCGACAGTATTTGTTTTAATAAATAATTTCTATCTAAAAATAATTACAGTAAGAACTTGAATGAAGTTATAATTACAATACATATAGTGTTCTAACAGCAAATTTTGTACATAAAATAAGGAGGAAATAGATTTAGAAAATCAGCATCATTATGATTCTGACTTTCAGTAAAGCTCTTTCTAAAGTGATTTATTTTATTCTTTTTTCCTTGAACATGATCGTAGCAAGATACGAACAAGGCAAGTGCGGATGTTATTGACAGGTCCAAGTGAAACAGAAGTCCTCATCTGATAAACAGCTACATTTTGAAACACAAGAAAATCGGCTTCTGTTTTCCCGCCCGATTTTATCTGTCATGTGCTTATCTGCGGAAGAGCCAACACATTGCTATCGCTGTTTCAAGTGGTCCTCCACAATATTCAGTTGGATACGCCGTTAAAATGAGATTGCGCCTGGCTTTCCGTTTCTCTTTGCTAAAGATTCAACCCAATGCTAAGCTCACAAATGCAAATATTATCATCGCTTTCTTCCTTTGCCAGACATTTTAAGGTTATCGTGATAGATTACAAACGAATATTTTTCAAGACCAAAATAAATACTCATATTTAGAAATTTAAATAACGATCTTGTAGAAAAATCTGATTTGTGACATAAAATTTCTATCCTCTGAAGGTCCATTTTTTCAAAAAAGATTTAGTTGCTTTTAACATTAATGGTTCCTGTTTAGTAAAACAATCGTCTTTTTCAGGAAAAAAACTCGCTAGTTATGCATGAAATATACTCGGAATTATTTGATTTCTGAGACATTCTCTTCTGGAAAGGAATGTTCCTAGACGAAAGCTTATTTATTTAGATCTGCATTTAATTATATTAAAAAAAATACACAGTACACACCCAAATATCCGGCCTAATGTGGCGGAAGGGAAGGCTGGAAAACAAAGAAGTCGGATAGGTCGGAGATTTTTTAACTCATTTCTTTGCCCACCCATACCCGAAGACAAAGTTTTTATACAAAAACTCACTGTTATAATACGAATTTTCTCACTGCTTATTTATTACTAAGCCTTCCATTTTTATTAAGCTAGGTAAAATGTGAACGCGGCCGCAGCCCGGTGAATCACAGAAGCAATTGCCGATAACGTTTCGAGTTAAAATAGAAGGCTCTGTATTTGTAGTTTATATATGTTTGTATACTGCATTGAACATTTCAAAAATTTATTAGAAAGTTATAAACTGTTCCCATTTTAACCTAAATTCTGTGATCTTCACTATAGTACACTGAAAAAAACAACAACACTAAGCACACCCCAAGAACAATTTATGTATACTGTGCGTACTGTATATATACTTATAACCAAGAACAGCGGCAACATTGAGGTCGTTATACATTGACGAAACAATGAACAACGAGCAGAACACTACTCTTTTACTGTTGGAACTTATATTTTGAACACGACACGTATGATGATCGTAGCAGACACCAGTTCCCAATGCCTTGGTAATGTTGCAGAATCAACGCCTTGCCTTCCTCATTTAATTATAATAAAAGAAAAGTAGGCCGGATAGCCACGAGCCGGATACTCGGGAGTGTACTGTAATTTGAAGTATTAAGTATACACTTCTTAGCGATGAAAGTATGTTTCGACAGAAGTTTGTCTATCATAAAAACGAAGATATTTTGAACGTGTTCCTCGCTTGCAAGTCTTCCTAATCTGGTGGAAAAAAATGACACTTAAGTCCACAGGCTAAATTTCACTAATTATCTCATATCTGTAAAAGCTTCTTTGAGATATTCCAAAGAAATGAAAGTTGCTCATAACAGAAACAAGTAATGTTACAAAGGGTATTTCTCAAAACTGAAAGGCATGCATTAAGAAACAGGAGCGTCTTTTACTTTTTATGAGTCCAAAATTTATTTTCAGTGCGGTTATTAAATAATTCAAAAATATTTAATGCTTTTTCGTGGTCTAAATAAGCGGCGTATTACTACAACAAATCATTATTCTTTATTTTATTTCTCGTATTTGATTCTATATATTTAAAACAATTTTTATTATAACAATCCTCGATTTAATATTGACCTGCTCTGTTGCATTGTCCAACAATTTCTTTATTTCTTTTTTATTTCAAACAATTATCATTCGATTTTTCGTTTTAGTGTTTAACTGCCCAATTATTTATTTTTCCGTACGAAGTCTGAAATATTAACAGTTCCTATGAATTCAATGCAATATTTATATAAAATAATAATAGAAATAATTCTGCATTGTTATTGTATGTAATTCTTTAGATATGATTCGTAAAATCTAAATCTCAAAGCGAATTCGAAAATTTTAGCAATTCTTTGCAAATTTAAGTAGTGTTGTATTGCAAATTTTGTTTAATCTATGGTCTTGTAAAAGATAGCGTAAACATCTTAAAATATCCAGATTTTTTAAAAAAAATTTCATCTAATATTATAAATTTTAATTTAAAAAAATTTATATTGAAAATAGAAATTTTTTTTTGTTATTTAATATTTTGAGAAGATTTTTTTATTTTTTATTTCTTGATCTCAAATCAGCCGTTATAACACTGACTTGGTAAATTTTTAAAATAAAAGAAACGCATTTGTTAAAAAAAGGTTAAAAATTAAATATTTTTCCCACTAATTCTTTTTTGAGAATTTTACCTGAAAAGGTGAATGAATTTGGCGAAATATTACTACCTTCGGTGACTTAGAACACTTTTGACTGTCGCTTGGTTGTCCTTTGAAACACCAAGACCTAGTATAAATTGTACAAAATCGGGAAACAAAGGATTTTTATTCATCATTTCAAAAGCTAGATGCTTTATCTTATTCATAATCTCTCAAAGCTAGATGATTTATCTTATTCATCATCTCATAAAATTATTTTAGATTCATTTTTAATAAATATTTTTAAGATGATTGCTAATCACGGACGGCCACTAGGATACCAAGTGCTGAAGCAGAAGATGGCTGGGTTGAGAACTTTTTCAATATCAACGCACAAGCAAGAACCCATAGATCTTATTGTTGAAGTGCACTTGACCATAGGGAGACTGCACGAAATTTCGTCACTATGCAGTGCGTATTACCTACACGATCAAAAGATTTTACAAGCATGAACCCATAGATCTTATTGTTGAAGTGCACTTGACCATAGGGAGACTGTCAGAAATTTCGTCTCCATGCAGTGCGTATTACCTACACGATCAATAGATTTCACTGCCGAGTTCACCTGATGATTAGCAGAATGATGTCTTTGTCTGTTTGGCACAATCTAGTTGCGCCCACCCATGCGGATTGACCAAGTGAAAAAATTTCATCGTCAAATCCACCTAATTTGATCAAGGGACTTCACCGTCTGCTCCTGTCACTTGTCGTAAGTAGTCAAGCCAATCATCAGATGTCAAACTCTTCAGTGGCAACTCTTTCCTTCCAAGCCAAGAGACCTGAACTAACCGGATGTATGAGAGCCAAGGATACAACCAGTAAATGCTAAGTTTCCTCCCTTCCTAAATTTAGTTACCATTAAAATCAATACACAATGCTGTTTTTTTTCACCATTTAAATGTTCTTAGTTTTCACATTTTTTAAATTTTATTTGCAAGGGTAAATATCATAAAGTATATTAATATTTTAATTTTTGTATTTATTTTGTTTTAGGGTGAGTAATTGTTTAAAATAGGGACTCAAAGTGAGGGGAAAGTTGGTAATTTGGGGCAGAAGGCTATTCCGCGCAAAGCCGTTTTCGGTAGTAAAAAATTGCGGGGAACGGTATTGGATTACCAACATGCATGGAATGTGTTAGAAATATGGTGGAAGACTGATGGAAGGTGGTGGTAGTATTTATGCTAGAAGAAGCCTTCTCACCTTCTAATCTCTCGTTTATTAGAGCACTATCGGATATCGAAAGAAATCGAAGTTTTTCTTACAATTTTAGGCCTCTAGCCTTTAAGGTAAAAATACTTTTCAAAGCAATAAAAATAAATAGCATCTGCAAATATTCTTAGACCTGGTATTTTCCTTTAGAATGAAGTCATTTTTTGTTTCAATTTATCCATTTTTAATCGAAATAAGATTTGTTGAATGAATAAATTCTTAATGTGGTAATTCCGCGAAGCATAAAAAAAAACCAGTGCGTGATTTTATTCCGTACAAAATAATGCTTTACCTAATGGATATTTCGTAACGTTATAAAGAACGTCAAAAATGAATTTCGGATATTTTAAAAATTGAAATTGCAGATACATAATGCGACAATTTTCAATAGATTCTGATGCTGAATACCAAAGTCATCAATGCTACAAGTATTGATTCACTACACCACATTATGTGGCACATTTATGTACAATACGAGACTACTGAATGAAAGAGTTCAAAATATGAAATCAAGAAAAATGCAAGTAAAATTTTTCATGGACCTGTACAGGAATATATATGCATATTTAAAATATAATGAACTGCCACTTTTTATTTAAATTATTTTAATATTTAAGAGATTAAAAACATTTTTAAAGGATAAATATGATCTCATCTGATTTGACTCTAAATATTGTATTTTGCTGTTGAAATACACTGGTGTGCAAAACTTAAGCAACAATGTAAATTGTAAGCAGGTAGCCATGAAATTACAGAAAAGGGGTTATTGCGATCAGTACAATGAACACGCAATTCAGTAGAAAGGCGATGTGCATGCAAATGTCAGGAACAAAACGTCATAGGCGACGTGAATGTACGCAAAACGCGTATAGTCGGTACGCGCAGGGCCGGCCATCTAGGGGGTGCGGCGGGTGCTATGCGCCGGGGCTCCGCGATAGAGGGGGGGCCCACCGTGATTAAGAATTAAAATAGTGTTCTGATAATAATAATGCTACACATACTAAAAGACTACAAGCTTGTTTCCATGTGGCTGGCGGAGCGTCGACTGACCCTTTATTAGGCAACGATCACAGAGATACCGATAAAAGGGAGGGGGGAGGGGGGGGGGTCATTTATGAATAAGGAAATTCCCTTCAGACATGTTAAGGCCGAGCGACATGCTCAGCACCCAGAAGCCGAGGCTGAGGCTGGGTTCAAATGGCCTTGTAAATCATCAGCTATTTTTTTTATATCTAATGTAATATTTTTTATGTGTGCATCTATGTATGTTTGTTTATATTAAGTTATTCAAATAAAAAGTAAAAGGAAGATAAATGATCAACTCCTAGCAATGCACACTGCATTACTTCTTCATCCGGACCATGAAAAGAATTAAGATCCGGCCAAGACCGGAATGAAAAGAATTAAGGAAGAAATTTAAATGGAGCAGCGGATGGATTTGGAAATATACGAAGTTTACAGTATATATTAAACTCTAGTGCAAATATGCAAATATTATTATTATAAGGTAAGTAGATTTACATACCTCACCTACTAGGTAAAAGTGCATAATATAGCATATAGTAATTTGATAATTCATTCTATAAACCGCTTAATACTGTTAGATATAACAATGTCTATGTCAAGGAAATGTCACTCTGGGTGTCAAAAAAGAAAATTATCAGAAAAGAAAAAAGTAGAAAAGCTGAACTTCGCAAGATGTCCCAAGTAGATCTGTTTACTTGGCTATGATGTAATTCTGTCAATGAAATCGCTTCGACTTTAGAAGTTACAATTCAAACTTCAATTGGGGAAGAAAGTTCCATTTAAACTACACAGTCTTGCAATGAACATGTTGAAACGGCGAAATTTGTTGAAGAACCGTGTTTTTATACAAATATGACCGAATCAGAAAATAATGATGAAAATGACAACGAAAAATATAACCAAGACAGTATAAATGATCCTGGTTAATGGTTATAACTGATAAATTTAGAATGTTTTGTGTTAAAATCGAACCTGTACAATCCGAAGGAGTTTTTGCTAAAAATGCTGAAGGTAGATCATTTTCCACTATACACTACTTTCATAAAATACCAAATGGTGAAACTCAACTTCGCAGCTTTTTAATTTATTCAAAAACGCAGGACTCCGTATTTTGTTTTTGTTGTATACTGCTTTCCAAAAGAAGAGGAAATGACCTCTACTAACTACACGATTTATAGGTGGCTATAATAATTGGAGAAAACTGTCAACTGTAATCCAAGATCATGAGCGTTCTAGTTGTCATTTTATTTCGTTTGTTGCTTGGAAAGAATTATTATAAATTTATATTCGACTTTTGATAAAACTAATCCAAATAATACAAGTAAGGTAACGGCACAACTTAAATTACTATTTTAAACAATTGTGGATGTGATTCTATTTTTAGCTGTAATAATCTTCCACTTAGTGGAACCCACGAAATAATAGAAACGCCTAGTAATGGAAATTTTTTAAGTGTAATCAAATTTCTAAGTAAATATGATTATGTGCTTATGGATCATATAAACAGAATAAAAAATTCCAAAAACAGAATTGTCAATGATTTATTTCATACATTACAAGAACAAATTATTCCTACCTTAGGAATTGAAGTTCTTAACAAAATTAAAGACAATGCAAATGCAGCTACAGTATTCAAATGGATTCAATTTCTAATATTTCCCATAAAAAGCAAACACCAGTCTTTAATAGGTATGTAAACTTTGAAGAGAAAAGATTAAGTGTAAATGAATCATTTACAGGGTTTATTGAAGTAACTGGTATGACTGGAGAAGGACTAGCAAAAGCTTTATTAAATGAGCTTGATTTAGATATTATGGATTGTAGTGGACAGGGATACAACGACAACGATAGCAACATGAAAGGGAAATATAAAAGTGTAAAATCTAGAATAATTGCTTTAAACCCTCATGCAATTTATGTGTGTGACTGACATATCATACTCTTTTAATTTATTAATTTGTGATACCACTTCCAGTAGTATATATTGCTTTTTTTATTATTGCAACGTTTGTATTGCTAATTTTCTGTATCTACAAAAAAATGGGAAAATCTACAAAAGCATTTAAACATTACTTTCAAACCATTATGCGACACTCGTTGGGAAGCCAAAAATAGATACGGTTAAAGTAGTGTATATACAGTTTGAATAAACTTGTAATGCCCTAGAAGAATTTATTGATGCAAATAACAATATTACAGCGGTATCCAAAGCTAAAAGTCTATTGGATTCAATAAAGAAATGACATTTATTTTATGTTTAATAGAATGGTTTACAATATTGTAAAAAAATTAGCTATTAATAAACTGTTTCAAATAAAAGTAATTGTTTTCGACTGGGCTTTTAATTTAGTCAATAAAATTAAAACTGAAATCCAAAATTTAAGAACAAAATTTAACTCATATTTAGAGGAAGGAAAAGCGATAGCACGCAATTTGAATCTTTCAGAAAATTTTCTTGAAAAGCGAATTCGAAAAAAGAGAAAAATTATATTTCGAAACAGCAAAAGATGAAATTGTAGAAAACCCAGTTGAGGAATTTAGATGTTATTTTTTAACTCTGTAACTGATACTGTAGATAGAAGATATATTTAAAAGTATTTCAAATTAATCACTGATACAAAAACTTTAAAAAAAACATGAATTAAAAAATGTTCCAGTAACTTTGTAATGTTTTATAATAACGATGTAGATGAAAACCTAATTCTAATAATTGTTTTACTACGGGATTTGCTTTGGTTTAAAAGGGATGTAAATAGCGCTCAACACATATTGCAATATGTACTAATTAATAATTATAATGATTTATTTCTAAATGTATTAACTGTGTAAAAACTTTTCTTTACATTGCCAGTTACTATAATAAATGCTGACGCTCTTTCAGCAAATTAAAATTAATAAAGAATTCTCAGTTAATAATCAATAATTAATAAAGACGCACGATTACATCTTCCAGGAAACACCCACTAACTGAAACAGATGCTGATTGAGGAATGGACACTCTTACCTGAAGAACTGTTGAACAATCTGGTGCTGAGTATGGAGAGACGGTGCGAAGTAACCATTGCAGTAAGTTTAGGGCATATCCCATACTAAGGAACGTCTGCTTGTTGTTCTTCCTCTTGGAGAGACAATCATATGTAGCGATACTATAAGTTCAATAAAGCCTTTTTTTGTTTGATTCCGTACTATATGCATTGTATTCAATTTTGAGCAACTATGCTTTCGCCATTGTTTGATTACAAAATGCTGTATCTCATTTCTGAATTTCATGTCTCTCAGATGATTTCTCGTGGAGTTATCTCATTAAAAAAGCATCTATTGCTTAAGTTTTGCACACCAAAGTAAAAAGGATATAATCCAGACTTTTAATGAATATATTTCTTTTGGAAACCTCCATGTATTGGAAAAGAGAATGAAAGTAAGAAAATCATTCATTAATTATATGTTTACAATAGTTCTTACATAACATCTGCGTGTTATGAACAAGTGATTTTTTTAAGATTAATTTTTAATTAGGCGGTATTAGGGAGCTGTTTTGCGGCGTGTGCACATATCTCGCTCTTGTCACCGCTCATATTTGTTGACAAAATTGCTAGGTTCAAAAAAAAAAAAAAAAAAAGTCTGGCTAATTTAATTATAGTTTTATTAA
Organism: Argiope bruennichi; assembly: GCF_947563725.1. Classification (NCBI taxonomy): domain Eukaryota; kingdom Metazoa; phylum Arthropoda; class Arachnida; order Araneae; family Araneidae; genus Argiope; species Argiope bruennichi. Next base: position 58,949,474 of record NC_079163.1, read on the forward strand.
AGCATTTTCGTCGTTTCTTTTGTGAAATTTCTCAGTTTTTCGATTGGTGGCCATAATTTTTTAGAAAAATGATTAATTCAAATTCATTTAAGGAAAAGCCTTAATTTTACTATGTAAAAGTATTATTTTTTCTGATATGTTACATTTCAGATATGTTGAAGAAAATAAATCCTTTTAATTGCTTTTGGTTCAGTAATTACAGACGAAAAACGGGTGGTTCTTCGGAAAAACTTTGCCCCCCCCCCCACAGAAACTTTCCTTATGTCATTATACAGTGGACGTCGCTTAATTTCATTGTGGTTTATGTTATCTATTGCGTCACAATATCAAAATTCTCCGGCTGTTAACCGGCGTATTCAAATGCGCACAAAAATACTCGTTTAGTGCGATCACTGATCAATTTTGATGAAGACAATTAAATGATCCTTCATGTTAAATCAGTGTTATCGATTGGCGTTCATGAGATTTCTTTCTCCCCTTATAAGAAAGCAGCTGTAGGTTATTTTCTCTTTGGATGTGGTTTGTCTGGACTAGAAGGGTCTGGATTAGTATAAACACACAGCTAAGCTACCAGATCTGGCTTAAAATCTGTTGAATAACCATAATAAAAATCTTTGCAATTGAGTTATGATAGCAAAATAGATTTAGAGGGGATAAAATGCTGATTTGAGTTTCAAAAACAATATTGAAGCTTTTAACTGGTATACAAGTTATATACCTAACATACCTAAGTTGAGAAAACGAAAGAGTACATTTTGTTTGCGAAAATGTGTGAAATTTTCTATTTAGCGCAACTGAAAATTTCACAGGCTCTTCTTCGTAAAATTCTGTGAATTTGTTAGCTTTTTGTAAGCAATATCAAATAATAAATGTTGATGATTCCAACGTGGACGAATATGTTGAATACTCTTTAACGAACTTCAAAATGAGTCAAGCGTTAAATATTTCGAAACCCAACGTCCATCACCGTTCAATAAATTTTAAAAATCTATATAAGTGCGAACAATAAATAAATGGATCATCCAGGAATAATTGCCGATTAGAAATAATTATAGAATATTTTTAATGGTTACAGAGTTAAGTGCTTTATTCTTTTCCTTTGACCTGATAAAAATATAACTGATTTTACCTGATTCGGTTTTATAAAAATATTTCAGTACCGAAATGATTATATTAGCGGCATCTACTGTAAATGAAATCTCACAGGCCACCGGCATTCTGTTGTACGTGTGCCAAATTCTGGGTGGTGGTAGTGGTGGTAACAGCAATTTAGCAGTGTGGGTATAGGTCAGTGATCGGGGAACATATTAAGTAATTTAGACCGTGGAGATTATTTTCAAGCTCTGTCATTGGCTGGATTTTCCTTTGTCATTTATGACATAATTCAACTTGATTTATCTCTAATGACGATAATACATTATTATTTGTTATTCACTTCGCATTTAGGTTAATAAAAAGGAATAAGTATTTACACAAAATTTTAATTAAATCGCACCTTTGTTTTAAAACTTCTGAGTTATTTTAGATTTAAAAAAATTGCAATTCATGAGAAGCCAAAAATTCATCATGGCGCCATCTTTATTTCTCATATAGAATTACAGACTACTATTTGCTCTCTTTTAATTGAATCAACCTTTTATCATTTAATTGTAAGTAAGAAAAAAAGAAGTCAATTACGAAAACAAAAAGAAAAATTTGAGAACAGTTTTCTGTATCAGATTCTAAGTTTTTTTTTTCATAAAAATTAGCATATAATTAAAAAAAATTAATTCGTATTTCAAATAATGAATCAATGATTTTAGGCAGAGAAAATGGAGTGTTTTCTTTTTTCTTTAAGAATCTGTTTCAAAAGTTATAAAAATATAATACAATACACACACAGAGAGATTTTCCTATTATATACTTTTTTGGCTATTATTATTTTGAGACATTTCAAATTAAGAGATATGCATTTAAGGCAGAGAAAATAAATATCGTTGTTTTCTAACTTAATCAATTACGGTGGAAAGGTATTTTAAGCAATGCTTTTTTTTAATGAGTGGAATATTTAAAAAAAAACCATTTAATTTGACAAAAAATTAAATTTTAGTAAAAAATGAAGAAGAAGAAAGATTTCTTTTCTATTTCCTTATTTGTGAAAAGAAATTTTAGAAAGTTCTAAAAAAGTGTCGAGCAATTCATTTTTTTTTATTCTCTTCAAAAATCTAAGATAAATAGGTGATATATGGCATTTTTCTAAATTTTTACCGCTGTTTCCATATTACGTTTTATCTTCCAATAACGCAGACAGGAAAAAAAACCCCCCTACATTAAGTTATTTTGTCAAAGATTCCAAATAATAAAAAAAAAAAAGAAAAATCAGAAATGAAGAAATTCCTATGAATCCGGAAACATTTTTTTGTAGAATACAGCTCTGAAAAAGTTAGACATTGAGCAACATGATTACTTTGCGCATGATTTAGCATCTTATCCAATGTCATTCTTCAGGGAATGTGGCGTGAGAAAAAATTCTAATTTTTTACTGTTTATTCCACCCCATCCCCCACTGACTAACAAAATCCATTAGATGATACAGCTTAGGTTATTGATGGTGGATTACACCTGCAACCTTTAATTTGGAAGAAATTGGTGGGACTTTTTTTTAACCAATTCTAGACAATTATATTGTGTATAGAGAAAAAAAAAGTACTACAAATAAGGATTTGTTGATTGGTCGTTTATAATGGATACTCATATTTACCAATTAAAATCACTAAATCTGAAGGACATCTTATACTGGCTAAGAGACAGACTTTATTAAAGGTAATATTCAGTGAGTTCCTGCTTCTCGAAGACAATTCCCCTAGAATGATTGTAACAAAGGAAGACTTACACTAAGGTTAATCCTTCCTTGCATGATGATGGAAATTTCCATCATAACATTTAGTGAACAAAAAATGGTACTTAAAACAAGTGTACTGTAAATTGGTTGTTGCTGGCGACTTTTTACACGACTTTTCAATGTGTAATAAGAGACGTAGCTGTCAAAAATAAATAAATAAATAAATAAAAATAAAATAAAAAATATATAAATAAATGTCATAATCATTAGAGCAGGTTTGAACTTGTCATTCTACCATTTGTTGTGGTTGGAAGAAACGTGTGATATCTTGAATATTTTTTTATAACTAATCTGAATTTTTTTTTTTTTGCTAGAAAAAGGGATAATGAGTGGAGAAATTTGGAAGAGAGAGACATAGAAGATTTTGTACAGAGCTTAACATGTAAATTTGCATGATGATGGTTATTTCCATCATTTTGTTTTTAAATTATTTTATATTTATATATTTTATATTATATAATATATATAAATATATATAATATGTATATTTATATAAATATATATTATATATTTATACCAGGATGTTTTAAAAATATTTTTCCTTTAATCTAGAGCATCAATTTTATCACCCTGACTTATTTCACAAAAAAAGAAAAAAAAAAAAAAAAACTTGCAAAGAAGGGTTAAAAACGAGTGCTTTTCATTTCAGGAAATTATAAAGTATGCAGACTACTTGATTGTCTAGTGCTAAAGAAATAATCTAGTAAAATAAGACTTGGATTTCCTAGCCATATTCTCAACATTAGATTCACTATCTATAAACATTTTTTTTTTCTTGAAAAGAAAACTCACCAAACCTAGCAGTTACACTTTTTCTCAATGCATAGAATAACTCCTCTATTTCTTCAGTGGTTATGATACGACTTGCTCAATTTTTAGGAACGAAGAAGTTTATTCAATCGTTTGTAATGAACTGCTTTCACAAATCAATCGATTTTTTATAAGTAAAAATGTCCATTCGAATAATACAGTAAATGCAGAGCAAAAACTCATGGTAATACTGTAAGGTTGAGAATACTTTGAAAGACTTAGGATTTCGAATCGTAAGTAAATACCAAATTCAATTTAGCTTCCTTATCACCAATGGTGAAAGTTGTATATCAGCTTTGAACATATCTGCAGGTTTAAATTTGTACCAGATATGGTCTACCTCCAATTACGAGCATCAAAGAGTCCTAGTAACCTTTTGATAGCTATATCCTGCAAATGAACTTTTTTTGATTAGTTAGTTATATTAACTTCCCGCTTTAAAGCAAGACTAGGGTTACTTTGGGACGGACCTCGTAATTTTCTACCGTGGTCAGATGACGAGGAGGACAACTGAGCTGGCATCCCCTCTTCACACTTCCACACCACACCAGCTTGAGAAGACTTTGGCCACGACGGATTAAACGTGCACCAGACTCTCTTACAAGACTGTTCTTTGATGGAATCGGATCTCGAACCTGAAGCCATTTTTTCATTGTGAATTTTCACTTGGATTTGACCCCCAGGAGTGATAACACCAGTTTACTTTCTTAGATTTCTCTTGCATGTACTTATTTTATGTACGGTTAATATCCAATTATAATATCTAGTTAATGCAAAGTGTTATGCACCGTAATTCATAGTTTTTTCTTTGCATTTTTCGATTTAAATTGAAAAATGTACCGAATTTATAATGCTTGTTTGGTACTAGTTAAATATAGTTATGTTTAAATATGATACGTTTTGAAGCTACAACGTGCATACTTTTGGTACAGACATGATAATTTTGAAACGAGACCAATTAAGTAGTACACAATTTTAGCTGGAACATTCCTTCCAAACTTTCACGCCACACTAGCATTCTACTATTTGTGCGTCAACTAAAGTATATGAATATGAAAATAAATATTTTTGTAAGCACTCATTATTCAGGCAACTTCTTTGACTCTATGTGTCGTCTTTCGAAAGAAAGATTAATTATCATTATTATTTTTTTTTTTGAAATCTAGAAAAACTTTGAAATTTTAATACGAACTAGAATTCATACTCTAGCAGCAGAATATGTAATACTGGTATTCATTTTATGTGTATTTTACTGTTTTACAAATTTTATGCTAAAAATGTGTAGGATTTTATTCGTTTTGCCTTATTTCATTTTTTACTACCCTAAGAGCCAAAACTCACCTTTCAAGAGGAAGAAAACTTGGGGGGGAAGTCACGCACGTCCGAAATTAAGTGGTTAAAACAATTAGACCTTAGTCATAATTTTTTCCGATTAAACTTCCTAATACCCAGATTGCTAAGTTGGAGTTTCGCTTCCCACCCCCTAAAAAACATAAAACGAGCAACCGAATGTCGGAGGCTTTCGAAATTTCATTTATAATGACATAAGGCGAGGTTTCTGTGATGAAAAACAATCTTCACTTAAAATTTTTTCTTGGAAAAATGATGCGGTCATTGGATTGCTTTGGGAGTCAAAATGTAAGGAAATTTAACTAATAGCAAAAGCAGTTTTTCTTATTCATACAGTACACTCCCGAGTATCCGGTCTAATGTGGCGGAAAGGCAGGCCGGATAACAGAAAAAGTCGGATAAGCCAGAGTTCTGCGAACTAACTCATTTCTTTTTCTACCAATACCAAAAGGCAGAGTTTTTATACCAAAACTGTGAGACTGTAATCTGTGACCTTGAGCACATGAGGCAAAGACAGCCATGTGGTAATGCAAATCTCGAATAATTGTTTCAAACGGCGTTGAAAGTACTTTTCAATACCACTGGTATTGAAAACTATAATATTCGATATAACTCTTAGCTATATCGAAATGCTTTCAAATTCTTTTCAGGACTGTAATTTATATTTGTTATTTGCTCTGGAATGAAAATTACACAAAATATGCTTGTCGAAAGTCATGTTTAAACTTTTCTTTTGAGTGAGTGAGACATTAAATGATAAGGGGAAAATGATTATTTTATGTCAGAATTTTGGCAATGAACTCTTTTTGACTACAGAAAACAAGAACTAAAAAAGTGATGCTAATAATGCTGTTACAAAAAAAAAAAAAAAAAAAAAAAAGAAATTAAGGGAACAATTTTATACCAGGAAACTACGGTGAGAATGAATGCATCTCATCGCCGTGTTTCATTGCGTTTAATATCAAGCAATCTTGTTTGATGGATAAATTTAAATTCACCGGAAAATTCAGGGAGCATATTTTTATTGACATAACGAGTCGCAATATTATAGTAGATTATATGTACTCCGAAGAAAACTTTCATATTAAAAATAAAATTAATACTAAATTTTTTGTTTGCATCAGTTTTTATTGATACCAGAAATAATTAAGACAAAAAAAAAATCTGAATAGGTACAGAAATGTATTTTTAAATCTTCATTGCAGAAAAATCAGAAGGAGGAACAAAATCGAATCGATGTAGTCAATTTCAATTTTTCATTGCGTTTAATATCATGGCATGTTTAGTGTCGCCATCTTCAGTTTACATAAATAATCTTTTGATACGTTGAAATGTATTCTTCGCATAGCGATTTCTTACCCGTCTTTTTAATTTATTGTTATTCTTAATTTTTAAAGTTTTGGAAACATTGATAGCGCTCTCTTCTGTATGATCATAATTAAAAAGGAAAAAAAAAAAAATTAAATAAGCATATAACATCTTTTTTGTTTATCATTAGTCAGAGCGTCAGTGGTCTTTCTGTTTACGTACGCAGATAAAGGTTAAGGATTTTTCTTTTTTTTGAAAAAATCTGAAAGTTGTCTTTGGGGTAGATTTTAGAAACTGAAAAAATTTCTTTAAGTGCTTACTTTACAAAGATAAAATTTGAAAACACGTAGTTTGTGACTAGGCAGTTTTTAATTCTATAACTGAAATTTCTTTGACTTCATTATTATTATATCATACATTCTTTTTGTAAGAAAATAATTTTTATCCAAGATTTGCTCATTAGTGCTTTCAGCTTAGCTAATCTTACTAGAATTCCAAGCGATATTCCTCCGCCGCCGAAATGATCCTTTCAGTTGCCTTTTCCGCATAAACCTAATGCTTTAATGATATCTTATTTAATGGTGTAATAAGATAGTACAGCAGTTCCCAACATTTTAGGATGTGGGATCCACTTGTTGAGTAAAAACTATTTTATTAAAATTATTTGCCCACTTACTAAATATATAAGTTAAAAAAAACGAGCTCATGCAATACATTAATATATATGTATGCACATATGAATTAACAATTATCAAAACGTATAATAAATTAAAAATATTTAGTTTATTAAACAAAAAACTTTATTGCTATTACTTCGCCATTACAGAGTAAGAAAACTCAAAAACATGTTATCAAAACTTAAAAAAAAAAAAAAAAAAAAAAAAAAAAATGGATTTTTGACAATGTTTGGCATCCACGAAAGAGCCAATACTTAGATTAAAACTTGACAGTTTCGCAGTCAAATCGTCACTATCTACATTTAATTAGTTTCTGTATTTATGTTAAACGATAGCAACAACTAAAGTTCAGAAAACGCGTTCACACAGATAAATGAACCTTAGAAAACGTCAGCGCAGTTGCAGGAATACGGCCGTCGATCATTTATGCAGAATGAAACCAATGACGTTACTCTAAAAATAATTTTAGAGTTTCCTGACATTATGATTCAGTTAATGACCTTTCTCATTTAATGGCACTTTCTGTATTTAGTCTTCTTAAAACGCATTTTTGATCCACTTGTTTTCGTATTCAATTTTCGGAAAGCAGTATCTACAACAAATATGAAAAGTTCTTTCAGTGGCTAAGAAATAGGCCGTTGCCCATAGGTTAGGAATCACTAAAATCACAGATTCATATCTCGCTTAGTATATTCGAAGCAAATTTATAAATATTTATAAGTAGATTAATGAATTGGTGTGAAAATAAAATACAAAAGTTCATTCAGTTTATGACAAACCGAGCAAAACCAATAGACCTAAGAATGCTGGTTCACTTTTTCTTTTTAACGATCAGCTCTCTTTCTCGTGTCAACGATTCTGTAACTTTTTCCGTTGAGAGCAAATGAACAGAGTTTTACCATTGCTATATTATAGTTTAAATATGATTTTACAAATTAAATATAAAAAATCTTTGACTGAACTTTTGATTTAGATTTTAGAATCGAAATGCAAAATAGACGTTTGTTATATCATCTGGGACAGTTGGGAAATGTGACTACAGAGCAGGCTAATGGGGCTTTAGCGAATACGAAAGCATGAGTTTGGTTACGGCACTCACACTAAGGAGAAGAAAAAATGTAAGAAAGCAAAGTGTAAGAAAACAAACTTATCATGTAAGAGTATTTATCAGTTTTTATTTTTATTTTTATCAGTTTTCTGAAATTTTGATTTAGATTTTAGAATCGAAATATAAAATAGACGTTTGTTACATCAGATGGGACAGTTGGGAATTGTGACTACAGAGTATTTATCAGTTTTTATTATCCTGATATATATTTATAATTTGGGAATAAAAACAAGCGACTGAAAGTATTTGTAATTTAATTGATGATACGTCAAACTAGATGGCAATACGTTCGCTCCCTTCGTCTTTCTGGTATATTGATACGATTTTGAGTGCTTTTTCCTTCTTCGCGTAGGAATGAAAAAGGAATAAATATACAAATTAGAGATTTTAACTTTGACAAATTCGGGCCAGTGTTTGCAACAGATCTAAAAGTTTAGTGATAAGGTAACATACGATGGAATGAAAACCAGTGACTGAAATTGTTTGTTATTTAATTGATGATGCGCTAAACCAGATGGCAGTACGTTCGTTTCCTCCGTTTTTCCCGTATATTGATAAGATTTTGAGAGCTTTTTCCTACTTAACGTAGGGAGGAAAAATGAATATATATATTAGAGATTTTCACTTAGACAAATTTGGGCGAATGTTTGAAACAGATTTAAAAGTTTAGTGATAACATACCAAATTAAATTTTTTAAACCCTTCTTTGCATCATTTTTTCTTTTGTGAAATAAATCAGGGTGATATAATTCATGTTCTAGATTAAAGGAAAAATATTTAAAAAATCCTAGTATAAATACGTAATACGAAATGATTAAAAAACAGCATGATGGAAATATCTATCATCATGCAAATTTTCATGTTAAGCTCAGTACAAAAATTTCATTGTCCCCCTCTTCTAAATTTCTCCACTCATTATCGCTATTATTAGCAAAAAAATCTCAGATTAGTTATAAAAAATATTCAAGAAATCGTACTTTTCTTCCAACCACAACAAACAGCGGAATGACAAATTCAAACCCGCTATAATGATTGTGACATTAGATTTTTTTTTTTGACAGCTGCGATTCTTATTTCGCAATAGCTGTAAAAAAAAAGTTGCCAGCAACAGCCAATTTACAGTACACCTTTTCGGAGTACAATTTTTTGTTCATTAAATTTTATGAGGGAAATTTCTATCATCAATCAAAGAAGGGCTAAGTAACTAAGTTTTTAAGTTGCCATATGCATACGAGTAGATAGATTGATAAACGATAAACCCATCGACGCATTTATTTCATCATCTGACATTCTTTTACATTTGTTTGCAATAACACTACCCACAAAATTTCTTCTTACTCGCTTATGGTGTTTGTGCGTCATCGTATTCACATGTACATGCAAACAGATTTACCACAGACTGATTTCATCCAGAACTAGTCAGAAATTTACAATTTGAATATTAAGTCTATCTGATTCTGTTTTTAAGTTATCGCATAGTAGCCTAGCGAGAGGCAGTAAGGGGACTATAGATGCCTCGGAGGCCAGTCTTTATGGACGTTTTGGTGACAAAACAGCACCCTATTATTGTCATTTTTTAAAGCTGAATAGGAGGAAGGCGAGAAAGTAGAATGTTATACCCTAGGCGTCATGTACACTTTTTAGCCGTTGATGACGATTAAAAGTGAAAAGCCGGCGTCCTGGCATAGGGGTAGCGCGTCTTCCCCGTGATCTGGGCGTCCTGGGTTCGACTCCCGGTTCGGGCATGGTTGTTCTTTATCAGTAAGATGTGTGAATGTGCCCCCCTGTAAAAAAGGGTTGTGCAAGCGAATGTGATGCGTGAGTAGCTAAGACGTTCTCTTGGCCCTAGTTGGCGCTACTAAAACAAGAGAAGCTCCCTTGGCTTAAAATCGCTGAGTTCGTCAGCGAGCTTGTCCATGGTAAGTGCCATTATAAACAACAACAACAAAAGTGAAAAAAAATTATGATATGCCGCATCCTCACTACTCCATGGTTATCACGTTCAAATATAGACAGACATTATTCCCAAAACGTTTTTTTTTTTTTTTCCGCCTGAAACGCAGAAATTCGTTCGAATCTCGAAATGGATTCGAAAACTTGCATTACGGATGTGAGAAAGTTCAAAGTATTCTATACAGAGTCACGGGTGTTCAATATTTGAGATTTTCAGTTTAATTAGTACAAAACTATTTGCTTTCCTGCAAATTAGTGAGTGAAAATTTCATTAGTCAATTCAATTTGAAATGTCTAATTCATACTCTGTTGTTACATTTCAATGTAGAAAATTACATTTCAATGAATAAATTTTTACACTGTTTAATACAAAATTGTATTTGAAATAAACGAATCGAATGAGCTCGTCATTCTTTCAGCTTCCTTTAACCGTTTTTATTGCTTTCCGAAGCTGAGATATTATGGCAGTCAAGTAAGAATTATTATCTATTTGCTCAGAATCACGTTTCCGAGTAAAAAAGTTGCTGTTGCCATGTGAAAATTTCTAAATTTGTACAGCTAAAAAGTGAGAGCTAGATTATTATTTTGTACATTATTCTTTAGCGCATTATGTATTATATCTGCATTCAAAGTTTATTTTTGTTTCCTCGAATGCATGCTCTCTAGAGAGGGGAGTGGGTAGAGGGTAGCACAACGGCAATATACATTATGATATTTCTAAATATAATTAAATCCTAATTAATTTTCTAATTTTTATTATAATTTAACCTTTGTTAACTTAATTCTGTGCGTAACTACCTAGATGATACATATCCTAGGAGGTAGGCTGGATGCAGTGGACCTGTTGATTGGCCTCCACGTTCCCCGGCCTCAATCCCTTCCATTTCTTCTTGTGGGGCCACAGGAAATCTCTTGTATATCATACACCTTTGGATACAGTGGAAGATCTCGTAGCACGGATCGTCGTCGCTGCAGGAGAAATCGCAAGCACATCTGATATGTTTGAGCGCGTCCATCGAGCGTCCTTTAAACATCGGTGTCGGCTGTGTAATGATCTGCGCGGTCGCAACATTGAGCAATTTTTATAAGGTTTCTCATCGTCTACTTATTGATGTTAAAGTGGCTGTGTCGTAAATGCATGATGTAACTGTATTCCACCAAATAAATTTTCACCGTCGTTTGCTACTTATATTTCTTTGGAAATTCTTATCGCCCTGATGCCTACTATAACTTCTCAGAATTTTTCGGTAGAATTTTGCAATACCTTCCGTAAACATTTTAGTTTTTATTGAATATCTTAAAACCAATTCAGTTTTCACACTACAAACTTACATCTAATTAAAGAGTATAAAATTCCTTATATTTTCAAGCTTTCATTTTTCTTAAAGTTTTAATATTTTTGCAGATTAGAGTTCTAAACTACTTTTTCGTTTTCCATAATTTACGACCCCTGGTTCATCAAATCTGCATGTTACTTACATGATAAATAGCCTTTTATAATGTGCTTTCACTTAAAAAAATTCATAGTTCAAATACCATTTATTATTTTTTTATTAATTTTTTACAGTTTCCAACAATTCTCCGAATCTCTATATTTTTGCGATTTTTACCCCCTAAACGTCGTTTGTACCGTATGTTGTATGGTAATTCTTTATCCTCTTGATGCCTACTATCACCCCTCTGAGTTTGTCGGTCGAATTCCGCAACACGCTGTATATATCACTCTGTATTTATAGAATAATGTAGGCAATATAAAGTAGGAAATAATGAAGAATAATGAAAAACTAAATAACATGTCAAAAGTACCTAAAATAAGAAAAAAATTATATTTGCCATTGATCAATGCAATGTAATATGAAATGCGGTATAAAAAGACAAATAATTTTAATAAAAAATTATGAAATGAAATAAATTTTATTCTTTTCGTGTTACAAATTATAAAAACTGCACAATTAATATTACAGAAACAGCTAGCACTAATCTAATTTTTTAATGTTGTTTTGCCGATGAATGAAATGAATCAATTTTGGGAAATTGTAACTAACTGATATGGATATTAAAACATAAAACTTATTTTGTGTAATTCGTCAATTATTTTTTAAGGCCATTCATTTAATCTGTACTAGAAATTAAGCAATATTACTTGTCCGAATTATTATGAGGAAGTAAAATAAAGTAGTAGCGATTTTTGACGCACATTGTGTTTTTAAATAATTCAGAGAGGAAAAAGCTTTATATAGAGTGACATTCACATTCGAACAAGCCCTCCAGGATATCAGAAAATTTCATGCATAAATATCAGTCATTCGGCAATATCAATCTCTCAACTAAATTATTACTATATTAGTTTTATGCAGGATAAAAAGTTAATTACAGAAATTATTACTATTAATCAATTATTATTATAATTCAAATTATTTCATTTGAAACTTTTACTTTCAATGAAAAGAGTCGTCCATTTTAACTTTTTCTTAACAAATAAATATTTAAAATATTACCAATTCTATTTCCACATTAAGATTTAATATGACTTATTTCAGGCTTATATGGATGATAGAATATTTATTTAATTTTTTATAGTTTCTCACTCATTTTCTTGTGACTAGAGTTCTGAAATTCTGTACACCCATGCACTGGCGATGACAATAAATTATTTTAGTATTACAGAAAATAATAACCAATTAATAGATTAATTAAATTTTGATTCCATACAAATGAAGTCATCTGGTAATGATTTTGAGAAAAAAATGAGTTTGAAAAGGACTTTGTGTAAAAAAAATGAATTAAAATTAGAGTTTAAAATGTTGAATTAATTGAACAGCTAATTAATTGAATTAAATTTTTAACTTGAATTAAAATTTTTGGCACACTAATAAAAATGTACTTTTAAAATCAGCTTTTATTAAACATTATTGATAAAATAACATGACGCAACATTTAGAAATACTTAAATTAAGGCTTATTAATAATGAATCCACTCCGTTTATTATGAAATATGAAATGAGTTACTTTTTAATATAATTTTATTTTGTTATCCAAAGATCTGAGGATGAAGTCAGATGCCGTGAAGATAAATATTGATGAAGTCATTTTTGTGTGCGGAGCTAATATCCTTACTTGATAAGAAGTTCTGCATTAAGGGGATAAGGCCGGAAATTAATCTCGTATTTTTTGCGAAGGCACTACGTGTATGGATTACGTTTACGGTTTCACATGCTGTTTACCACTAAGAAAGTGTGATAAATCTTCAACTGGGTCCCTTTTTTGCTCGAAATTATTTCATCTCCAATATTAATCAAAATTGTAAAAAGATATAAAAAATTATTTGTTTCTGTTTCGAAGACATTAAAATGTTTTGAATTTTATGATTTAATCCAGAATTATTTTTTATCTAACACTTGATTCTTCCGTCTGGAATGGACGTGTAAGATCCCACGCTTCTTATATGCCCCATTTTAATGGAAAAACGGAAGCAAACCTTCTTTTGGCCTTCACCATATTTGGCATCCCCATCTCACATGTGAATCATGCTCTTTATTTAACACTTTAAAGGGCCATTTTTTTCTAGTCATATTATGTTAAAATATTGTTAGGCTTCAAATTAGAATAAGAAAAGAGATTCATTTAGCTTATTATATAAATTTAATTTGATTAATTAATTAATTTGGTTAATTAATAATTAAGTAACAAATCAAGATACATCATTTTGTGTGAGATAAAGAACTAAAGCATCTAAGTTTCGGTCTTTCTAAAAAAAATTTGTCAGAACTTATGCCAACCTACATAAATTCATACAAAGACTGATAAATTTGGTGGGAAGCATACTTCCTACGGCCCTAGAAAGGGTTAAACTGTCTTACCCCACCCCCACTGTAAGTAATCTAATATTATAAATATTGAAACGTTTAATTCTATTTAATCTGAATAAATTAATTGTCTGTTTAATTCGGATATCATTATTTTTTTTAAATCACTTGATACCATCCTACGCACGCACACACACACACACACACACACACACACACACACACACACACACACACACACACACACACACACACACACACACACACACACACTTACTTTATATATATATAAGATAAGTACGCATGCTTAGAGTAAAAGTGTCCCTGTTCAAAGCACTGAAGGAAAAAACAAACAAACCGCCAGTTAATATGTCCTACATTTCAAAACATTAATGGTTCCAAAACAAGCGATAAAGAAGATAATAGAATTGATACACATCGAATTGAATAAAGAGATACTTAATGGGAACATAATATACCATATTAATATATTCGCTAAGACTAGCAAAGTCTTTCTCGAAGAAGGAGAGCGTCTTGGCTCATCCTCCTTTTCCTCTAACAATACGGTTAATGTGCGGAGACACTCTCCTTTCTTTTGACATATGCTAAAGGAAATCAGTTCACATGAAGAGTTATTTGGAAATAAGTTGGTTATTGCGGAGTACTGACAATATGGCCACCAAAGCTAATGCGTTGTTTGTTTGATTGATTCTTTCAGTGAAATAAATATGTTAGATGCTGCGCGATTAACGATAGCGTTAAATTGGCCATTCACAAAATGCAAACATTTATAAACGGTTGTTTCTCACAATGTACTAACAAAATTTACCCAAATTATGACAACAAGGTTTTCAATTTAAACAACGGGACATTATATTTGATGCTTTTAGTGTCTGCTATAGCATCAGTTTCTTAAACAAATACAGTTAATTTACCTTCTATAAAATTGGAACAATTTTGTGGCATTATTTAACAATGGCTATGGTTTGAGGTGATTTAAATCACATTGTGACGACAATCCAAAAATTTATGAAGCTGACAAACGCTTTTTTACGAGATTATCAAAATGACTAATTGAGGGAAGTGCACAGAAAATATTTGAATTGATATATGCCAGAATAAGAAGAGAATAACTGCGGCTCATTCAAATTCTTTGTAAAGTTTAATAGCAATTCGTACTTCTACACTTTCTGCACTATTTTTTTATATAATAGAAGATTATACCTTTATACGCTAATGGGAAGGTGTTGTCCACCATAAGCGAGTTTCAGCATCAAAATCAGTAAGAAATTCCACAGAAGCTTGATATAAATTTGTTAACTCTCTAATCGGAGCATCCTTCGGATACCCGGATTTTCAACATGTAATTTAGCATTCATGAAGATCGATATTCGGGTCTAAGGGGAAATTTGCGCTTAGTAAGTGTGAAAAACTTTCCAAACATGATATCTCTAAACTTTTGACTAATCTAGAAGAAAAAGTAGAATGTGATTCAGAAGGTGAGAAGATTAAAGAGGATTCTTTTTGTTTGAGCCTTTTGCGAAGAGTTGCAAATTCAAAATTAGACACTGAAAGGCGGAAAAAGTCACATTACTTGAAAATTAGGCCACTTTTCCCATACTGTAATTCATCTTGTCACTGACCACAAAACTGTACGCAGATACTTGATTACAAAAACTTAAGTATGCATATATTTGGGTACAAATATTTAAAAACAGTAGTTGCTGCTTTTTGTGCATTGATAAAGGTCGCAAAATCATATACTTTAGAAAAGGAAGAATTTCTTATACTATATGTAAAAGAAAAACGTATATCCATTTATCCCAAGATAAATTTTCGTCAGATTGAAGTGACTAAAATAGATAATTTTAGTCATACATATCTTCAAATTGCTTAAATTTTGATTTTTAGTTCAGTAGATTAAAGAATGCTAAATTGATAGATTTTAGATGATGATAGCCAGTCAAGTTTTAATCCTTTTAGCCTTATTAATACTATGAAAGTAAAACCTCCAGTAAATACTTTAGTATATACCGTATTTGAAAGTAATCACATGATCAGATTCATACAAACTCCTTCCCTACCTCTCCTCAAAAGCTTCATCTTAAATTCATTAGAGAACGCCAACTTTCATTGAAAGCCAACTTTTGGTAAGCAAGTTTCAATTCCGAAAGCCAACCTTCGGAGACTTGCAATCTATGTACATAAAATGCAAATGACTCATTACAAACCCGAAAACGTGTAATTTGTCCCAAAGATAGTAGGCATTTGCAAAAAAAAAAAAAAAAAAAAAAAAAAAGGATTTAATTTTTATATAACGTAGAATTTTAACTAGACTCAATCGAAAAGTAATCGAAATTTTGAATCGAAACGAATGAAAAATCTTGTGAAAAATCGAATCGCAATTTCTACATTATATTAATCCTTTGCACTCAGAAAAGTAATTCGAGTAAAGTAAGTGCATAATTATTCACTTAATACAAAAACTTGTTTAAAGCTCCGATATATATATATAATCATTATAATTTTTGAATCAGAAGGCAGTTTCGTAGACAGTGAAGATCGTTTGCATTTTTAAATTCGCTTTAATCCATCCCAGGAAGGCATAGTTTATTTACAAGAGGCGCGGACAAGGCAAATCCGCCCACAGCGCGGCACAAGAGCGAAAAAGGCAAGAAGGGAAGGAAATAAATTATCACTGGTCTTATATAATATGATATTGATAGGGAAAGTATTTTTTCACAGTTCTTATATACAATGAGATTTCCATAGGGATTTCTCTATATGAGCCGGGATCTTTTAAAAAAGAATTTGTTTAGATCAGCAATTTTTATCCTTTCACTCGGAGCATGGGTACCGCTGACTAAACCATTTTACAAAGCTTCTCTTGAATTAATTAAATAGAAAAAGTGGAATGAGATCAGGAAATAAAAGAATATTTTAGAATGAATTTAATATGGCTAAATTGTTTTAAATGGAATTCCTTCGTTTAATTAATTTGCATCTTCTTACTACTCTGCAGGTATTTTTAACAATCAAAAATAAATAAATAAATAAAACGTCAAAATGATGCACCGTCTTGAATGGTGAGCGAGAGTCACCATCTGAGTGCAAAGGGTTAAAATTGCGCATTAATATTAGTTTTCAATGAAGCCAGTTTCATTTACACATCAGTTCTCTTTTAATTTTAACAAATTCTTCAAAATTAATTTTAGACAGAATTTGAATTGATGTTTACATTCTGAAAAAAAAAAAAAAAAAAAAAAAAAAGGAAAAATAGGTTACTAGGAAATCCTTAGAATTAATTTCTATGAAACTTTTTTTTTCTATTGCACTATAAAAAATATGACGAAATAAAAAAAAAAAATTAACGAGTTTCTCTTCTTTTTTTTTAATACTATTACATACTGCAAGAAATTATGTGGTATTTAAACAAAACATTTGTTAATATTAATAATCCGCTAAAAGGGAGTTTTTAGACACAGTTTCATATTAAGGACAATTAACTAAAAAGGAAGAAGCAAAATTCTGCATAGTTTTACAACGCAGACTAAGAAATTTAGTCTAATTTCTGACGATAATTTTATTTCTCTATGTCTATGATGGCAGCTATTTTTCTTTGTAATATTTTAACACCAAATCGACTTCTGCTTACGAAGATTTGTTGTTAAAGTAACAGCGTAATCTGTCAACCTTTCGTCTCTGCTAATGCTTGTTATGAGAACGTAATTCGAAACTGCGTCACATTGATTTATCTCTAAATTGAAAAATAATTTACAAATGTAGCTCAAAAGACTTTCATGATCATTCGTGGCTAATATGAAACATTTGAAACATGCTGCATTGTGCGGTATTTCAGCTAATTCAAAAACTATTCCAAATTTGATTAGAATGCAATAAATGGTTCGTATTAAAAAAGAGCAAAGCTTTATTTCTACTTCTGAAGAATTCACTTTCCCAGCTTTCATTATATTGTCGCTTAGTAATCAGTAGGTTCTTATGTTCATACCAAAACCGAAAAAATTCAGTTGTAGTCCACATAATGTGACTAATTTGGATGAATCAACGTGAAGGAAAAAATAATTAGCATCGCAGGAAATTATATAATTTATGATTAATTATATTTTCTTGCTTATTTCTATTCGTATATTTACTACATTTTTTATTATTTTTTTCATTTTATTTATTATTTGGAATTTGTTCAATACTCCATTTTAACTCCGAAACACAACGAACTGGAGAGATGAAATTTGGCATATCAGATAAATAGTAGATGTTAATCAGAATTTGGATAACATTCAGCAAAGAATTAATTATCTGTCGGTTTATCTATTCTTAGACACGATAATTCAAGAAATTAGATAAATGAAATCTTTTATGTGATCTTGATATCAAAATTGTCAATCTACAACAAAATTTGGACTCAATTTCCAAGTTTTACTTTAGTTATATTAACGCTCCGTTTTAAAGCAACACTAGGGCTATTTTTGGGACGGACCTTGTAATTTTGAACCTCGGTCCGATGACGAGGACGACAACAGAGCGCAAAACGACAACACCGCCCATCGCCGCCTGGTTGCCGCGGATGTCCTGCAAGTTATGATTTAATGCCTTTAATGCATGCTTGTGTGACATTGTGCACTCGTCCCATACTATTAACATGCACTAATGCAAAACAACTCCCCGGCCGCGGTTTATGGTGATGTTGGGGTATCTTCGCTTGTAAGATTAAGCGGCAGTTTGAAAACGGAATGTGCAGTCCTGCCCCATTAAGCAAAGTTGCAGCAATGCCCGAGGAAGCTACAGCCAGAGCTATATTGCAGTCCTTGCGGAGTTGGGCTAGCAGAGATTCAGCATAAACGTCTTACCCGTACCCCCTGGTGCATCAAGAAAGAATAATCCCTCCTCCCCACTATTACTCGGTACAGAATCGTTGCATAGACTTGACGCTACTTGGGAAATAATCATAGTGTCATTTCATTAAACTGCACTTCTAACACCGCGGTGTCGTAGTTTAGCTCCTTCGCTTGATAATTCCCCTCTTCGCTGCGATGTGGATAGGCCGAAATCAGCTAGACATTTTCCAGATATGGAAATCATTTTATCCTCAATCAATACCAAAGTTCCGTTAATGATCGGGTCATTGTGAGTGCCCTCAAGCCTATGCACGATATCTTATAAAGCGTCCTTGTATGTATCCCACAGCTGGAGGGGGTTTGACAGTCCGCAAGTGCTCATTAAAATTGCAAACAGGTCTTCTAACTACTTTCGTAGCACGAGCTTTATTACTCCTCGAAAGATTAGATTTGCGTTTTCTGGGCAGTTCGAAAAAGTATCAAATAATAACAAATTAAAAACAATTTAAACTAACCTAAAAAAATGATGTACTTAAAACCATAAATAAATTTATTAAAAATATATAATAAAACAAATTATAAAGTCCGTATTTCTTTAAAATCAAGTCAAGTCTATTTTATTTATCGATCGAATTTGAGATAGCTACAACAGTATAATACACATAATTTTTAAACTTTTAATTAAAATTAAAATATTGTTGTCAACAATCAGAACGCACTGCGCTTAAGTGAATTTTTAACGCTAATTGGCGTAACGCAAATGCGCGAATTTTCTACACCAGTTAGGGTAACGCAATGCAGATTAGAAATTTTTTATTTCCTTTATTCTGTTTTATTTTAATTTAAAAGTACTTCAGAATGAATCCGAAAGATCGATTAATTAACAATTTTTAATTTTAAATGCATCAAACACTAAGAAAATGAACAGAATCATTTGAAATAATCGATCAAAAACATATTAAGCCTAGCCTCTTTAGCGTGGGAAAGAAAAACAACTGAAGCCATACTCATTTGGGGGAGGGGAAATGAAGAATTTTGGTGGGAAAGTTATTTTTTAATTAATAAAAAATAATCACTCAATTAACCGGAACAAATAGTAGCCTATATTCTATTCCAGACTATAATCTATCTCTGTGCTAAATTTCATCCAATTCCGTTCAGCCGTTCTGGTGCGATTGACTAACAAACATCCGTCCATCCATCCAAACTTTCACATTTATAATCGTAGTATAGATCATCGATGAATTTATTTATAAATTCGTAAGTAATAGGTTTCATTTCACTTGTAATAGGAAGTTACTAGCTATAAATCTTGCGGATTCTCATTTAAATCATTTTAAAATTAATTAAATAGAAGACTCCTTATTTCCTTTGAATGGATATCAGTTTGATGTACACACATACTAGTATTGAAAATGTCAAACATGGAATTTACAGTCTTTACTCCCCATTGAATTGTGTTAAAACTCAGTTTTTGTCAAATACAAATGGTCATTTTTTATTTTTCCAGCTTTACAATTGAACGATCCAAAGTGGAAGTGCAACTCTATTTTCTACGTCCTCATCCTGACAGTAAGAAATTGACTCTTTTTTGTGGGCGGATCGTATCGATTCCTACACGTTCCGAGAAAAGTTTCATTTCGCTTGTAATAGGAAGTTACTAGCTGTAAATCTTGCGGACTCTCACTTGTTTCTGTCGAAGCGCTAATGATCGCATTTTGGAGAATGCAGAGGAATAATGAGCTAACTCAGAGCAACAATCTAGCTATGATACTGCTCCGGTACACCAATGCAACCTATTGATTCTTTTGCAGGATAATAATTTCCTCTAAGATAGTTGTGTTTTATTTTTATTTACATATTTTAGTCTTAGTAGTATCTAAAAATCTTAGTAGTAAATCTTGCGGATTTTCACTTGTTTCTGTCGAAGCGCTCATGATCGCATTTTGCCGAATGCAGAGGAATAATGAGCTAACTCAGAGCAACAATCTATGATGCTGCTCCGGTACACCAATGCAACCTATTGAATCTTTTGCCGGATAATAATTTCCTCTACGATGGTTATGTTTTATTTTTATTTATATATTTTAGTCTTAGTAGTATCTAAAAAATCAAGGAATTCGGGACCAATAAAGATTTTTGTTTATTATTGAAAACATTTTGAATAATGTCAATACAAAAAAAAAAGCATTTTTGCAATCGAATTCATAAAAGAAGTGTTTCAGTTCTTTTCGATCCTCAAGAATTCTAAAATTGAAGCCATTCAAAAAAGGTAGAAAAAGAAAAAAGAACTCGTTGCAAGCAGCTTTCTGCAGCGATCTCCTCTGGAATTACTGTAATGTGTATTAATATGAAGCTACGATGTCAGATTTTTTTATTTTACACAGAAATGTTTCCTTACGGAGACAAATTTGCATTATGAATTCTTGAATATAAATATCAGTTTTATTTAGCGACCATACAAATTATTTTATTTAACTTTTTCTGATAGAGGCATCCTATTAGAATTCACATAATTTAGACGTATTATCTTAAAATTTTAATTCCATGGTTAAGAAATATAGGGTGAGATTTAATTAATAGAAAACCTTAAATTGAAATAATTCCTTAGAATTTCATTAAATACTGATACAAATGCGTGTAATGGAAGAGGTTATAAAAGAGAATTATAACGTTATCTATGAGTTATGTTTACTATTTTTTATAATAAACTAGTGGGAATGGTTTCCACAAAACTTTCTGGCATATTCTCTAATAAACTTGTCATGCCAGAGAACGGCTTGCATACTTTAAATAATATTAAACATAAACATATTTACATAAAAGTTACGAAAAAAAATTTCCGGCGAGAATTTAGCATTTTTACTGAATCTATTACGTCATAGCGAGTTTTTTTGGCGACTAATCCCTTGAATGCCGTTAATAGTAATCGAAAATCAAATTTGAGCTTTATAACACGTTTTTCTCAACCGATTGGAATAAAGATTTGACACAAAACTGCACTTGTAGTCACAAAATCCCATACGAAATTTGATATATATAAACAAAATTTAATATTATACGTTTTTGAATAATCATGTTTACACGTTTTTGAAAGTATAGACTCACAGACAGTGAACTCCGTATTTGGATTTGACTCAAAGTTTAACAGGTGTATACACTATAAATGTGTAGACACTTGTAGATTTCAATGTATCTTCTGAAACAACATATTCGATCGAAGTTTGTGTTTTTTTGTCAATTTTGTTATTATTATTTTTATTTAATCAATATATAAAATGGATATGCGAATTTGATTTAAATAAATGTATTTAAGCGCAAAAAAAAAAAAGCCGTAATTTCAGAAAACATTGAGATAAGAAAGAGAAGTTCGTAACTTACAATGATAAGAAACATTTATTGTATATTACATTGATAAGAAATTGGAGTCAAAATGGTTAAGACCCATTCGTAAAAGTTAATACATATTACTGATAAAAAATGTCGATGTTAATTAAAACGGGGGGGGGGGGAAACCCTGAGTTATCAGAATCTACTGAAAATTCTTAAAGCGATTAAATAATGATTTTCTAATCTCTATCCATGGAGGATAGTCAAGAATATCTTTTGTGTGAATCCTACATCACGGAAAGTATATTGCGTATGCGCATTCCAAAATAGGAATACTTGAAAGGCGAGAATTCAATAAGCGATAATTGCTGCCATTTAATAATATCCTACTTAAATGATGGCATTCATTTGCTAATGCACAAAAGGAATAAGGAATAGTTTTCCTATTCTTCATAACAAAGATGGGGCGAAGGCTTTAATATGCAAACTAGGCACAGAGGATGCTCGAAATGCTCCCAAACACTATTTTATAGCCCAATGACGAACATAATTAAGGCATTTCAAATAGGAAGGTCAAGAGCATCCATATACGACACTTGCATAATCTGTCATAGATCGAGACAAACATCAAGGCTATTCACCAAAAATTATCAGAGGAAGATCTTTAAATATTTCGCCTGAAGACATCTCTTCTTGATAATGTAAGAGAATAAAGCCAACCGCTTATTAAATATTATACCTAAAAGTTTATAGAAGGGCATTTGTAATGGAACCGCTTGTAATTTAATTAATATTTTGAAAATGTATTTTTATTTTCATCATAATTTAAATCCTAAAATGATTTCTCTACTTGGAGTTCACAGTTACACACTTTTGATTTTAAGACGTTAAAAAATGTTTCTGAAATACTTTAGAAAAAATAAAATAAAAAAGACATTATTTTAGTGTGATGACTATATCGTTTAATACTATCAATTTTAAAAAGAAAATTCATCAATCCTTCATTTTCAACCAGCAATTAAAATTCGTGAAATTTTTCGATGGAAACATCTGGAACTCATTTTCTCCATGGGACGAGGTTCACATTCTTTTTCTGGACCAGAGTGATCTGGCGATCTGGTCCAGAGTGGACTGGGGTGATTTGACAGAAATCTATTGAATAGTCATATACTGTTTCTTGCAATTCAATCACGAAAGTGACATTGATTTAAATGTTACGAAAGGAAATTGGTTTGAGTGTTAAAAAGAAAGTTAAAATTCTTAGCAGGTATGAAAATTTACCCAAAATGAACCAGTGCAACGCTGTGGAGCAGTTGAAATTTTCAAAGCCTCTTCTTTTTAAAATGTTGAAAATTGTGAGCTTGATTAGCAATAAACATTGAAGATTCCGATGTTGAAGAATGTGTTGAAGAAAGCCCTCCAACAAAAGCCAAAATAAATGAAGCATTTGATATTTTGAAAGACGACCGGCAGCATCGTTTAGCAAGTTTTCAAAAAGAATACAAGTAAGAAAAATATGTAAGTGAGTTGTTCAAGATTGGTAGTCGATAAGAAACAATTTATGAATTTTTAATTTTGAAAAAAATTATAAATAGCCCAGGTGTAAGAGTTTTGTTTTCCTTTTCTTTGATCTGATAAAATATATTATTCATTTTACCCAGCTCGGTTATTGTTATGAAAATTTTTATGTTCCAAAGTGATTCTGGAAAAAATTCG
The DNA here is from genome assembly GCF_947563725.1 of Argiope bruennichi. NCBI lineage: Eukaryota > Metazoa > Arthropoda > Arachnida > Araneae > Araneidae > Argiope > Argiope bruennichi. The sequence continues at coordinate 58,973,269 of NC_079163.1, forward strand.
ACTTATTTGGATTTGCAATATATCGAGGTACCACAGTATAGAAAATCAGAACTATCAAAATTAATTATCAAGATGTATCTTGCCATGAGCCTATTGTAAAATTTCAAAATATCTGATTATTTTTTTTATTATTTCTTATATAGCTATAATGATTTTCTGTTTAATTTTTGGAATCTTTAATAGAAATAATATGATTGTATAATCTGTTACGTACTTAGAAATGTATGATATTAAGTAAAAGTTATTGCTTTTTTAATGAACAACGTCAATTGAATATTCGTTTCCTTTTATCATATAAATTACTAATAGCATCGAAAAATCTAGCGAATCTATACATATTTTCTCGAATATCAGATAATTCTTGAATTATCTAGAATTATCTTTCAGATCAAAAATTTGTGTCAATTTTGGTCAATGATAAAACTGCATAGATTTATATAGGACCCAAGGTAATGAACATAATGCCATGTAAGCAATGGGGCGTGAGAACATTAGCTTAATTGTAAAAAGTTTGATGATTTTGTATATGATACAAATTTTGTCTTAGCTGCAATCCTTCTTTGTTAGGGCGACATTTTATCTGTAATTTTATCTATAATCTGTAGGAGTGATTTGCGTTTAAGGACCCCTGAACTGCAGCCATTTCAACTTTCCCTCTGTATAAATTTAATCACCCATTTATTTTATTTTGCATGTAATATCTGAACCAATTAATATTCAGCCACAATTTTCTTACGGGGCTTTAGACGAAGGCAGGAAAATAAACCCATATATTAAAGTAGAACTAGGGGTAAAGCTGGGTAATTTTTCCTACCCGAGAACTACGCATTCCTTTTGCCAACTATTAGCGCATTTTTGAATGCTTGTTTTTATGAATACGGCTTTTAATTAAGAAAAAGTTCTACTATCGTTGGCAGTTGCAGCAATTCTAGAAAAATGTATTTTAAACGTTTGCAGAAAATTTTTTGTGGGATAAAATCAGGGAATAAATGAATTTGAAAGTAAGCAATAAAGAAAAATGAAGATACAACTAATGATGAATAAATATTAATTTTAAAAAAATGTAGATAAATCTGAATAAAACTTTTTTTGATTCAAATAATTCTTTTTTGAGATTTTTTCCAATCTGTGTTCAAATCTAAAGGAGGGACATTCGAAATTCTTTAATTCCTATTATAAATCTGTAAAATCCGAATCTTTAAAATCCTGAAAAAGAAATTCAGACTTAAAATAAAATTTAAGTAAATTCAAGGAATACGTTTTCATTAAAAATATCGAATGATACGGTTATAGTCGCTCTTTTTTTTTCTGTTTTACATTGATATGATTTTATCTTTTGTTTGGCGCAGCATAGCCAACGCCATGGATCTAACTCCACAAAATCCAAACAATTCAAATCCAATCTAGTCCACTTATTGTGTCATCCACTTGGAATAAAATTTAGGAACTACAAAGGAATACATCATTTTTGAAAGAGCTTCATTAAATGCATGGAAATTAAGAAGCACTACAGTGTTTCTATAAATAAATATAATATCAAAAATTAATCTTTCTTTCCTTCTACAATTCTAAGTATATTAACCTTTCTTTGCACGATGATGGAAATTTCCATCATACCTTTTAGTGAACAAAAAATTGTACTGAAAACAGGTGTACCGTAAATTGATTGTTGCTGGCAACTTTTTTCGCGACTATTGTGTAATAAGGAACGTAGCTGTCAAAAAATCAAATGTCACAATTATTATAGCGGGTTTGAACTTGTCATTCCGCTCTTTGTGGTGTTTGGAAGAAATGTGCGATTTCTTGAGTATTTTTTATAACTTATCTGAGATATTTTTACTAATAAAAGCGATAATGAGTGGAAAAAGGTTTATTTTTTGTGTTTCTGTTGTTTTCTAGACATTTTATATGGAATACCCCAAATAATCTTCCCAAAACTATGTGACAGAAATTTAAATCAATATGCAGTTGTTTTACTTTTAATGTATGACGAAAATGGTTTTTACTATATGTTTATTTTATGTTATTTTTGTAGAAAAATTTAGAAGAGAGGGGCATTGAAGATGGGCCAAAAGTAGGTGGGTTACTCCTGTGTAAATAGCCTAAATGCAAAGGGTATTCTTCAACCTCATGCAATAAATGTGGAATTAATTTGTGTCTAAGTAAGAATAATAATTGTTTTTTTAATTATCATCAGGGATAAAAATGATATAAAAATATATATTTTGTACTGAGCTGGATAGTTCCATCATACTGTTTTTTTAATTATTTCATTTTATATATTTATACTAGAATTTTTTTAAATATTTTCCCTTTAATCTAGAGCGTGTATTATATCATCCTGATTTATTTCACAAGAAAAGAAAAAATCATGCAAAGAAAGGTTAAGAGAAAGTATAGTACCAATATTTAAGACATTGGGATTTCGAGTTATATCTGTGTCTTTCTTCCCTCAAAAAGAAATTCTATCTGAGAATGTATATATGATCATATAATTCTAAAAATGGAAGGAAATTCAGTATGATATCTTAACACCAAAAGTGTTTATTTGTATTACATTTTGGACGCAATTGACTCTGTTTGTCTGTGAGCATCTTCTTGTGATTTGATAATTATACGACGAAAAAGTTATTCAACTTTTTGTTCAAAATAAAATAAGAGGAATTCATTTCTAAATAGTTTTTTTTACTACTAGTAAATGATATCTTTGTTCCTACTTTGCATATTCATTTAGCTTTACATTTCATGAATGTTTTGAATGTTCCGCTGAACTTGTCTAATTACTCATAAACGAGAATAAGGACCGCAATAAAAACTGTGAAATATTTTTATTTTAAATTTAAACTCTCAATTAAAATTAATTAAAAATAAGTATTATTTTAATTAAACATTTTTAATTAAAAATAACCTTTGTCAAGTCAAAAATATACTAATAATTTTTATTAACTAATTACTAAGCTACTGAAAAGTCATTAAAAAGGACGCACTTTAAATTAGCAGATACTATCACTACTTAGTGAACGATTTAACCCCTTCACTGATTTATTTTCTTTACAATGAAATTAGATGACGTCTGCAGTTTTGGGAATATTTTGTCGTTTTTATTCAATTGAGAATTCATATAAAACACTTGAGATATTTACTTATTTAACTTTTGTATAGCGTTATAACAATTATGAATACTTAATTGTTGTCTAAAAGTGTAAAAAGGAGATAAATCGACGCACGCATGGTCTACGGACAAACCGGTTAAGGGGTTAAATTACATCTTCCCTGCGGTAATATTCCGCGAATCACCGTTGGTAATCAGCATACTTAGGGTTTATTTATGAATTAGTTTTATTTTTCACTGATAGAACTGAGAAAATTCGAAATAACAAATTTATCAAACAGTTTTATTTATTTGTTGATTAGTAAAGATACCCTAATATATTGGAATAAATGCTTAAATTTCCCACATTATTAGAACAATTTTAACTATGTACTTAGAGTTATATTTGGGAGCAAAGAATCTGCGGAGATTGCTGTTGCTTTAAGCTTTTTAAAATGAAAATTAAGATATAAGTTACAATTAATGGTAATTTTTATTTTTTATTAAAATTATTATTTTTCCGAATTTTTCATAAATAATTTTTGTTATTATCTTTTAGAATTGAATTTTTTTTTGTTAGGAGCCTTACTTCCCAGAATTTTACACATAAACGGATTATTAGAAATAAATAGAACCTTCATCTCAAAAGCCAACCACGCTGTATTCGCCATGAGCTACATTATAATACCCACTCACTTTTTAGTATCCATTTTTCTACAAAGTCCATAGTTACCTGGACAATCAAAGCTTTTCCTTGTTATGTTCCAATACTGACTTCAAGTAGGGACGTGCCAAAGGAGATTAAAGGTGTGTGGAACCCTCCAGATTTTCACAAAATCAATTGCCAAATTATGAAAAAACCATCGAATATAATATTTTATTCTACTCATGAATGAGACAATAAAATTCGGAGGAATATTAAGAATGCAAGGTTAATCCTTTATTTATCGGATAATTTTACCATCAGTTTTTCAATTTTATTTTTGCGTCATTACTAACGTTTCGACGAAAAATAAGCTCAGGAAAAAATAACTTTTTTAACTAATTAAAATATCTTAATTTACATTAATAATTAAAGAATTTTAATTTCTGCTTGTCATCGGAGTTACGCTTTTCATGTTCATTTGAATACCGTAATTTTTTTTTTTTATGAAGATATTATGGCTTATGCGATATTTTTGTATTACCACTGCAAAAGTTAAAAGATTATCTTGTTTTAGCGACAATATTCTTCTCCAACATGCAATAACTGTGTGAATCTAAATAATGAATTATTTATTATATTATCGTTTGAAAATGATTTACTGAATTCGTATGCAGCATTTCAAATACATTGGAAGTAGATTTTTATACATAAGCATATGACCATAGTCAGAAAATAACAGATAATGCTGTTTGGTTTGGACAAAATTAAGTTTCAGGAAGCATTTTGCATTAAGATTCTCAGTAATGTCCAGATAACATAATTAACGAGAATCGAGCTTTGCCGAACAACTCTGGAATGGAAATTTTGCCTTCCTTAAGAGAGAGGGAAACCTCTTCTTTTAGTTAATGCTATCTACTGACCTTGAAAAAAATGATGCCCAGGTACCATCCGTATACTATGTGTAATCTTTTGCACATCATCTAATTTTTCAAAATGCGATTAATCAAATTGCGTAGAGGATATAAACAAACTCCAAGTTTCCCTCCCGTGTTCTGCAAGAGCAGACAGTTGGATTCTTTGCTTCCGTTCTCGATCGTTGACATAGTTGCGATTAATGGTACATATTTTAACATTTACTTTTTTTCCCTTTCTATCAAAATGGTAGGGTGCTTTTTTCTCTCTAATGGTTATATATACAGTTTTAATCGTTCTCCGAGAAAATGATAAAAAAAAAAAAAAGGAAGCCTCTATAACTAGAGGAGTAGCAATCATTTGATAGAAAAGAATAAGAATTTAATAATTGGTAGGATAATCAAATCTTGAAGATGATTTTATGTATCCTTTTTTTGCGATTAGTTTTCACCAATATTTTTTGATATATAGCTCACATTAGCTTCCATTTTTCTTAAGACAGTTTTTTTTAAATATGACTTTGAACTTATCACCTTTTTTTTTAAAGATGTTTTCTTATAAATTTAATCAATTCTTTTATTTATTGAATTCTTAATATTGTGATGATTTTAAATTTGTCGTTTTAATTACATAATAATGTATTATCTACTTTTCATACCAACCAACAATTATACTTTATAATACTACTTTACACAATAATAATTCTGTAACGATTTTGAAGGTTATTTCTACCAATAGAAACAGAAAATTAATTTTTGAATTTCAAAACACTTAAAGAACAACTACATATATATCAGTCAAATTTATTTAAACGTACTTTTTTAACAATTCAGATTTTGTTTTAAATATGTATTGTATATTTGATATTGTTTTAAGAAACGTTCTATTTATCTTTCCTGTACTTTACTTATCGTTTGTAACCGAAAATGTCATCGCTTAAATTTTTATTTTTAAAAATGGTCATACATAATACATACTCAAATTTGTTTATGGAAATATGATTTAACAAAATGTGTTTTCTATTTTAATAAATGAGAACCCTTCTTGTTCAATTTAATATGTTAACACTTCCAAATGAACTAACTCCACCATGTTAGCAATAAAAGGGTTCATAGGGAATGTTATCATTCCAAGATTAAAGAGGCAAACTCGTCTCCAGATTAGTCCCCCCCCCCCAGTCTCTAGATTAGAGATAATAATGTATTATCTCTTTTTCATACCAAACAACCATTATACTACTATACACAATATTTTCTGTAACGATTTTGAAGGTTATTTCTACCAATAGAAACAGAAATTCAATTTTTGAATTTAAAAACAATAAAAGAATTATATAGTAATCAGTCAAACTTATTGTAAATGTACCTTTTTTTTTTAACAATTCAGATTTTGTCTTAAATATATATTATATATTTGCTATTGTTTTAAGAAATGTTCAGTTTATCTTTACTGTCGTGTCGGCCTATCGTTTTTGACCTAAAACGTTATCCTTTAAATTTTTTTTTCTAAAAATATCAATACATAATACATATTGAGATTTGTATATGAAAACATGATTTAGCAACATGTTTTTCTGTTTTCATAAATGAAACGCCTTTCTGTTTAATTAAATATGATAACAGTTCCTAAATGAACTAACTCCTCCACGTTAGTAATAAAAAGGGTTCATGGGGAATGTAACCATTCCAAGATTAAAGAGAGAAACTGGTCTCTAGATTAATTCCCCCCTTCAAAAAAAAGCGAGACGCCCACTGGAAGCTATCAAAATATTGAACTATGAGACTTGATCTGCAGGTGAGAGCTAAAGAGAGCTAACAAGCGCATGTTAAGAGTGGGAAGCACATTTCTTTTTGAATTCCTAATGACAACCGCATTGGTCGAGAGCATCGATTCCGTTTTCCTATTCGAGAGTGGCGCGCTACCCGAAGGAGCATCAGCCCACGTGATCCCCCGCGATAGATCCCCGATTTGGCGAATTAGCGCCAGCCGCTACAAAGTCAATGTAGCGGTTGTTCTGGATCGAATATGACTTCTCAAAAATGCAGCGGAGATAGGATTAGAAGTAAAGTGTTAGCAGATTAACAAAATGAGCTCATATCCTTCGAGGGTATTGAAATATTGACTTCTCACGGAAGGAACGCTTTTGCTTCTCAATTACTTTTGGGACGGGAAAAAAGAAGCTCCGGATTGGAGTTTCAATCCTCAGTACTCAAATGAAATTGCCTTTTTGCAGGAGCAAAATAATAGTCTTCAACATAAGATGAGAAGCCTTAGTCAATGGACTTGCAAATCCTAGCAATAGAAATTTAACCATTATCATTTTCAATCCAGGAAGTTGGGATTTCAGACTCAAACAAGAATATCGAAACTCGTTTCTATTACTTACTAATCACTTTTTGTTACTATTAAGCAACTGTAAAAATTATCCATATTTTGTTATGCAGTCATACAAAAATGTTCTTTTGTATTTATAGACAGCATCATAGTGAATTTTGTAGCTTTAGCTTATTTCAACAGTTTACCTATAAATTAGAGATTTTTCAATGGACTTGCAAATCCTGGAAATAGGAATTTAACCTTTATTATTTTCAGTCCATTAAGTTGGAGTTTCAGGCTCAAACAAAAATATCGAATCTCGTTTCTATTACAGTACACTCCCGAGTATCTGGTTCTTGACTATCCAGATTCCGTACTATCCGGTCTAGTTTTCTTTTATCGTAATTAAATGAGGATGGCAAGGCGTCTATTAAATCATCTATCAAGAACTTTTTCAAAATCTAAAAATTGTAAATTTTGACTTAGTTTACCTTTTTATATATCTGTGTAATCATTTATCAGTGAAAAATAAAATTAGTTTGTGTCAATTTTTAAAAAAATTAAACCTACGATTTATGTTAATGTTTTGTTTATGTTTCTTGCATTTAAGTTGGGCATTACAGAATTTATGTTAAAATGTGAACGGTTTATATCCTTTAACTTACTTTTTCTTTAATAAGTTCGTGCAGTGCAGTCTATAAACATATATAGAGCCTTCTATTTTAACTCGACACGTTACCAGAAACTGCTTCTAGGTTTACCAGGCCGCGGCTACGTTCACTTTTTCACTTTGAGATAAATGAAAGGTTTAGTACTAAATAAGAAGTAAGAAAATACGTTTTATTACAGTGAGTTTAGGTATGAAAACATTTCTTCTGGTATTGGTGGGCAAAGAAATGAATTCGTAGAACTCCGGCATATCCGTCTTTTTTGTTTTCCGGCCTGCCCTTCCGCCCCATTAGGCAGGATACTCAGGAGTGTACTGTACTTACTAATCACTTTTTGTTAGAATTACGGAACCGTAGAAAGTTATCTATATTTTGTTAAGCAGTTATTCAAAAATGTTTTTTCTTCTTTTGTATTTATAAACAGCATCGTAGTGAATTTTGTAGATTTAGCTAATTTCAGCAGTTTACCTACAAACTGGTGACTGATTAGTCACGCATTTGCTTAATGAATGCAAGAGATCAAGTTACTGTATTACTAATAAATAAATTGTAATTCCTTTCCATATATCGTGAACATATGCATACCAATATAAAATGACGCCAAAGGCAAATATTAAAATAGCGGCCCCTCTTTTTTACTAAAAGCAATACACAAATTTTCCTCTTTGAAACTTTATGCCAGGGAGCACAGAGATTGAAATTTCAATTCAACCTGTATATATATATATATATATATATATATATATATATATATATATATATATATATATACACACACAAATTTTGAAATTTGATCCACTCGCTGCAAACTAATCGCCTTCGGTGACGAAGTGGTTCAGCCAGAATGGTTCAGTTAATGTATGAATTCCGTAATATCAATCAGCTTTAATTTAGCTATTAAACGTATTTAATTTTTGGAGCACCGAAAATATTAATTGCTTAAACAACCAACATATAAATTTTAATGTACCAAAATGAAAAAGATCATTTAAAATTTCGTCCAAGAATGAATTTAAATTTTAATACCTGAAAGTTAAATAGCTAATTGTAAAGAACTTATTTAACCAAATTGCTAATTACATAGAGAAAGAAGTTACTACAGATGCTTTCACCCTGAAACTAACCAAAATTACAATTTATTGAAATGCCCAACTAAATCTAATAGAAAGTTAAAAAAAAAAAATACATGTCATAGAAACCATTTTAATTATTCACCTATTCAAACTTAAATATAACTTTGAAAAATAAATCATTATTTGATCATGCAGATACAGCCAGGAAAAAAAAAAATTGAAAAGGAGATTTTTTTTTAGAAAAGATACACATTAGCGTAATAATCTTTAGGATTTGTCTTTTTTTTTTTTTACTTTTACGTATACGAAATATGCAAAGAGAAAATATTGTAATCATTGAAAATCATCGAGTTGAAATCAAACTCGAAATTTTGACGAATCTTCTCGTTTCAGATCTCACTGAGTTGGAAAATTACATTTTTAAATTTACGTTTTTCTGCCTGTGATCACGATAATTTAAGAAAGCTTTGAGTTAAATTTAGTAAGTGTCTTCACTCCAAAGTCCTAGATTTCTATCAAATTTTGAACAAAATTCATACAAAGGAAATCTGTCTGTCTGATCGAAAGTGAGCATGACAACTGCAAAACATACAGAGACAAACAAATAAAATTTAGCACACAGTTTTAACATCTCAAGTGCAGATCCATATCTGTTAAGGGATGGGTCGTTTGTCGTCCAGTGATTCACATGCACGTAGATGAAATAACTCAAAATTGCAAGGACTTAGATAGATGGAATCTGGAATGTTATAATTCTGTGCCAAATTTTAGCTTTCATCTATTGACCAAAAAAAAGAAAGAAAAAAGGGCCTGAAATGCATATTCAACAGAAGTATAAAAATCTGATGTGGGACTGAAATCGTAAACATTTGTAGAGTTCATGGTCCATATTAAATGCTGCGGGGAGAGGGGGAAAATATTTTTACTAGGGAATATACGAAAAAGTCGGGAAACCTTTACCTCTGGTAAAATTTTTTTCTTAATTACAGCAACGAAAATCTGCACGCATTGAAAAATGTATTACATATGTTCTAACGAGAATGTTTATAAATGCATTTATAGGAACAGTGAAGTTTAGTTATATTAACGTCCCGTTTTAAAGAAACTCCAGGGTTATATTGTGACAGACCTCGTAATTTTGAATGGCGGTCAGATGACGAGGACGACAACTGAGCTGGCACCTTTTCTCCAAGCTTCAACACCACACCAGGTGGAGGAAGTTTGGCCCCGACGGATTTAACATGCACCAGACCCGTTTATTCAACAATTCTTCGGTAGAATCGGATCTCCCATTTGAAACCCTCCGGTATATATATATATATATATATAATATTATTGGAGCCTTTATTAAAATTAGAGAAAATATTACATGGACATAAAATTGATATTCCCCAGAAGATAATTTTTTGAATTTTAGAGTGGTGCAAATGCTTTTATACAATAATATGTTCCGAAACTATCGAAGAAAAATGTACAAATTTTGATCATTTTTTAAAATTAAAAGCTAATTAAATTTTAAAAATCTTTTTCATAGTATCAACTTAGGAACTCATATTCTTCAGATGGCCATGGTTCTCGCAATACTGTGGTATCCAAGGATAGTTATTGCCTTTAAGTTTACCTTACCTTACGAGTACGTTCCACGGGGGGTACCTCGTAACTGAGGATGAGAAGCTTCCGGCATGGTGGTTGGTTCTCGCCACCCTTATGGATATACGAAAAGGTGGGGGCTGGCTACCTCCCATTGGTGACGGGACGTCTTCCTTAGGGAAGAGTTGTTCCGTGGCCGATGATGGCCCTTAGGACTCAACCACAGTTCCCAACAGTGTTGCTGTAGCGGCGATCCGGTCATTCAAGTTTTTCCGTGTGTCTTCAGGGCGGGTTGGAGCAGTCAGTCAATGATTATCCTACGAACACCACATTCTCCCACATCAATGACGTGCTGTTTACTATTTACTTGCATCTCTTTACAGCAAGTGAGGAAACTCTTCACGAGAAACTACTGCCGCTTTGTTTTCTTCTTTCTTTTTTGGGAAGCAAAAATCCCAATTAATATTGGTCGAGCGTGGCGATCCATTAGACGCTGTAAGTTCTTCCATCTTCGTCGATGGAACATATATATCTCAAGAAGTTATTTTCCTAGAAGGAATTTCTTTTATACTTTCATTTTTGTTCTATAGTTACCTCGGAAATTATTGCCCTTCCGACTGTTTGACGTTTAAAGCAGACCCTTACGACCCTGCTCTTTATTGGTCAGGCAGAAGAATAGGGTACTTGGCGGACATTCGTGCCCTGTGAATCTATATTGATTCATTGAGTGTTTTTCCTTCATTGAAGTTATCTATCGGCTTTTAACATGTTAGAGTTTTATAAGACACCTCTTTTTCGGGGCTTTACCGCTTTACTTTGTTGGATACTATCCATGGGGGATATAAGTAAAAATGATAAAACCGCTAAACGGCATCAAATTTTTGCAACAATTCTATCTCCTTATTCAATTTTAATAAATATATTAAGAGTACTTTTCATTTATGCTAACGAACGCTGTGGAGTCTCGAAGTGCAAAATAATCTAGATGCAGTTAAAGTTTTAAGAGAAAATGGCCTTTGTTGAAAAACCGGAAAAGCGACTGTTATAACAAGACTGAAAAAACAACAACAACAACAAAAAAAAAAACGCATATAAGATTCCACTTACCAGTTTTTATTTATGAAAGACCAAACTTTTACGGGCTCACATAGTGGTTTTGCCTTATCTCTTTTATACATTCTTAAATAATATCTTTTTTTATGCTCTCAAAAATTCTATTATTTTCAAATAGTTTCAATTATTTTTTAAACACAGGTTGGTACAAAAAAAAAGAACAAAAAAAAAAAAAGAACCTTTCCACTTTTAAAATTAATAGGATCTTAAATTTTAAATTTCATCATCACATCTTTACGGTTTCATCCTAATTTTAAAATTAATCACTTATTTATTAATTGGTCTTTTTTTTTTCTTTTAAATGCTTCTAAATATTGGCACTGTAGAATTTTAGACAAACGCAATTATAAATCTGACCTAGCATGGTCAAGAAAAGGTCATCGAGGCACTAAATCATTACAGTTTAGACCAATATTTCATAGTGAGCATCTGCTAGCCAACAGGTACCTACGTGCATATTTTGTAACTATAAGCCCAATAATCTGCTTTGTTGAGTTTTTGAACGATTTTTTAATCATACATTTGTCATATAGCATAATGCAATTAGCATATAGTACTCTAATTTATGATTACTGTCATTTTAAAAATCGTATATGTTAAAAATTGTGGCATTCAAAAATAAGGAAATGCATAAAAGGTAAAATATGTGATGAAAAAATAGGTTTTAGAAGGATTTTTTTTTATTCATTGCATAATTCTAATAATTTTTACAATAATAAAATTTTTAAGTGAATAGAAATTAAATGCTTAATTATAGCATATAATGAATAATATAATTTAATACGAGTTAATGCATTACCTCGTAAAATAAACAGAACTGCCATTTCCTTAATAAATTTACAGTTAAAATCTATGGCTGTAGAAACCATAAAAATTTTCTAAATAATTCATACACACTTATTAAATATAGCATGGAAAATTTAATTTTGAAAGAAAAATACTCTATGTTTAAGATCATATATACAAGAGAAAAAAAAATTAATTTCCGTTAGCTATAAAGATACTTACTACCTTTTAATTGTTTGAAAATAAAATAAAATAAATAATTAAAAATTTAAGATACAATAACTGTTTTTAATAGAAGAAAAACAAGTGATTTAATGACTAGACAAAAACATGAAATAAAAACTGTTGTAATTCATTAGAGTTATTTTTATAATTTTGCAATAATTACGTAAAAGCTATCGTATCGCTACGAAAATTATAGTTTCATCATTATTTTATTTCTCTTATTTGATTCTTTTTATCTGAAAGCAATTATTTTTTTTCAGCATTTGATTTAAACAAGATACGATAATTTCTTTCTTTCATGATTTCATATTTTCATTCATATTGCTCTACAAGTATGATTTATCGTTTTATTTATCTTAATTTTTTTTCAAAACAATTATTTGACAGCCTTAACTAATTAGTTCTCACCAATTATTGTTCTATTTTTATTCTTTATATTTTTTTTAAATTTCCATATAATAATGAGACTTATTTAAAAAAGCTTGTAACAAATCCTCTAGAAAAAGAGTTTTAGCAAATATTAAATTCAATTATTCTTCCTCTCAGGTATTGATTTAAAACCAATATTTAGTAATATTATATATATATTTATGAGGGAATACAATGCAATAACAGCAGCAACAACAACAACAAAAAAGGTACAAAAGATTCTTAAGAGGATATATTCATGTAAACATACGTGAAAAAAAGCAAAATATTTAATAAAAAATAGAATCCTGGTAGAACAATGATTGTTGTATACTGCGTAAGTAAATCAAAGTTTGCTGAATAATGATTGCTTTTAAATAAAAAGAATCAAATTAGATAAACAATAGTAGTACAATAATCGACATTGGAATACGACAAAACTACGCAAAAGATAAATTTATATAATTGAAAAGATAACTTATAATTTTTATAACACCTCCTTGAAATTTAATTTTTTATGACAATATTTAAAAAAATTATTACCAAAAGACGATGGTAATAATTTTTTTAGTTTACTTAGTTTTCGGTTTATTAGAGTTGTAATTAAAGTTCCTAAAAATTGCTTCGAAATATACACATTCTCTCAAAATTCATTAAAATCACATTAACTACAAATTTAAAAAATTACATCCTTCAAAATATATTTGTGCCAAATTTGATATCTTTAAGCCAATTATTTTGATTTGTAATGGGCCAACAGGTATACATATTCACTTTTAATATTTGTGGATATAACTGCATTATTGGATTCAAATGTGAATTGTTCTTTCATCTAAAAGACATTATTAGGACGTAGTACGAAAAAGCTTAAACAACAAATATTTATAAAGTCTTTGCGATATTAATTTATTAGTAAATTTTACAGAACCTTTTAAAAAATCCAATGAAATTTTGCTAAAGTCGATTAGAAATTGTGAAATAAGTTAAAACATTTATGTTTAACCCAACTTGTTTGTAAAAAGTGAAAAATATTCACATTTCTTTCCTATAAGTAATTATAACTAATCAAATAAATTATAGCTATTAGAAAAAAACACACACTCCTCCCTAGCTTGTTTGGACCGCGGTGGCCTGGTGGTGGTAAGGTCTTGGCTTCGGAACCGGAGGATCTCAGGTTCCAGACCAGATTCCACCGAAGAACCCTCATGTAAGCGGGTCTGGTGCACGTTAAATCCGTCGGGCCAAACGTCCTCCCACTGGTGTGGTGTAGAAGATGGAGAGAGGGGTGCTAGCTCATGTGTCGTCCTCATTATCTGACCGCGGTTCAGAATAACGAGGTCTGTCCCAAAATAGTCCTAGTATTGTTTTAAAACGGGACGTTAATATAACTAAACTCTCTAGTTTGCTTTCTTTGGCTAAAATGAATATGATTAAATGTTGAAATACACTCTTAAAAAAAAAAAAAACCTGGACTAATAAACAAAAAATATGGCTTATATATAATTGACTTACAATAATTTAGTTATATAAAAAATAGATGACTTATTCTTCTGTTGAAATAAATAGAGATGGTATTATAACAAATTGATATTGCTATGTACCTCATTGTCTCTCGTAGTGTGGTTTATGGATTTTAAAATTAGTCTTAGCAAGAAAATTTAGTTGCGAAGTGGTCTGTTTCAAGTCATGAGTGTGTTCAACCCGGTTGGATGATCATTATTTTCTTCGTACTTTTCTTTATTGTCTTCCCTGACCGTCCCATCCTTATTAATAAATATCAGGACATTGAGGATTTGAAAAAAAAATGTATTATCAGTTATAACTTAATATTTAAATAATATGGATCACTTTTGAAGCAGTTGCCTGTTTAAAGGTTGCCCCATTACCTAGGGAAGCAGTTGCCAATGCAAAGCTCTCATTAGGAACTCTAAACCTTCTTTATGCATTCACGTTACAGACTAGAATAGAAAAGAGGTGCGAAGAGTACATTTCAGTAAGAGGAGAACATAGGTTTTATTTATAATCATTAGTTCCTTTTTTTTTCATTAAAGGCTTAATTTTACTGTTTTCTCCATCAATGGATTTTTGCGGAACAGTTCAAGCATGAAATTGAAACTTTTGCCTTTTTATAAGGTTTTATATTTTGTTCCTAGATGAGAAAGTAAATAATTCCTTCAAATTTTATGCGTTGTTTTTAATTTGTTTGCACATGAAACAAATTGTTCCTTGAATTTTTGAGGAATTATTAACTGAAATCCAATAAATTAGAAGACCCAATAATATAACTTTTACCAAAAGTGAACTATTTTTATTAAAAAAATAGTTTTAACAGTTCAAGCCCCGATAGGATCTATTCAGAGAATTCAAATGATAACTTGGAGAATTTATACAATTCTTATACCATAGCCTTAACTAAAAATTTTAAATTTAAAAAATATTTAAGTAGCTTTCTCCCAGGCTAATAGAGCTCTGTAAAAGACCTACATTTTTCGAAACCAACTCATTAAAGAAGAGCAGGTTTGTTAAATTGAAAATTTTATGAAACAAGAATGTTTAGATTTTAAATAAAAATCAAAAAGTATCAATTCTACGATCTCAGGTTCCATTCAGCTTCTCAAAGAAAATTCTAAGCCAATGGACATGCGTTACACCACTCCTCCTGCTCATTTAGAAGCAATAATTGGGGGTATTAACTTCTGCATATTTTTTATATATATTTACGATTATTATTTTTTCTCCAAGCTTTGCTCTTCGTTATTCACAATTTCATGTTATTTGCAATAGAGACAATCAACAATATTTCTTATTCTATCTTACTTTTATTCTTTCATCGCTTATGCATTTGTCTGGAAATAGTTATGTATTATAATTCAATATACCACCGCTTAAATCTACTTTTTAAAAATAGAAAATGGAATTTGTCACGCAACAATTTTTTGAACGATTACTACGAAATCTTTGCGTTCCGAAGGTATTTAAGATATTTTCCAAAACGTGACCTCCACATTTTTATCATCATAAATAATAAATGAATCAATACTAAAGTATTTTTTGTTTCCTTCGCTTCAAAACAACGGCGCGTTGGGTATAGTTTTTTTACTGAAATTATCTATTCAGAAAAGGCGATTCGCAAAGTTTATAGAAGAAAATTAAAGGAATTGTTAAGGATTTTACTTTTCTTTAATGATTGCTTAAATAGGGAAAATGAACAATTTAACGAATAATAAGAATATGATAATGTTTTCAATGACGGTCAACCTGAAAAGTTCCCTATATTATTTGTTACTATTTTACTTTTATGATTGTTTAAATAAGAAAAATGAACTATTTAATAAATAATATGAATACGATAATGTTTTCAATGGCGGTCAACCGGAAAAGTTCCCTATATTATTTGTTACTGATTTTACTTTACTTTTATGGTTGCTTAAATAAGATAAATGAACAATTTAATGATTAATATGAATATGATAATGTTTTCAACGACGATCAACCTGAAAAGTTCCCTATATTATTTGTTACTGATTTTACTTTACTTTTATGGTTGCTTAAATAAGACAATTGAACAATTTAATGATTAATATGAATATGATAATGTTTTTAATGACGGTCAACCTGAAAAGTTCCCTATATTATTTGTTACTGATTTTACTTTACTTTTATGGTTGCTTAAATAAAATAAATGAACAATTTAATGATTAATATGAATATGATAATGCTATCTATACATTGCCGATTAAAAATTTACTTCGTATTTTAAAGTGGATATCAATGAATAACACCAGCGTTGTATTTTATATATCTGAAATTAGTGGAATCCAAATTTTCATTACATACAATCTTTTTTAAAATTTTGTGTTAATCATATTATCTATAAAATGAGAGAAAGTAATTTCTTTTGGAACTTTATGCCTATTTATCCATAAAGAATTGCAATCAGCTATTATTAAAAAATTTGAATATAAATTATCATATTTTGGCTATGTGAACTTAAAGATATTCCAACAAATGTATTGCTTACAGAACACAACAAATCCACTTTGTTGTGTTCTGTATGAAAAAGCGATAAATTAAGGGGAGGTTCTTCTGCTTTTAACAAATGAGACAGAATAGAAACAAAATGTACAAAAAAAAACCCTCCCTTCATAAGAAGAAGAGCTTTATAAAATTATTTTTTATCTTAACGGAAGAATGGATTGTTTAAAACGTTTTCCCCACTCTCAAAAGTTTGAAAAATATTATTTTTGATTGTTCAATCTCTTAAAAACAAAGGGTGAAGGACAAATGAGAATTTTCTAATACGTATAAGAAAGCAAACATTTTTATCTAGCAAAAAGGAGTAAGCATTGCGACGAGGCAGAATCCACCCCCCTCCAACTTTTTTAGTGTATAAATATAATTTATTTAAAGTATCCGAATAGGTTGTAAAGATGCTTTTTCCAGAAAAATTTGAATTTTTTTTTATGATTTTAAAATAAAGTCCAAATTTTGTAGATTCTAAAACATATTTTGTTTTTAATATATGTATGATAGAACTACAGATATTGTAATTTCAATAATACACAAAAAATAAAAATGAAATCGGAAACAGTGGTATTTTTGACCGAAAATGAATAATTTATTTTATTTTTACGGTAAAATTCTCCAAAATAATATTTGATATGTTTATATTAACTCTACCTACTCAGCCGTAGTTCGCTTATTTTTTGCATTTCTGTTAGAAACGCGTAAAAACTGCATTTGTTTCCAGCACATTTGGATGAATTCAATTACAATATATAAACGCATTTTCTGAAAAGTGAATATTTCACTGTGATTGATTCACGGAAAGCATAATATCTCAAAAAAAATTCAATAAAATTTCATGAAATTTTGTATGGATTGTTAAAAATTTTTTGTGAAAATTTTAGTGTATCCAAAACCCTTGAGAGTGTGACAGACAGCGGATTTTAAGATAGCTTTATTTAGACATGTTTTACAGACACTTTTAGTTCAAAACATAGACAATGTTTGACAAAAATTCATTAATGGAAACTTCAAATGCTCATAAAATTGTTATTTATTAAAATAATTTTTATCTTCTGATCTGTTACATTTTATGTAGTTTGAGCTATATATTGGTGAAATAAAAATTAAATATTTCCATTATTTTTTAATTTACTCTGTTTTTCCTAATATTGAAAATTTTGCTAAATTTCCATTAAATAAGTAATTATTTTCAAAAAATAACGGCTATTAGTGCATTTTTTTCTTCAAATAGTGACCTTTCAAGTCCGTTTTAGCTATTTGTTACAATAAAAAATGTTTATGTATCATTTTTAAAAATTTTATTTCCTAACCTATTCGGATACCTTAATCTTGAACGCGATATTTAAATCCATTAAAATATAATAGAATTTCTTTTAGAGCTTTCAATATTAAGAGTAAATGCTGAGAAAAACAACATATTTCTCTTCGTAAAGAGAAAACATTCAGACCTCTTTTCGTAAAGAGAAAACATCCAATGTCTACCATTGCACAAGCTAAGAAACTAAGCGCATTCGTTCCGATCCACACACGTGAATGGAAGAAAGGTATTTTCAGAATCATAGAACCTCCTCACTTCTAGAAAAAATTTAAGTGGTGCTTTCTGTAAGCATCGATCCTACTTGTGTATTTTTTCAATCTTACTGTTTCAAGATTTTTTCATTGTTCCATCACAGATCAGTAAATCTTTATAAACGATAGAAAGGAATGAAAAAAGATAATTGAAAACTATTTATTTTGAAATTTCATTATTTAATTAAAAGTAATTAATGCGCAAGCTAAGAAACAAAGCCCATTCGTTCCGATCCACACAAGTGAATGGAAGAAAGCTATTTTCAGAATCGTAGAACCTCCTCACTTCTAGAAAAAAAAAATTAAGTGGTGTTTTCTGTAATCATCAATTCTACTTGTGCATTTTTTCAAAGTTACTGTTTCATGATTTTTTTCACTGTTTCATCACAGCTCAGTAAATCTTTATAAACGATAAAGAGGAATGAAAAATGACAATCGGAACAGGATAGGATAATTCTATAATTTCTATAATTCTATTTTTTCAAAAGGATAATTCTATATTAATTTTGAAATTTTATTTTGTAATTAATAATTCTATTCAATTTGAAATTTTATTTTTTAATTAAAATTAATTAAAAATTTATATATTAAAATTTTTTATGGTAAACCTGCATCAATATTAATTTTAATTGACTAATAATTATTCAAAATTAATTAGAGACAGCAAAATTTAGATTGATCACTAAGATATGTTTCTACTCGGCTACAACGCACGAGTTTCTCCTGCTAACACAAATCAAGTGAGGTTCAGATGTTTAATTTACAAATGAAAATAAAAGAAGTCGAATTATATTAGATACATTTTTGTACTAAACTGACATTTAATTACTTTAAATAGATAACTTAATAATTTATAAGCAAATTAAATGCTCAAATGGAAAATGAAGTAAACACTGTTACAAATTAATAAATTAATTTTCTGGATTGGTGAATAAAAAATGATTTCAAGAAATAAACATATTTTGAATAATGAAAAGATTCTTTTCCGATACTTTAAATCCTATTCAGTAAATCAAAATTCTCATCGTGTAAATAGATTTATTTAATTTATCAAATTATCTGGACTAAGAAGCAACTCCTGCCGATTTTATGCTTTGAAGAAAATAATTCTTCTTAAGAATTATAGATTAATGTTTTATTTTAAATTGATTATATTTTTAAAAGAATGCATTTCAAATATTTTGGATTAGAATGTTTATAAAATAAGCAAAGCCGAATAAATAAAATATAAATATTTTATGGAGAAATCCTTTTTACATACAGGCTCGAAAAATTACGAATAATTATTTCTTTGAAATGCTTAAATATATCTCAATGGCAATGGGCTTATACATTAAAAGTTTATTAAGTACAAATTTTTAGCTTTTCCTTTTTAATTGTGGGTCTTAATTCACGTACACTATTCAGAAAATGAATTGCTTAAAGTTTTTTAACATTGTAATTTATTTCTTACTTGAAAAAAAAAGAATTCTTTCTTATCGCTTATAAAAGGTATTATCAGTTTCCAGTAAGGTTTGCCATTGAGAGTTGTTTCGATGCTTCTGTTGCTCCTGGAATCTTGCCATGTTCATTTTTTTTTTTTCATGTCTTATGAAGTCATTTAACGTTGTTGTCCTTATTCAAACGTAAATTAATTTGGGTCACTTTTCATCGCATTTGGAAATAAAAACAATGGTAAAAGTAAAACTGCATTTATAATAATAATGCGTACTCGGTGCCTTGAATTTAAATTGAAACAGAATTTTTAGTAGCATAGGAAGTCAGAATTTCCAGGAGTATTCACTGAAATTTTACTTTGTAAAAATCTTTTCAAATCTTTGAGGAATTCAGTAAAATTTGTGAATTTGTTTACATTTTAAAGGAGGACATATTTTTAAAAAATCTTAAACTTAATTTACCTGGGCATAAGTTTTTCTAGGATAATCCAATTAGAAAGGGGTTATTTTTGAATATTTGAATTAAATAAAGCCGTCATGAAATCGAGTCTGTGTTATTGCTCAGAATAATTATTGACGCATAAGATATATTTCCTGGTGCATATAGACGAAAAAAATAACACTCCCCCTTTATTTTATCTTTGAATGAATGAATAAAGATTATGATGATATTTAATACTCCTAGCTGTTAATAAATTAAAATGGTGAACTTTAAAACATAGCTTTAAAAAAACTATTCTTTTAATATAACCGAAATATTAAAAATATGTCTTTTTTCATTTAAAATCTGATTTTATAGTATTTAGTTGCTGTCCTATAGATGAATTCTTCGACATTTATGTACTTTACTGACAATAAAGTCTTTCTGTGAATGTAGAATTATTTCTTTTACAGAAATAAAGCCGAAAGGAAGAACTAGAACGAAGAACTCTTTCTTTTGTAAAAATACACAATATGCAGAATTTCAAAGAAACATTGTTTGCTATAAAATGCAAATGTTTTATTTGAACCAAACTGATATTTTCCCCAAATAACCCAAATCGACATTAAAATTCCTTGAAACTTTCTTTTTCTTTACGTTTCTTTAAGGAATTCATATTATTAGCAGGAATACAATTTTTTGAAATTGCTTGTTTGCTATTCCATTGACTTTTTGCTTGGCCAAATATCTCTGGACGTGGATAAAAGTTTATGCTTTAGAAATCTACGACTACTTAGTCGAGCATTCTCATTCCTTTTTTAATTACTGCACAATTGATTGTTTATTATTGTGCAGACATTTAATACGAGAACCATCACTATTATACTTTGGACAGTTGTTTTTAATTTTGCTCTGAATATTTAAGCAACACTAAGCATCATATCGACGAAGTTCCTCTTAATTTTCTCATTTATCTTTAAAATGAGATGTTCATATATAAAATATTTAATTGGTATCCACACTTACTTTCTGCTGTTGTATTAACCATTAACGTTTCTTTCTATACAGTTTATTCTCTAACTATACAAAAATATAAGTGATTACAGTTGCTATTATAATAAACCGAATTGTTTCCAATGCAGCGTTTCATGGAAAGCCGCACTTCTCAGATATTTATTCAATGTTCTTATTTGGGCATTAAATGCGGTGGACTCCACTCTTACTAGACTTAACTCAGTCGACCTGAAATAGATGGTTAACAAGCTCCATTATCTTATCATACGAAACTCTCGCAGTTCCGAATCGGGATCTTTCCTTTTATCGATAAGGATGTACACTTTGAAAAACTTCTCCCACTGGTGTGGGGTGGAAGTTTGGAGAGTGGGTGCCAGCTTAGGTGTCATCCGTGTTTTTGACAGCGACTCAAAATTACGAAGTCAGTCCCAAAATAGCCATAGTGTTGTTTTAAAGCGGGACGTTAATATAACTAAAAAAAAACTAAACTTGAAAAACTTCTTATTTTTTCTTTTTAATTCGTGGTACTCTTATAAGATTCTATTTCTTTCCTTCATCAATAGTTTTAAAATTCCATTTACTTTCATATTTCCTATTAATATTGACTAAATATTATGAGGGCGTGGTGCTCGATTAGTAATTTTGTTCGACCACTTAATGATATTCCTGGGGCGGTGGTGGCCGGGTGGAGGTCTCGACTTCGGAACCGAAGGGTTTCAGGTTCGAGATCAGATTCCACTGAAGAAGGATCTTGTAAGCTGGTCTGGTGCACGTTAAATCCGCCGGGACCAAACGTCCTCCCGCTGGCAAGGTGTGGCAGTTTGGAGAGGGGAGGGGGTGCAGCTCAGATGTCACCCTCGTTATCTGACAGTGGTTCAAAACTACGAGGTCTGTCCCAAAATAGCCCTAGTGTTGCTTTAAAAACAGGACATCAATGTAACTAAACTAATGCTATTCCTCCTTTCGTGAGCAACTTATATGGTTCGACACGACGTTGAAGAAGAGACTCTCTCAACATAGTCATTGAGCATTAGAGAATGATAAATTTTTAGTTTAGGGTACTAGTTTAGAAAATAGAATTTTTAGTTTCATAAATATATAAAATGTGACCAACAGCTCTAGTGAAGGGTAGAAGGAATATTATTTAATTATTATACATACGTACTGTCAATATAACAGTGTTATACTCTCATTTTGAGTCGCTCATTTATTGTTTAAATAGTGCGCTGTATGTGCTGTTTTAGAAAATATCTTGCTTTAATTCACACCCTTGAAACTTCATTTTGCCTTCGTTTATGAATATCATTTGTGTTTTAGTTCAGTTACTATACTAACGCCTCGTTTTAAAGCAGCACCAGGGCCATTTTGGGATGGATTTCATAATTTTGAACCACTGTCAGATGACGAGGACGACACCTGAGATGGCACCCCTCTCCAAAATTACACACCACACCAGAGAGAGGACTTTTGGCCCCAACGGATTTAACGTGCACCAGACTCGACGATTGTTCTTCGGTGGAATCGGGTTTCGAACCTGAAAACATCCAGTTCCAAAGCCAAGATCTTACCACCAGGTCACCGTGGCCCTAATGTCATTTATGATTAATGCAGCATGCATATGTCGTTATTTTTATATTTAATAAATTTTTCTATATTTTAAACACATTTTTCTTTTTGCGATATTTTTACTTTTTTTATGCGGTCGATAGAAAAAGATCTTCCAAAAACTTCGGCATCGATATCTCCATGTTTTAATTCGAAAAGCACAATATTTGGAATTATGTCTGTCTGAGCATGATAACTCATAAATGCAAAGAGCTAAAATGATTAAATTTGGTACTTATCAAAATCAAACTTCATTACATCAAAATAGAAGATTTTTATAGCTAATGATTTTTATCGTCAGAATTGTAGATAAATGCCAGTTATTACATTAAATTTGTCAAATTTTAATTGGTCACCGTGGCCCTAATGTCATTTATGATTAATGCAGCATGCATATGTCGTTATTTTTATATTTAATAAATTTTTCTATATTTTAAACACATTTTTCTTTTTGCGATATTTTTACTTTTTTTATGCGGTCGATAGAAAAAGATCTTCCAAAAACTTCGGCATCGATATCTCCATGTTTTAATTCGAAAAGCACAATATTTGGAATTATGTCTGTCTGAGCATGATAACTCATAAATGCAAAGAGCTAAAATGATTAAATTTGGTACTTCAAACTTCATTACATCAAAATAGAAGATTTTTATAGCTAATGATTTTTATCGTCAGAATTGTAGATAAATGCCAGTTATTACATTAAATTTGCCAATCAGTTGAAGGTCCGTATATTTGAAGATATATATTAGTGTTAAAAATTAAAAAATGCAAGAAGCTAAATAACTAAAATTTGATTTATGGCACTGACGTCACAATTGTAAATTTTTATGCATATTCTCTTTACATAAAACGCGTTACGCAATATAGAAAAAAGTCGAGGTGAAGCACTCCAGCTGAATTTTTATATGATATATGCAGAGCTTCAATTTCATTTACTGCGTTATTGTTTAAAAACTGTGATTCAAAGTTACGTTAAACAATATAGAAAGAGGGTAAAAAATTCTCAATTAGTACATATTTTACCGCTATCCCTGGTTTTTCTTTTCATTCTTTCTTATTTTTTTGCTTGAATCACTAAGATTTGCTAACAAATGAGGAAAACAGATCTTTTTAATCAGAGAACACACATTTTTGAGAAAGAAAAATTTCTAAAGGCGAAAGCTTTAATTAATTTAGGGATTTAATTCTTTATTAAAGCGTATTTAAAGTAGATTTAAAAAATGTGCTTTCACATTCATCGACAGAACTCTAGTGGTCATTTGACAATTTCTCCCCGGTGCAATTAGGGCAACTGCGTTGAAGCGTGAATTTAATGACTGAATTAACGATTTCTTCTAGCCATAATCAGCAACAGGTTTACATCTAAATCAGGAGAGCAAAAAATATTTTTCAAACAGGTTCACAATTTTAACGAGGTCCAAATATGAAAGTCAGATATAATTGACTTATAGCCCTCCCCCCTTTTTTTTTACAAATAAGTCAATGCCTTTTTTTTAAACATTTGGTTTAAGGATTAAAACTAAGCTTTTCGTACACACCATATTTGTTGTTGTTTTTATCCCGATTTTTTTTTTAGAATGAATGTTAAAAATATTTTGCTTCCTGCATATTTTAAACCTGTCTAAATACAATATATTATATAGTTATCTTTGAAATCCTCTTTGAAAGTATTTACTAACTGATAATTAAATGATTAAACAGACACAACAAAATAACCAATTTCTAGAAAAGGCCAACTTTATCCAGTTTACTTATTTTGTTTCCCATGAAAAATTAAATAACAACAATTGTGTTTCTAACTGTTTTTAAAAATGTTCATACTTTTTCTTTACATTTTTATGTTACATCTTAACATTGAAACAAAAATTATAAAGAAATTAAATTTTTTATTAACTTTTTATTGCCCTTGGCTTGTTCCATATTTATAATGAAGAAAGTTAGTAATTGGATTTAGAAGCTAATTAACATTTAATCGATTCATCTAATTAAATGCTGATTCAATATTAATGTCGCCTTTTGGCGGAGGATTTGAGAAAGAATTGAATACAAAATTACATAATATTTGTTATAATGAATTAGAAATTAAAGACTATTAAATGAAAAGATCGAAAGCCACAAAATTAGAGCATGGATCCAACAATGTATTTCAATTTAACATTGTAACACTTCGGAAGTCGAGTAATTACATTCCGTTAGATTTTAAATTACATTCATAAAATTTCTTACTAGATTACCTTAAGCGGAACTTTATTTGTACAAATAGCATTATAAAAATCTTTATTATTATATTATTTAAATTTTATTTAATGTAATTGGAAGGGCTATATCATGAAAGTATTCTCATAATTTTAAAAGATTTTTTTTTTCATAATTTAGAAAAAAATTTTAGAAGCGCTTTTACTTATTATTTTTTTGTATATGAAGCATAAAAAGAGTCTTGCCTTGATATTTAGTACAATGGAATCACCATGTTTTCCACGTTCCTGAGTTAGAAAAACTTATTTTTGGAATTATATCTGGCTGCTTATGAATACAATAATCAAAAACGCAATAAATTACAAAATCGAAATCTTGTATGGGGTCATACCATTACATTTTGGATGAAATCAATTTGCATGTATTCTATTTGGATGTCCTAATGCTTGAGAATACGATATTTTAAAAGCACAACAAGCGATCAATATTGTCAAATTTTATGCGAAGAGATAAAATTTGGTATATTGCTTTATGATTATACTAGTACACGTTATTAAAATTTTGGTCAAATCTATCCAAGGGTTGAATGCCCGATTATTCTGGGATTGGCGGGTGCGATAATACGACAAGCGTGGTAAAAGGAATTTAATATGTGGTGTTGATATCATAATTAAAAATTTGCAACGGATTAGCCAAATGGTGAAGTCCAAATGTATGCTCTTTATTGTATGTCGAAGCTTAGCAGAAAGTATATTAACACTCCCACAAGTTCGATAATGCAGAAATTAGATGAGCAGGCAATTCATTTTTATTTCTTTTAATTGATAAAATAATTAATAAGAAGCTCAGCTCCACTTAAACGTTTCTAATGCAAAATATTTTTATACTGGTTTTTCTTCTATATTTAAGTGATATTAATTTGTATTTAGGATTTCTTATGAGAAAGATTGAATGCAAAAATCATGAATCTTTTTATATCAGTTTATACCACTCAAATCAATTAAGGAATAATTTTATTTTCATCTTTGATTGAACCAAAGATAAAGTTCTTGTATATAAGTAATATATAAGTAACTTTTACTTAATTAATATGAATAAAAAGTTAATGATAGAGGAGGAACTTTGAATATTCAGTCTCAGATTGATCGAATGAAGAAAACTGTCTAAAAGGGCAAGAACGAAAAAGTTGAAATAATAAAAAAATTTATTTCTAATATTCAACCTTTCTAATACAAATGTATAATGGAATGGTAGAAAATTTTAATAAAATTACTGTAATTAAAAAACTTCCATTTTTAAAAATAATTTCAATAAGGAAATAATTTTAATAAATAATATATAGCATTTTCAAAGCAAAAACTGAACTATAAGCCTTCAAAATAAACAAACAAAAAAATCGCATTAACAAGTTCATTTTTTAAAAAAGATTAATTTTTTATTGTTTCGTTGTTTGTTTGTTGCTTCGAGTACACTCTCGAGTAAATTAAGGGGCTATAAATTATTCATCTGCAACCTCTGCGGACGTAACGTACGGGTGTATTTAACTAAAGAAATCAATTTAGAAATAAAAATAATATTTTAGTTTCGACTTCAAACTAACTAATATCAATTCAAATTGCGTACGGTAAATATGTTAATAGAAAATCCGAGAGTTCATCGAAAAATTCTGAGTTATAAAACAAGACAACGCTGAAAACGACCGAGGCGTGAGATTTGGCTGACTTTTGGTTGTTTGGTTGGCAACCCTGCGCCTAGCATACCACCGCTCCCTCTCCGCCAGTTACTAGATCTGTTCTGCATCGGAGTCTTTTCGCACCGCTCACTCTTTGGAGATTGGCCACTCTAAGCGGACTGTGATAAGCATTCCCGTAGAATATTTTCAAAAAGATTTTCTATTTTTCGAAAAGCTTATGAAGGAGAGATTTTTTCAACGGAGAGAGAGACGTAATTTTTGAGAACCATTTCGAAATATTATAGAAAATCGCATTTTTGATTTGACACTTTTTTGAGCCGTTTTTAATTACTTGGGAACACAGCAATTATGAGACGAGACATTTTTCTGTCATCCAACTTTGATAAGAGAAATTTAGGAAAAAGAATGAATCGAATTTTTCTTAATTGAATCTAGAAATAGGACTTATTTCAGAGCATGAAGATCCTGAATATTTAAGAACAAGCCATGCAGATCCTAAATTTTTGATAAATTTGAGGCAATCATTTTGTTTCCACCACCATCTCTGAACTTAACTTTCAAGATGACTGAATCATCCTTTGGAACTGATTACGTTACAGTGCTTTTCAATGACACTTTTCAAACAGCACTGACAATGATAAGCGACCCGGTTAATGATTCACTGTCTTCTATCACAACCAATATAACAGAATCAGAAGAAGAAGGTACAACTTGGGAATCGCAAGTTACTCTGGCACTAAAGACGATGGTAGTCACTACAATCATAGTCTGTGCCATTTTCGGTAACATTTTGGTGATTTCCAGTGTTTATCGAAATCACAAGCTGCGAATCACAACAAATTATTTTGTTGTATCTTTAGCTTTCGCTGACACATTAGTGGCTCTGTTAGCTATGACCTTTAACGCCAGCCACATGATTGCTGGCAAATGGCTCTTTAATCAGACTGTTTGCGACTTCTGGAACTCATGTGACGTACTTTTTTCCACCGCATCCATCATGCATTTGTGCTGCATCAGTGTTGACAGATACTACGCCATTATTAAGCCACTCGAGTATCCAACTAAGATTACAGGAAGATTGGTAGCCATTATGATTGCATCTGTATGGTTCAGCTCTGGCCTCATCAGCTTCATACCAATTTTCTTGGGCTGGTACACCACTGATGAATACCTTCAGTCTCGTGACTTGAATCCTGATGTTTGCGACTTCAGAGTCAACAAGCCCTATGCTATCATCTCGTCAAGCGTTTCTTTCTGGATTCCATGCTTCATAATGCTTTTCACCTACTATAAGATCTATGTCGAAGCTGTTCGCCAAGAGAAGTTCATGTGCAAACATCAAGTAGGCCCGGCTATGATGCATAACAGCGCTCGAAACAGCACCGACCATTCCATGGCTCCCAACGTACATGCACCACCCCATCGCAATTCTCATGGCGATGATCCGGAGAGTGGCCAATCGACCCCGACCAAACGAAGCATTAACAAGATGAAGAGAGAACATAAAGCGGCCAAAACCTTGGGAATCATAATGGGGGCTTTCATCCTTTGCTGGCTACCTTTCTTCCTCTGGTATGTCTCGATCAGCATGTGTGGCGATGCTTGCTATTGCCCGGAAATTGTTGTCCAAGTTCTCTTCTGGATCGGCTACTTCAACTCTTCTCTGAATCCCATCATCTACGCTTACTTCAACCGGGACTTCCGTGAGGCTTTCAAAGACACGATCCAAACCTTCATTTGCTGCTGCTGCAAAGTACCATGCTTGCAAAGTGAGAGGGCTAAGGCCATGCACTTCAACTGTGCTTACAGATCGACTCAGGACATTGGACTTGTGGAGAACAAGTACGTCAGAGACTGAGAACTTTCAGAGGCATTCGAAGAGAGAAAACATATGAAGATATGATGAAAAATTGTATCATACTGGGTAAGTAAAATCAGAATATTTTAAAGGATTCTTGTTCTTTCCTAATTTTAATTAATTTTTAAAATACAACCAATTTGAAAATATAAGAGCCAATTTTATACATTTTAGAGGTACTTTTTTTTACAATAGTTTCGTATATTTTTCAAAATTTTAATTGATATTTATCATGTAAAAGAAAATTCACTTTAAATGGGATGTAATTCACAAGCGCCTACAAAAAACTTTCTTGTTGTTTCGGACTTATATTAGAAACTGCTTAAGTAAAAAAATGCAATAAAGTTAATATTATATTAGAAGTGTAAGGAAATTCCTGGTCACGATGAATTTAAAATGAAATTGGTTATTATATACAGTTCAACTAATTTTCTTAACCACAGTTTCTAATTAGAGTGCTTCCTTAAGAATGATTATTACATTACTGTCCGCTTAAGCACTAAGTTTAAAGTTTTTGGTGTTTTATAAAAATGCCCAGATATATGTTTTATTAATAATTTCTCATATTTTTTTTAATTTATGTTTCTAAACGAAATATTATTTTTTAATGCATCGTAAGAAACTTTGTGAAAGTAATTGATCTCATTGAATAATGAATATTATTACTAAGTCTTTGCAAATAAAAATTTCACTTTCGGAGTTCTTTCATTCAATTATTTTGAAGAGCATTATTCGTATTTTTTGTTGATAATCCTTTTAAAGAACACCTTCTTTTTAATATTTTTAATAATCTCAGAAGCATAGTTGAAAATGGTCAGAGTTATTGGTATAAAACCTTCGGATAATGAGCATTTTCTGAAAAAAAATTATTATTTTCCAACATGTATTTCTAATATTAACTTATTGCAAGAAACTTTTGATAATTACTGCTATGTGCAATTTATATTTAAAATTGTCTAATATATAAATATATTCCATTGGTGATGTAAAATTGGTAGTTTTTGATTAAATACCTTCATTGTGTTAAATATCGCTATTTGATATTTTTATGATCAATATTGCTTATCCAACCTTGAAATAATTTTTTGATCAGTGTTATAAAGTAACTATTTTATAATGTAAGCCATTATTTAATGTTTCTATGTTGCTCTGTTTCGGCATATAACTTTGCTTTTGTTCTTCTGAATCTTGTTTAATACTGAATTCCACTGTTTATTACATAATTTATCTAACTTATTCAAGATTAATGCATAATTTTTCTGTCAGTTATAAAGATGAAAAACGGCACTTTTGCTTCCTTAAAGCTATACAAGCAATCTCCTGAATACAAAGTATCTTTGAGAATGTTTCTTTATAAAAATAATTGATTATACAGGAAATGGCCTTAGGTTAGAATTTAAAGAGAAAAAGCTATTGTTTGACAGAAAGCAAATCACTGCATAGGAGTAGATGCGAAATTACAATTCAGTATGAAAGTAGTTGATCGCATGCTGGAGTGTTTTCGTATAGGATTTCGCGATTAAATACTCGTCTTTTTAAGATTCGAAGAAAAACAGAGATGTTTTAAAAATGCTAGCTATTTCCAAAAACTTGTATTTTGAATTATTTGAACCTTACACTTCATATTAAAAGAGATTTCATTTTATAGATGTCAAAAAATTCTAGTATGTGCCGAACCCATTAATTTTTTTCCTTCAAATTCAGAAAATTTACTAATATCGAGGTTTTCAAATTACATATTTTTCTAAATGTCTTAAAAATAGGCTAGTATGTTTTGTAAATAATCACTAATACATGTCCCTCGTACCCAAAGTATTCTTTGGGAATTGCGCATTCCTCTGTCTACTATATGTGTAATAGCTGTAATGGAATCGATCGAGTACTCTCTAAACGTTAAATGCTAGGTTATGGATGTTTAATAGTGTTTCGGATGGTTATGGCTTAGCAGAATTCTTCTATGAAAAAATATTTTTTAATTGAAAGAAAAGAAACATTACACTGAACTTGAATTCTAGAATTCGAAAATGATTTGTTTTTATACTGTAAGTTTTCATTTGTTTTCAAGATTAAAAGTATGGATAACTTAGCAAACAAAATGTAATTTTGAAGTAAATGTTTTGGAAATTTCATTCTGATGATGTTGTCAATACATTCCTGGTAGAAAAGAGTATTGATAGATGTTGTACAATAGACTTAGCATAGGTTGATAAAAATTACCAATGACAACATTTAAAGTTGTAATTTAAAAGAGAAAGTAAAAATAAGTATCTATATTATCCAAAAATTAAAAATAAGATTTTCGTTAAATAGTTTAGTAAATTATTAATAGTATTAGCCACTTTTTAACAATGTACTATAAAAACTGAAAAAATTATTTCAGAAACAAGTTTAAATAATTATCGAATTTTATTTGGATCTCCAAAGATATGATCGTCTCATTCGATCACTTATAACTCCGTAAATTAATTATACAAATTTTTTTGAGTTTATTTTTTAATTTGTAATTTTGATATAACAATTTTGATTAACTAATAATAATTTAACATTTGTAAAGTACTTAATTTAATAATAAATTTGCTTAATTTGTAACTTTTGGGATAATATAAAATTTTGGTGATCTTTTCTGTCTCTAAATAATTGATTGTTTCTTGGATAGTCAAGTACTGAAACTGCCTTATACTCTAGGATTTATATGGTCACTGAAGGAGAAATATAAAATGTAAAGACTCTTTTATCAATAACCCCTTTTATTATGTACTGAATAAGATCCACAAAATTGGAAGCCTAGTAAAATTGTAAAAATTTTATTCAAGTGGAGAAGAAAATATATCTTACTTTTCAAAATTTGCCACCAGATCTTAGTCTATAGAATTTTATAATTTATCTTTGGAGAGAAGTTGAATTTCCTTTTGTTGAGTTATTTCTTATGCATATTATTTCAGAAACTGAGCAATTTTATTAACACATTGTTTTTCAATTGATATTAGAAATTAGGAGTTGTTTTCTTACAAATTGCTTTTCAATTGATATTAAAAATTAGCAGTTGTTTTCTTACAAATTGCTTTTCAATTGATATTAGAAATTAGGAGTTGTTTTCTAACAAATTGCTTTTCAATTGATATTAGAAATTAGGAGTTGTTTTCTTACAAATTGCTTTTCAATTGATATTAGAAATTAGGAGTTGTTTTCTTATAAATATTTATTGAAAAGTAATGCAAACGGAATTTCGA
The DNA here is from genome assembly GCF_947563725.1 of Argiope bruennichi. Classification (NCBI taxonomy): domain Eukaryota; kingdom Metazoa; phylum Arthropoda; class Arachnida; order Araneae; family Araneidae; genus Argiope; species Argiope bruennichi. Next base: position 59,005,151 of record NC_079163.1, read on the forward strand.
TATCGAAAATGTTAGTACCATCTGTCTAGCCAGAATTTCAGATCATTGATATTTTTGAAGTTGAAGCTCTAATCGAAACATGCGAAATAAATAATTTTAATAGTAGAAATGCTATTTAAATTGTCTAGTGAAAATTCAAAATGGAAATGTCTTTATTGGAAAGTTATCTCACTTTCATGAGTGAATAAGTTGTTTCATAATAAACTCCTGAAAATAATTCCGTATAACCTAAATTCAGTCATCTTATCTTGTTTAGTATTGTAAAAATGTAGATGTAAAATCCCAATCTCTTGAGAGATTAAGAAGAATTATCTAGGAAAAATTACAAAGTCTTGATTGGATGGCAAGTGCACTTTGAGGTATAGCAATCTAAGGTAGAAAGTGAAATAAAAAGTATAACTTATGATTGCCTTCACGAAAAGATTAAAATAAATTACAAATCTTTTTTTTTAATTCGAATTACGATTTGCAAATAATCAGTGGATCTAGAATGCCTACTCTGATAATAATTATTTTTATAATATATGGAACATTTTGTTTCAATATTCAGCATTTTAATGAAGATTTTTCTTAATCCATGCGCGATATTTCAGAATAAACCAATATTAAGTCCTTAACCCCCAACAATGAGAAAGTAATGTTATAATTTAAATATGTTCCATCTACAAAATAACTAGAATTTTAAATTCGCATTATATATTAATTTCCGAAGTACCAAAAATGATGAATTGAGTTAAAATTTTCTTGATTTTACTATAGACATGTCAGATTATAGGCTTCTTGATGACATTGAATCGGATTCATTAAGCGAGGATTGCTCCAAAAGGAAATCAAGAATTATATATATAAATGATAAGTATCAGAATATAATTATTAAAAATGTTCTATTGTGTTAGAAGGTGAAGGATGAGACATCTTGATTCTTTTTTTTAGATTATTATAAATGTTATTCCACTCAGTATAAAAATAATCAGTCGTATAAAAAATTAATGAAATTGATTCTTTCTAAAATCAAAACTAATGTTTCCTGCTGTGAATTATATTATTAATGAATATAGATCATATATTAATATAGTATAGATTCCCGGATGTAGATTGACCAATTGCAAATTCAACATAAAAAATATTAAAAAGTTAGTTCATTCAGCTTTTGTTGAAATAGAGAAACCAATAGAGAAACCAAAACCAGAAATTCCTTAAGAGAGCATTAAATGAAGGATGGAAAAAGGAAAGGTTAACCATCAATTGCTACATTCAAATTAAGATAAAACATTCCAATGAAGAGAATTTCTAGCAAGTTTTGTCAAACAATTTACCATAATGTCATTTTCACTAATTCTCTTTTGATATTTAACTCCTATGAAAGATATAGCTTAAAGTTACTTATTTTCTTTTAGAGAACGTTTTTTAACTTTATTATTAAAAAAATACATTCACAAATTACCAAATTACTTCGGCAGATCAAAATTCTCAATATTTTCTTTAATAAATGATTATATTTCAAATTTTCTCAAAAAGTTTAAGTTCTCGGATAATTACTGCAAAATAAGAAAAATCTATTAAAATTAAATCTTCATTAAAATGATCTTGTACAATAGATTCGAATGTTTTAATGAATAGGGAGGATTTCTTTCGTTTCCGTCACAATTTCCGCCCATTCATCTAAGCGAAAAATGTTGTGCAACTTCGATTAGAGTCGAAAGGAAAATATCTTTCAAATGTCTCCAATGTTTTCTTTCTGGGCGGTGTTATTTTCCCAGTGATGCCTATAGGAAAACTACTACTTACATTCAGTTTTGTTTGTAGAAAGGTGGATGAAGTGATCTTCGTAAGATCGAGGTGATTCCGAGAATTTTGATACTCGACACGGTACTTAACGCACAGACTTTTACTGTGTTTGAGTTCGCTCTCTAAGCGTCATGTCAAATCGTTTACTCCATCATTCCATCCTTTTCCCATTATTTAGTTTCAACATAGAATGAGCGTGAAGTTCTTCATGGGGTTGTAATTGCTTTCCCTCCGACACTGATGGTCCAAGGAACATAAACTATGCGCACATTCCGTTGGTAATCCTCAAAGCGACGAGTTCCTTCAGGTGACTCGTTTGTGCAGAAACAGATAGTACTTCGTTAGTTTTGATACGGAATGAGATGAGATATTTGGATTGTTAGAAAGGATTCCTTCTAAAACGCACTCGCTCTTACTTTATTTGCTTTTGAAATTTTCTATAGAAGGGCTTAATTGAATTTTAGAATTTACTTTAGATTAAATTTACCAACTTTTGATTAAAATTATTTGGTATTTGATGCATCAGCAATATTTTTCTAAATCAAATCCATTATAGTATGTAAGGTGAAAGAGTAGAATAAATAATAATTATAATAATAAAAAAAACAGCAAACAAAAGTTTATTGATTTTTATCTTTTTGATTAAATATACGGGAAAATAATTTTAGAGCAATACTTTTTTTATTCATAATAACCTTGATTTCATTTTAATAGAAATGATTAATGCTGGAATACACACACGCGTACACAGAAACCATTTTGAAATGATTCATATTAATGAAATGATTGAAATCTGTGAAATAATTTGCTTTTTAAGCTAGTATTGTCATTCAATAGTATTAAAATGGTTAAAAAGATTAAAGAAATAATAGGTTGAATCTCAACAATTATTTTTTCCATGGCAAAGAAGGAAGAATTTAAACTTCTCTCAACTGAAATAGTTAAATTTGCATTTTATTTGTTTTGAATGAAATAGGAATATGTTTCAAAAAATTACTAAATCAATTTATAAAATAATGATTATAATAATAATGTAAAGAAGTTTCTCAATTTCTTACGTAGCATTGCTCGATTGTTAATTGTTAACTCTATTATTATCTTCAACAATTTCAAATATGAAATTGCTGCTCGTATCTTCTTAAAATGCAATTCTCTACCGAAATAGAACAAGAATACGAATATGATTGACTAGTTTGTCTATATGTAATAAAAATGCGCTAAAAGAATATTAAAGATGAATTTGATTCTATTTTAAGTTATTTCATAAATGCCAACAGATTCTTTGAATTGGTTGGTATAAGCGGAAAATAGTTACATTCCTCGATTGAACTATTTCGATGTTGAAAATTCGATTTGAACAAAAAATTTTTACGTTTCTTAAAACTGAACTCATTTTCTCACAATGTCGATCCCTATATTTTATTTATTGCTTATTCTTTACATAATTTTCTTTCCTTAGTTTCTTTGTGATGTATTTTAAACTCTCCATTCTCAATCGACAAACGTTAGTTATAATTATATTCACTATAAAAATACTGTCCGATTCTACGCTGTCAAAAACTCGCCTCATTATCACACAATAGATTTGATCAGTAGTCAAAGATACAAGCGTCATCTTATGATTGCTAAACATTTTACGTCAACAATGCCAATTACGTCATTCATATGTAACTGAAAGAACTGCAGCAGAAAGCAAACTGAATATTTCAAATGAATAAGAAATGCATTATATAATAATACTTCACTTCGAAGAAAATCCCAGCGTTTATTAGGAAGAAATACTTGGGAGAAACAATCTACAATACACAAATGCACGTGCGATTCGTTTTTTTCATCAAAAACTCAATGGAAATTTTCTTGGAAGGAAATGTTTTGTTATATGAGATCTATTTTTTTAAATAAAATGCCGATATTTAATTACTTCAATTTAAAATGTAAATCTGTATTAATTTGTGACAGAAAATGATATTTTAGAAAATTAGATTTGTTAAAAAATGTTCAAAGAAATTAAATAGGAGACCGGAAAAAGTTTTTTAAATTAAGGAATTGTCATCTAATGTGTTCATTTTAAAACGAAATTGGATTTGTGTGTTGTATTTTGTTCTTATTAAAAATTTTCGTATTGTACTTTTTAAATCTGGAGATTTTTTTTTTATCGATGTTGTTATATTTTAACCTTGAAAATAATTTTTTTACTATGTTGAATTTTAGTAACATTTTGAGTTTTATTATTTAAATCTATTTGATAACTGAGTAATTAGGTGCAAAAAATGAAAAAAAAAAAAAAAAGAAGAAGAAGAAAAATAGATAGAAGTTCACCTTACTTCTTAGCTTATAATATTTTGCTCAGTAACGGTAACTGAAATCACTCAACGGTTACTTTAACTGTGCTTTTAATATGTGCTACAGAATACTAATATCTTAATGAAAGTGTTTTTAGAGAATGGAAGAAAATAATAAAAATGAGATTATGAATGACAGAAAAAAAATGACAGAATTTATAAAAACGCAAAAAGTATCTTTATGGTTTCCACTATGTGTCAGCTACCATAGCGAAACAATTATGTCATTCTTTCATATTTTTAGAATTAAGTTTATTTTTTTTAACTGATTAATAGTAGGATTATTAGGACTAAAAAATAAATAAGAAAGCGAAAGGTGAAAAATAATCATCCTTCCGCAGATTTATTTATCTGATATTGGTAACTGACTTTGTTACTCGAAAAGCTTTTATGTCCGGAACTATTTAATATATATCATTTAATAAATTTAGTTTTTTTTTAGTTTATGAAAAATATAGCCAATATAGAAAAATGATGTCAACATATTGAAACTATAAGTCATTAAGATATTACTGTTCCTTTCGAAATTTGTTTGTTAGATGTTAAGCTTAACATTTTTTGAAGGGTCTTGGTAGCATCAAGAATAAACGTTTTGGATAAAGTGCCAAACGAAATCATGCCAATTCGTACTGCTTTTCTCCAAGGCAAACTTCTTTCTTTTGCCTCTTTCTTTAGTTTCTTTATTTCATAAAAACAATGCAATTATTTATTGATATGCAGTGTCATTATTAGAAATAGGAAAGAAAAAATATTTTTTACAGTACTACATTAAAGATAAAAATTTAATTTGAAATAAATATTTAAACAAATTCTTCGGATAAATCTATAATTTATTTTGAAATAATATCCATCAGAATCAAAATTTATATACTTAAATATTCCTATCACAAAAAAATTACTTTTCTATCGCTTTAAAGATTGCAAATTTCGTAAGATACCGATGGAAACGAAACCGCAATGTTTAAATCAATTGCTTATATTTCTTTCTGCGGAAAAATGATTTTTCTTTGATTTTCTGCATCATGTGCGACTTAATGTAATTGGGGGTGCTTCGAAAAAGAAAACGTATTTTTCAAAATGTTTTTCCCTTGATAAATCGATTGTCATTGCTTTCAGAAAGCTCAAACACGTTGATGCTTGGTACTTTTTTTCTGTTGACGCTCGATGAAGCCTGTTTTATGCATATAGAAGGAGAATTATTTATTATTACAAAATAAAATTCAAGAAAGAAAAGATTCTTTTTTTTGGGGGGGGGGGTATTTTGACGTATTGAATATATTTGGTTAAAATATTCACTCATTTTATACCTAGGCAAAATATAAAAATGATCCGTCTTTTCCTAAATAAATGAAACTGCTATCACTGTTTAATGATTCAAGCTTAATGATTGTTAATACCATATTAAAGTGTTAATTTTGGAAGATTTAAAAAATAAGTATTTTTTCTCGCTAAACAAGGAAACAGAAGTTCTATAGATGCTCTGACGCTTACTTTTCATTTGCTTATCGATACATGTCTGAAAATACTGTAAAAGTAATTTACATTTTACCAATTTTAAATGTGTGATTATGTGTTTGCTTCTCGAAAGAAATCTTGCTATCATAAACCATTTTAAATTATTTCAAATTATTTCAATTATTAATTATTTCAATTATTCAAATTATTTCAAATTATTAATTATTTCAAAAGTCAAAAAGTTTAATGGCCCAATGTAAGAGTAATAATTTGCATATTATACTAAATTTATTATTTTCATATTTTTTCTTGATTTGAAATCACTTTTTTAATAGTAAAATAAATGAATTATTTCCAAATGTTTACTCATTAAATGAAGAGAATTTTTTCCATTTAAAAAACATTAGTGACGAGAAGAGGCGAAAACAATGGGGACACTGGATCCATTCTATGGCTCATTTTTTGAGATTTTTTCACCTTCAACTCCTCAGATTTGTTTACATTGCATAAATGATGAAACTTTTACTACATGAATTTTTTCTGTTGTGATATAATTATAATAATTGACAAGGACATCTTACTTCTAGATTAAAAATAGAAAGACATATCTATTCTCAGAAATTTTTAAGATTTTCTATCGTTCCGGATTCACTTTTAGATATGTTTCCTCTTTAAACAATGCACAATTAAAAGTATGACATCCGCACGAATAATCTTTCTTTTTTTGTTTTGTTTTGTTTTGTTTTGTTTGGCACCGGCATGACTGTTTAGATTATTTTAGTTCTCATTAAATCAGATAGTTTTCGAGGATACCATTGTGGTGTTACCGGCGTATAATCGATAGCTTTCGCGGAACACTAACGTGGTGTTGCCGGCATTTACCGATAGTTTTCGCGGGGCGCACTAACGTGGTGACGCCGGTATTTGCCCGATAATTTTGGCGGGGCGCACTAACGCGGTGTCGTCGGCATTTGCCAGATAATTTTGGCGGGCCGCTAACGTGGTGCCGTCGGACTTAATTTATGAGATTTGTCCGTTGGAATAGGAATTTTAATAAACTGAAGGTAAAAAAAAATCCACATCAATTAAATAAATATATATTTTTTGATTATTGAACCTATAAACTCCCATGTATTATTACCAATTATATTTGCTTTTTCAAAACTTTTAAAACATTTGGGTATTTTCTTTATATTTCTTTAGACTTTTAAGTGTCCAGTGTTTTTTAAAGGATTCGGTGGTTGTGTTTTTGATTTTTAAATGTTTTTTTTTTTATATAATGAGCATCGAGTGTTTGAATAATTCTAATGTTTTAGTGATGATTTTTTTTTCGTTTTTAATTACGTATTTGTTTGCCTAATTTTTATGATTATGTGTTTCTATGAGTTGGACTTCCTCTATTTTTAGTGCATTTTCTCCTAGTGACTTACTCGCTGTGGTTTTTGATCTTTGATGTTTATAGTATATATACATAAGAGACTATTACAAATCTACATAAGAATATACTATACATACAGATATATATAACAGATATAATAAGAGTTATATACCTAAGACATTTAATAGAAATTAAACTCCGCAAATGAAACAAAATTGCTTTGTTCTTGGCATATTCTGTATATTCGAACGATTCTTCACACACACACACACACACACACACACACACACACACACACACACACACACACACACACACACACACACACACACACTATTTTGAAATATGGAAGAATCTTGATGAGTTGCTTTTATTGAGTATGGATGCTGCAATATCATACATTTTAAATCAGAATAAAATGATAATGAAAATTTTTGCATTAACAAACTGAAATTTTCAGAACAGTTTTATTAAGTGAAGTTCATTCTTGAGTTTATAATCGGATGCAATTTCTTATCGGCGTATCGATCTCAAGCAATTCGGCATTATATAGTCTTTTTTTTTTTGTGTTTGACATCTCTTGTATATTTCGGCGAATATACGAAATAATTTTTTTTTCATTTATGTAAACAAACAAATTAGATTGCTAATTCGTTAAACGTTTTATAATACTTAAGATAATCTATTACAAGACAAAGTTTTCGGATTAGTATCAATATCTTTATTCTTGTTTTCGCAGCTATTTTCATGAAGTAAAAATAACAACACTAAAAGGGTTCAAGAAAAACAACACTATTTTATAATGGTTTTAAGCAGAAAGGAAGGCCACGAGTGGGAAAAAAGTTTTGCCCCTCTTACTTAAGCTTATGTGTGTTCGACGATGGTGGTTTCAAGTAGCGATAACAGTTGCTTTATGTCAAACCTTGTCTTCGACGAAAGAAGTGCCAAAGATAACAAGGACGAGAAAGCAGAAAAGATAGAACAAGAGGTAATGGGGATCCTGCACTAAAAGTTTAAGAAACGAAGCTGTTTTATAAAAAGTATATCATTGTTCCCTTTACTTTACGAACGATTTATTTCTGATCACAAAAGATTTCAGTTAAAAAGTAAATTTTCGTATAATTTACAATAAATGAAAATTTATACGAACGTCCTGAATTCTCTAAGGATAATCCTCTAATTCTCTTATCCTTAATTCTCTAAGCACTTCTTTCTTGTCAAGAATTAATAAGAAATTTGAATTTCAAATATGCCTTTATTATCATGCTTCACTTCATTAAAAATTAAAAATAGTTTAATATCTAACATTTCGATTCATTATTCTAATCGTTAGGATGGACCCTGATTTCAATAATAATTTTTTCTCTATCACATTGCACCGCTAACTTACGTTGGCCCATTACATTGAATATGAGACGCATTTAATATCTCTAAGAAAAAATGATCTCTAAAACACTAAGGAATAATTTTACGATAGAAAAGAAACCTATCGACTATTTTATTTTCACCAACATGAAAATGAACACTTTTTGAACATTTCTATGTTGGATAGAGATTCAGTCAAAATTGTTTCTTTTCAAAAAAAAACCTTACGATTATCCCACAGATAGTGAATTAGGGATAGTCAAAGAAGTTTTTCAGTTTGACTGACCACATATGACTTGTATCTAATAAATAGTATTAAATTATTTCTGTGTAAATGCGTTTCAGAAGCCTAAAGCAGTATCAATGATAGAACGAATGAATGACGTATTTATATGTTCGAGAGACATTTTTAGATGATATAAAAAGCAAAACAGACAATAAAAGTAAGCGTTTCACATTCGCTTTCTAAAAGAAGTCATGTTTTTGTTGTTCATTCATCTGTCAAAATAATCTACTGCAATTAAAATTTTAATTGATGTTAACATTTTTAACGGTTAAAAATTAAGCCTCATTCACACTTAGAATGGATTCATATTTCTAGTACTATATGATGCGAAATATATTGTCCCAAAGCTTCGTATTTAATCAGAAAATTGAATTACAGTGAAACTTTGACCTCGATAGGTCAATGTGTGCTTTTTTCTGTAAATGTCTTCAATGGTTAGTTTACATTCGCCAAACGCAATTTGCAAGTCAGATGAACGATCAACCGGAATTCCTCTCTCCTCTCCTCTATTTGAAGACCGCTGAACATGAGTTTGTTGTCACCAGGAACTTTTTCACTTCTTTTATGCATTTCATGCAAGTTCCTTCATGAAGCGCCTCATGTAATGATAATCAAGCCCTATCTTTTCGGTATTTCTCTATTCCTATGTTATATGCGCATGCATTTATCATTTCGAAGTGTGACTGCTTTCGAAATTTGTTTGAAGATCATTGGCCTAAATGTCATGTACCCCCTTATTGGGCAATGGCAAATTGCCAACTTCATCACACAAACCTTTGAAAGGGTTATTCATGGGAATTTTGTTGTGTTTGAGATAACTTCATTTCCATTGAGTTCATTCACTGTTTTATGCCGTTTGGGGCATATTTAAGAGGCAGTTGTTACAGCACTAGTGTGAAAGTGAGACTTTAATAGGCTCACGAACTTAAGTGAAATGCTCTCAAACAAAGGTTTCGAAAGAAAGGGTGTGATGAACTACACATCTGGTCTACTGTATTTTTGTTTGGATGGAAATCAACTTTGTCACACGGTCCATAGTTATAACATGTTATGTAATGATTCTGTTTTTTCTGCATTTTTCATTCAAACTTCTTATTGCCGCCTTATATAATTTTAGACATATTTGAGTAACAATTACTAATGCTGTAGTGAAAGACTGAGGCTGTAATATTTTTAAATTTTTGAAGTTTCAGACAAAAGAAATACTATTGATTGGTATCATGTAGTAATGAATTAATTTAATCAAGTATTGAATCGCGATTCATTAAATTGAATTAAATTTGATTTTCGTTAACATTATTTTGTGAAATATTGCGTAAGGATTTTAGTGATTTCAAATTCTTACGAAGAGAAAGAAATTAATCCTATTTAAAACTACGTTTAGCATATACCTCTATAAATTTTATCAAAAAAATTAATCGCCAAAGCAGTTCTTATAAAAAAAGGGGACATTTTCATTAGAACTATGAGTTTTGTTAGATTTTTCAAATTAGAATTCGCAATTAGACATTTAAATCAGTGATATCAAATTTAGAATCAGATACTTGAATAACGTGACATTAAAAATTTGTAAAAATTTTGAAGATTCCATTTTTTTTTTATATTCGATGATCGTCTGATCAAAGAAATAATTAAAAATAATTTGCTTTTGAATTATAGGAAACTCATCGCATAAATTTTGAGAGAAAATCTTTAAATATCTTTAAAAAACTGCGGATGCTCTCTGTATTTGCATAAGTTTTTTTTTTTCAACCTTCATAAAAACGACAGGATAAGTGACACTGATGCGCATTTCGGTTTGAAGGAAGGTCAATTCTACATCGTAACGCATAATTAAATGTAATGCTATCTCATTCACATAATTGGAACAGCTTTGTTGGTAATGGGACATTTATTTTGATTTTTTGATAACATATTCTTGAAAGGATTGTAAAAGACAATTGAATTTTGCGAAACATTTCCTGTCTATTCCTTAGAGACCTTTCATCTGTCATATGTTGAAGGTAGGAAGTTAAAGGCAGTTATGACTAGCCTATGAAGCCAACCGATGTTTGATGCGAACTAGATGATTGGGGTCGAATCTTCCATGATGTCTGATGGGACGCAAAGCTCCCATCCGATTCATAGCCATTGGCTGGAAGAGCTTGGAGCCCGCCCTCACCGCATTTGTTTTAATCTTGTTCCCATTCCACCCTCGCCTTTCAATCGATACTCGGGCTCCTGCAAGCACAAGATTTACAAAATATGGGACAAACTTTTAGAGAGCCTTGAAGATGGCGACGACTTTCACAGATATACTTATATGGGATAGGATTCACTGTTTTACGCTTCCGTTATCTTTGGAGATGGAGATTTGCTTGGGACGGGGATTTATTTTAAAGGTGTCCTTTAATTTTTCTCAAATATAGGAAAACTTGGGTTTATATACATTGCAAAACAGACAATGACAAATATCTGGATAGCTAATACTGAAAGAAACTCATTTTGTTTATTTATTTGAATAGGTTTATCCAATTTTGTATTCATTCATTAATTATTGTTTTAAGGGTGTTAATGTTATTCGTTATAAACAGTCCTAAAATCAGAAGACAGAGTATAGTATTGTACGATATCAAAACTTCGTGGAATTGTGAATTCTTAACAGTACCGAATACTATATATGATATGATATTTTATAATATTGTAGGATGTTGCCCGATATTATACATTTTTGATTGATATTATATAATATTGGAGAATGAATGATTTAAAATATCTTAACATAGTGTAAAATATTTGTCTACTACCGGTGAACTGAATATGAATTTCTTAGACTACGGTTTTTCGAGTGAATGTATTTTAAAAATATCAAAAGATTGAAATGAAGGTTTCTAAATTTATGTTCGAAGAGAAATATTCGATTCTTTGATAAGAGAACATGTGAATAGACTTTTAGATTATAGGATAGAATGTTGATAAAACTTTTTCTTGTGTCAGACTTAAGACAAATTTACGAGAACGAGATCCCTCATGTTAAGAGACTATGCATTCATCTAGAACTAGTATATAAAATATTTTGATTATTTCATTTCGATATATCTGATTTTTTTTTCGAAAATTCTCATGATAGAAATCTTTATTAAGAGATGGGAAATGTTGCATATTATATTCAGCTAAACGGATGCATCGTTCCAGCAAATAAGAAAAAATTATGCCAATTGGTGCTTATTATGCCAATTGGTGCTTATTATGCCAATTGGTGCTATTTTATATGCTATAAATTGCATCATTCTATTAATTACTCAACTAAAGATTTTGTTAGAAAAGTATTGATAAAATTGGGTTTTTATTTTTGATTTATCGATATATTTAAAATAATTGTTAAATCCAAAGAATCAATCCCCCAGCTCCAAACCTTATTCTGATTTCGCCAATTCGGATTCCAAGTGAAAGCTCATATATTATCATTGGTCATTTGATCCTCTCGCCTCCTCCACTTACGAGGAAAATCTCAAAACTCTTTTCCACTGCACATTATCTCAGAAGGAAAGCCTTGATATTGTCAACTCGCTATAAATACTATTTCGATTTCGTAATTTTTTTTTATATAAAAGCTGAAGAGGTCTAGATTCGTCATTTATAGTCGACTGCATCTACTGCTTTCATCTCTTCCCATTTTCGAATTATATCATAAATAAAACTTTAAAAGAGTCTCTAACAAATAGGCATAGTTCACCTTTTTGCAATGACGGTTAATAAATAGTGGCAACAATGTTTATTTTGCAAGTATACTTCAAGGATTACTTACGTATTTTGCAAGTTTAATTTAAAATAAAACTTCCTTTTGTTGTAATAAGATGTATTTCATCAAGTTTTCTCAGTCAGACGTCCAAGGTGGATGAGGAATACACTCACAAATATAGTTTCATGTATTTTATATGGCAGTCATTCAACTCATACGCAGATTTCACTTATTTTTGATCTTATTTTAAGTGATCAACAATTTAAAAATATTTTTAAAAGTCACCATTAGTCGTAAAAACTGCTTTATTTTAAAGAAAAACTAAAAGAAGGCATAGAACTCATTAGATTTGAACATAACGGATGGAAAAAATCCTTTAATTTACTTACCATAAGTAAATTCTTAATTACCATACTTTAAAATATTGTATTTTTGGTAAAATTTATTTAAAATTAGTCCAAGCTTTCTCAATAGTTCTTTTCTTTAAAACCATTTGATATATCACATTATTTCTTTCAAAATGTGTTTAAAATAAAGATTTTTAGCATAATGAACACTTTTCACCAACATTCATGGGCTTTTCGTTCTAAATAAGGGAGAAAAGTCAACGGAATCTTTTATTTGATATGTATAATTAATTGGAGCTTAGGAAAAAAAAAACCACATGAAAAATTTAATTAGCATTAGTTGTTTTAAACTAGGCAAAGAATGTAATAGGAATCCTTATCCCTCTCTTTTTTCCAATTTAAAGCTTTTTATCTCAAAAAGAGATTCATCTCTCTTCTTTAGACTCATCTATAAAGAAGTTAATCTTTTAAATCCAGTGCAACTTTTTTACTATTCAGAAGAGAAAAATATTTTCAATTTCAGCTATTCAGATTATATTTAAATGTTTCTAAGTTCTTCATGATCGCGACGCATTTAATTCCTTTTAGCTTAATGCCAAAAGAAGAGGAACAATCACTAGCTTTTATTCTAAATAGATCCAAAGAAAGCTTTCATTTTCAGACCCACTTTCTCGTGTAGAAAGCATTTGAATAGACGAAAATTCGACTTCGAGGTTGAACTAATCTTCGTTTTAACCATCCCTGAATCTTTAAAAACACTCATGAAATTCTTCTGCCTTTCAGTGTAGAAGATAATAATAAAAAAAATGTAATATGCTGTAAGGATGAATTTTTTTGTGTAACTACAACACTAAAATCGCAAATGCTTAACAAATTTTGGACCAAATCCATCGAAGGGAAATCTGCTCATCCATGAGCGCGTAGTGACAATAACTCAGAAGTGCAGCGAGCTAGGCGGATGAAATTTGCTGTATGATTTTGAATGAAATGCTGATTAGAATAAAATTTTAAATCAAATCCTTCATGGGTTTGGCTATATGTCTGTCAGTGTGTACGTGGAAGCGATAGCTCAATCATGGAAGAAGCTACATATTTGAATTTTAATATACGACTTTACATTAAAAATGTTAATCAGTATCAAATTCCAAAGTCCAGTCGGTCAGCTGAAATGGATGCTGCTCTACAATGCATATTGTATATTCTGATGATGCTATACATAAAATGCGGTATATTGTGAAAGCATATGAAAAAAAGAACGTCCTCGTTCCCCCTCCCCCACAATAAAAGATGAAGATATTAATCATTGCCAACTCCCAATTGCATCTAAGTTATAATAGTTAAGAGTATTACATCTTTATTTGAATACCATTACATCCGCAATTAAGATTCAAAACGAAGTTTAATCCTCTTTTCGAGCAACACAATGACTTTTTGGGACGGTCATTTTAAATAATTTTTGTATTGTAACTTTAATTCTATATCTATTATTGTTGTTTGTTAGGGCGTTGTTTATGTTTTTGTTACGTTTCTATAACTAAGTATTTCCAGAAAAACAGGTGAATTTTATGTTGATTATGTTGTTGCTCTACTTGAGACATTTTGGTGCGTTCTCCTAGAGGGCTTTGGAATTTATGTCAATTTCCGATTTTCGGGATCGACAAGTATCGCTTGTGTCTTTCTGCTAGATGGAGTTGCTTGATGGCGATGTCATCTAGTACTCTCGTTTGGTATCTGGCTTGGTCGAAGTTGTTTATCTTATCTTAAGTCATCTGCAAATGACAAGGATCCTGTTTGAGCTCTCTGCAAACTTCCGTGTCGTATCAGCGGGAAGATCACGTCAGATGCAGGATGGTTCTTCAAGGAATCTAGAACCCTTCAGTCCTGAAACCTAGATATCAGCACGTATCCGTTTCAAAACTAACAATGAGGCCAATCTGGAAGCGAATAATCGATTCCAAACGAGCTAAAACCCTTTCATGAGATGATTCTTCTTTATTATATAAGTACCTCAAACAAATCAAAATCTCTAGACTTTATTTCAATGATACTATTGTTTTAAGTGCAAAAGACTTTCCACGTTGAGAAAATAATAAACAATAAAAAGACTCGTTCATTCAGAGATTGAACATCAAGCATTTAATTTGAAATAATTAACAAAAAAAAAATGAAACACATTTATTACTATCTCTACTATCAAAAATCAGCGATTTAAAACAGAAATGCGTAATAATCGAAGCCAATTGGAATTTAAGTTGCATTCATATTTCAAATTTTAATGAAAGTTTTAAAATTTTCTTTCATATGATATTCCGAAGGCTTAATTTCTTTATCATCAGCGCGTCACGTTTTAAATTCGATCTCTAGATTTTTGGTTACAAATCATTTTCTAAGTACATCAATAAAAGCAGTTCTTCCGTTGATTATTTCTGAATTGTAGAGTTTTATATTATTTTCTATAATTTTGTGGTAATTCGTTACATAATTCATTCTTATTAATGCTGCGAAATCTTAATATTGTGAATTTTTTTTTCTCAAATTGATTGTTTCATGACGGTAAAAGTATGGAATGAAATCTAATTAAAATCAATCGACTTATAAATAATTAAGTGCGGAAAATATTAAAATAGTGTATATTCATTAAGAATATATAAATGTACAAATTTTCAAAACTCTCGCTCATCAGAAAGTGAGTGAAAAATTGATAACAATACTTCATCTTTATAAATATGGAACAAGTCAATTAAAAGTGTGCAAAAAATCCTCTTACTTTCCATATCTAATACAAGTAAGCTATTTTGAGTTTATGTAAAGCGTGCTAAGGATTTCATTTTTTGAACTCCATGATCTGAAAGTGAGACTTTTCAGCAGTTCATACATTTTTACTAAATTTTCTTGATTTTTTGAAAATTGAAATTTAAAAATTTAATTTTATGCATATTTTTGGGATTGTTAACAAGTCGAATGGTTTGAAACAATTGTTCTTAAAGAATCTAGGATCGTTTTTGAATTACGATGTTGGAATGACTCTAAAGCTTTGAATTGTTTTATTGATTGCCGTTCTTGAGCTAATCTTATTGGTATTCTTGAAATTTTGTAATTACCATCAGTTAATTTCATAAATTATAAACACTAAATCCAAAATTAATTAAAGTTATGAAACGTTTTAAATGCTTAAAAGAGTAATGAAATCAGTATTTAAATGAATATTTCAGTGATTTTAAAACCCAATCAATAAAAGACATATTGAAGAAATTGAATTATTATTTGAATAGATAACAATAGGTTTTCACATCTGAATTTTCCCACTTGTTGTGGAATAATTAATTGCAAGACGTTGATAAATAACTTCAATACACTATATATAGTCATATTTTATCAAAAAAGGATCCCGCACAGAATAAGTCATGTCCATAAAATGATAATTATTATCTCATTTTCATCTTAGTTTTAATTTCTTTTTTTTTTAAATAAAATTGGCGATAAACTTATTTTAAGTACAAATAGATACATAATGGAAAAGTAACTCAAAATATGGGAAGATTCTATCATATTTGTATGGAATGCATATAAAATCAGAAAATATAGTATAAGGTTCACATTATCATGAGCGCATCATTTTAAAGATCTCAAATAAATAATTGAAATAAAAAGCTAGCTTTCTCCTCGAGTAATGACTCCTAAAACACGTCCCTTATAAAACTTTACTATGGATGTAAAATTGGCGATGAACTTATTTCAAGTACAAATGGATACATAAGGGAAAAGTAACTCAAAATATGGGAAGATTCTATCATATATATTCATGCATATATAATCAGAAAATATAGTATAAAGTTCACACTATCATGAGCGCATCATTTTAAAGATCTCAAATCAATAATTGAAATAAAAAGCTAGCTTTCTCCTCGAGTAATGACTCCTAAAACACGTCCCTTATAAAACTTTACTATGGATCTAAAATTATGGCGGCCGGAAATTCTTTTGTTTCGTCCTGAAACAGAAGGTTTAAACCAAAACAAACTTATTACTCAACACAATCGGATTATCTTAGAGTGACACATGCATTTGAAAGATCGTGAAATATTTAAATTGAAGACTATTTTTGAGACGAGAGAGAGAAAAAAAAAATGGACAAGATAAAAAAAAAAATCCGAAACGAAAATATTTTTTTATTCATTCGTCTCAGAATTCTGTTGGCAACAACTCACGTCGATGAGAGAAAAAATGACGAAAAAAGCCCGTACCCGTTATGTCATTGTCGATCGTGTGCAGCATATATTTAAAGTGAAATTAAGAGGGAAAAAAAGCAAATAAAAGGCAAAGGTAAAAGAAGGAAAAAAGAAAAAAAATCTCTGGCAGAGTCATGACGTTCTTCAAGGCTCCCTGTAGTCCTTAACCGCATACAGAAGTTCCAACGTTATTTATTAATATTTCCAAGAAGTTTACGATCTAGCTTCGCTGCTCCTGCACATAAAGATACTGAATTGTTGAAGACAAAGAAATATCTAATTTACGTGATTGCGTGCTATGCTCAAAACAGTTGACTCCGTAATAGGGAAGATTTAGAATAGAAAATGACTTATAAAATAAAATGTATTAGTCGATGCTCCTACAGTTGAATGGTAAAAAAAAATTAAGAGCTGTCTTATTGTTTCTTATTCCAAACTGCTTGTCTTAATTCTCTAGACAGCAAGGCACTCTGGCATAAATTTTATTTTATTATTGGTCTAAGGTAGAAATAAGCTCTTCCGCTTGTTTCGAACTGTGTGAAGAATCCCTTCTTCAAAGCCCACGCCGCTTTTCAACTGCTTCCTTTGAAACTGATGAGATGATTTTGAGTTATCGATTGAAATAGTGGCTTCATATTATCATGCTTCACCGAATAATATATTAAAATATTTGGGAGCCATCCGTTTCAAAATACTTATTTATATAGAAATTAAAGCGTAATCTGTTGATAAATGTTTGCTTTTAAATACTAAATCACCAAAAAATATGGAGATTTTTATTATAGAAGTTCTAAAAGTCATCCATCCAAAAGTTCTTTCATCCACTAGAAAGTTGCCGAAAAATAGAGACTAAGTTTCTTTATATTACCTCAAAATATTCCTTTTCAAATATTTTCTTTGTTGTAAGGCAATGAAAGCGAGGAAAATGAAAGTAAATGCATTCTCCAAAATCACGTTTTTTTAATACAAAGATGAAATGATTTCATATAACTTATTATAAACATTTCACACTGCATGGTAATAACTATTTTTAATGATATTTTTGCTATTGTTAATGTGGTGTTACCATAAAGTTAATTTATTCAAAGCGTGTTGTTTAAATATTTTATGCAAAGGAAGGTTTTTTTGAAGTTACTATAATTTAATATTTCATTGGAAAAAGATTTATAATTTTAAAAATGAAATTTTTCTTATCTGTTTCAATTTTGGGATTCTGGAATAAATCTATGAATACGTAAATTTATAATTGAAAAAGTTTCAATTGAGGACTTTTAAACAGACACAGTCTATATTAGAAATCGAACTTCATACTTCTGGATCTGATAGCAATATTTTCTGTATTCTTATACTAATTTATGAAAGTTTCTTTATTATGAATTAAGTAAAATATATGTATCTTTTATTTTTAGATATCTTGATCTCTTGTAAAGAGAATTCTACAACTTTGATAAGCAGGTTTTCAATTCGCTGCATAAAATAATTAATTATAAATTCACTTATACATACTTAAAGAATTTGTACCTAAGAAAACGAAATTGAGATTAGAAATTTTCTAAAAATCAAACTGAATATTTGGTATGTCGTCTTAAAAACTGGACTGTTCTTCAGAAAGAAATTCAAGTGCTATTCTTTCTTTAATGATAAAGAAAATAATAAGCAGGTTTTCAATTCGCTGCATAAAATAATTAATTATAAATTCACTTATACATACTTAAAGAATTTGTACCTAAGAAAACGAAATTGAGATTAGAAATTTTCTAAAAATCAAACTGAATATTTGGTATGTCGTCTTAAAAACTGGACTGTTCTTCAGAAAGAAACTCAAGTGCTATTCTTTCTTTAATGATAAAAAATAATTTCAAGATCATTTCTTAAAAGAAATAATTCAATTTAATATAACAAAATTCGCTCTCTGACGGAACTGTAAGTGAAGAGTATCCATAGATCTAAGAAAAATTAGTTTGAAAGTGGTATTTTTGTACAATAGCAACAAATTTCTTTGTCTTTTGCTTAAACAATTACCTTAAGAAATCTTTAAAAATATTATTGAATTCAATATAAGCATTGTTAATGCTCACTACATCATTAAAGGGTTTACTACTCGTTTATATCAATTTTGTTATTGTTTGGAGAGTAATACTGTAGGGACGAGAAAAACCATTATATCAAGAAGGCAAAAAAAAAAAAAGCTTGAAGAAAAGTGTATATCTTTTATTAGGCAAAATAAATCTTAACATATAGCTAGGGAATTTAAAGATTTTATTAAACCAAAAAATAAAATTAGTATCAGATTTTATCATTTGTGAGGAGAAAAAATCTCCAACTAAACGAACTTAAATTCAAGGAAACATTTTTAGTAAATTCCCAAATACTATCTTCGATTAAAAATGGAAAATTCGAAGAACTATTAAGTGGAGAGGAAAAGCATTGAGAAGAATTATTCAAAATTTTTCAGAAGTCGTTTGTCACCAAACTACTGTTGGATTGTTGGTGAACCATAGAGAGATACAGATTGAAATGCTTGCAGCGATACATATCTAGGATTCTTCACTGTATTTCTTCTCGGAAAATCTCGGTTTGGGTAACGACGAACACAGACAACGTTTTCAACTTACCTAAAACGTTTCAGATGTCTATTTTCTTTCTTGTTTGATAAACCTTACCTTGGGAAAACCTCTCTTCTAGTCCCAACAGCAATCAGCTAGAATTGTTTCATTCCATTTCCCTTGATACCTCCTTTCCATCGCATAGAGAGAGTCACCAAACTGCTGTTAGATTGTGAGTGAACCATACAGAAATATAGGTTACAATACTTGCAGTGACACATTTCTAGGACTCTTCACTGAATTTCTTCTCGAAAAATCTCGGTTCGAGCATCATCGAACAGGGACAACGTTTTCACCACGATATCTCTGTGATGGAAAGGAGGTATCAAGGGAAATGGAGTGAAACAATTCTGGCTGATTGCTATTCGAACTTGAAGAGGAGTTTTCTAAGTTAAGGGGGGGGGGGTCTAAACAAGAAAGAAAATCAACATCTCAAGCGTTTTAGGTAAGTTGAAGAGTGCTGCGTATATATATAAGCAGACCTATTTCATGCCTATTTAATTAAACTGGCACAAAAAAAAAAAAAAAAAAACCTATGTGTGATCGAGACACACTACTTGCACATTTGAATTTAACATTAGAAATTCAATTAGGATAAGATATTTTATATCAGAAGGTATAAATAAGTAGCCATATATTTATAAATGCGAATTTGAATCCTCTAGTGGTTATTTATTTGAAGGATATCCATTTTATCCATGATGGTGGATTAATACATAAGAACTTTTCAGAATTTCTAAAACGGAATATAAAGATTTCTTCGACTCAAAAGAGGTCAATGAACTGATGAGGATCTGATGCTATTTCATCAAATTTTAAGTTATCAAGATAGCTAGCTCTTCACAAATATTTAGGTTACATCATTTTATGCGCGCGTTTAGAAGCAGCCAAAGCGATAATTTTTCTTTTCTGCTTTTTCTTAGATAACCTTCAAACTTACCTTAAAATTAATAATCCCGTTATAAAAGGTGATTAAACTTACTGTTATGTATATAGTTTTACTAGCTGCTCCGTTGTTAATACAATATAGTTATTAACTAACAGTACAGTATTATAATGTATTATATTATATCAAATATCGAATTTTAATTCTTCTCTCAACAGCAATTTTTAGCAGATTGATCAGCAAACTTCATAGGTGTTTCTCCAATTAAGACGATTGCTAAATGTTTAAAATAGTTTTTTTCGAAAATTTTTTTAAAATAGAATTTCGGTTTTATTCGAGGCTATGTAAGAATGTCAAATCGAATCCCCCCTTCATCTCTAAAGTGTTTAATTTTTATTAATGTTCATTTTATTTCATTACACATTTTTATATAAATATATGCGTTTATTGTCACAAATTATATAATAGAATTATAAATTTAATTCCTTCACTTAATAATACAAGCCACTTATGCATATGGTGTAAAAGTCAAGCTTCAAGATTTTTTACGATTTAATTTAAAGGCTTTTAAAGTTTCGTTCGATTTCATTTTATTTTAAAGGAAAAAGCATATTGAGAGGAAGACAATGAAAATTTATTTAAAGGTTTTGATAAAAAAATATCTTTAATCTCCGCAGTATATTAAATTGGAGCACTTAATAATGCTCCGAGAATTCCATGTTTTGATTGTCATGATTTTTCTCTTCATGTTTCAAAAAACAGTTTTCTCTAACTTAATTGAATTCAAACAACCTCAGAGAATGAAGAAAATCTGAAATATTTTTAAGAAGATTTACGTTCCTTCCTCAATGAAAAGGGGAAAAAAATTATATAAGTTTTTAAAAGAGACGAGGTAAAATGATGTCCGCATTCTTAGAATAATTCCAGTTTTTTTTCTTCTTTTCGATGTATTCAAAAAGGAAAAAAATTAATCCCACTCTTTCATAATTCAAAAATCGCTTAAATTTTATTCACATTAGATGCGCAATTGCTATGAATGTAGACAATTATCATTTAAAGAATGTCGTTAATTTCTTTAGGCGTGAATTATTTAATTTGTCTTGTCTCGCTCATAAATAGTGAAAACAGCCATAGGAGGTATTATCACTTGAGGAATAGTTTAGGAATATGAAACAACTATTTATCCCATTACGCGAAAAAAACACATCTTTAAGGGCAAGATTTCGCTGAAAGCAAAAAATAGAATATTCAGGGTAAAAATCGGTCATCTGTTGCAATATACGCTAAAACATTTGATTTCGACGTTATAAAGAAATATTATAAGCAATTTAAGCCACGATAGGCATCATAAAAAAGAAAAATTTCACATATTCAATCAAAATGAAAAATATATTCTCAATATGTTTAAAACATTTATTTAGTTTTATCAATCTTTCTATCAGTAAAACATGCTTTACCTGCAGTTTTATTTTTGATAAAACAATAATTTTTTCCTAATAATAACGTGCTTTTTAAAACTTAGTATTATTATTTAATAAAAGCATAAATATAGAATTTCAAAACAAGCTAAATGCCAACAATAAATATTTAAAATTTGCATATTTCACACCAGTAACAAATTCTATTTAGCACCAATTCTGTTATAATTATTATCTAGCTTGTAACATTTTAAGCTATAGTGAGAAGTTTCAAACAGTATTCAATCAATATTTTTAGTTGAGAAAAGATTTATCTTCAATTCTGCTTATTTCAACCTCCCTTAAATAATTCAAATCAAAATATTGTGCTTTCAAAAGAATTTTGAAACATTTCCATTCATCTCGAGACTTGTTGCAGGCGATTAGAAATGTAAAATGAATTCCTTTTATCTTGCTCTGTTCTAATAAAATATTTCTAACATCGCTATTGTAGTATCATCAAGGAACAATTTTCACACGCAGCTATTGTTTAAACATTTCATTACCTTTGGTAATTATTAACAGGAAGAATCTCACTTCTCAAATATATTCGAAAAGCTGTCAAAATTCATTTGTTAAGAAGTATTTTAGAAATAATCCAACGAAAATTCGAATCAAACCATCGAATACGCAAGGGAAATTTGGGAACGTTCAGTTGTTGCCTGAAGAGGTGTTTTAATTAATTAATTCGAAATTTTATGTGGGAATTAATTAAAACAATTTAGCTTTCAGTTCTCCCCTTACTGTGATCTTGAATTGATTTATCAATTAAATATCTGAAGTTAATGGTTTGTTGGATACATTTCAAAAATCTGATAAGCAGTTATTAAATAATCAAGGCCTTTAGAGATATAAGTACCTCTGTTTAGTTAAATCTCGTAGTATATTCTTTCTGAATTTTTTTCAATTTCTAAAAATTTTAATAATTAATTCAACCCTTCTTTGCATGATGATGAAAATTTTCATCATAAAACTCAGGGAACAAAAAATTGTACTTAAAACAGGTATACTGTAAATTGGTTGTGGCTGGCAGCTTTTTCCACGACTATTGCGTGATAAGGAACGTAGCTGTAAAAAAAAAAAAATGTAGCTGTATCAAATATTACAATCATTATAGAGGGTTTGAACTTGTCATTACTCTGTTTGTTGTAGTTGGAAGAAACGCGCGATTTTTTGAATATATTTTTATAACTAATCTGAGATCTTTTTGCCAATAAAAGCCATAATGAGTGAATAAAGTTAGAAGAGAGAGACATTGAAGATTTTGTACTGAGCTTAACGTAAATTTGCATGATGATGCATATTTCCATCATGATGTTTTTTAATTATTTTATATTATATATTTATTCTAAGATTTTTACACATTTTTCCTTTAATCTAGAGCATGAATTATATCATCCTGATTTATTTCACAAAAAAAAAAAAAAAAAAAAAAAAGAGAAAAAGCATACAAAGAAGGGTTAAGGCATTGCCTGCACACAAGGTGCACTACAACGTTAAAGAATACTATAACAAGTTTTTGAGATTTAAATTTATTAAATGAAAAGAGGTCATAAATGCATTCTAATATATTTTCAGTTTATTCTGATTACATTTAATTAAGATATGAGAAAATTAATGAACTTCCAAAAACTCAATTATCTGAAACTTTTATATTTTTATTTGAATCTTAAACTGTTGTTGTCGAATTGTTTCTTATAAATAGTATTTAGACATAGTAAATTCATACGAACAAGAGTAGGTAAACTGGGACCAAAGGGTAAATGGGTACCTCTTCATCTTACAATTTTTAAAAATATGAATAAGGAGAATTTTAAAACAAAGTATTGGAAACAGTAGATATGTCATCTAAAAAAAAAACGATACGATATCCATTCATTAAAGGCATGTAAGGAGAGAAGTTGTTTGTAAGCATCAATGTAGAAGCAAATAAATAATTGAAACAGAATATTATCTGAACAAAGTAATGTCTCATCATGATGAGATTAGTGGCTCTCTGTTACAGCTAAAATAGAAATATTGGAATTTCATTACTTAACCTTGAAACCAACTCTTAAATACTGTTAAAAAAGAAAATAATTTTCCTGAGACTAAAAGACAGAGATTAAGAATTCACCATTTTTAAATTTTAGGGGTGGGATACCAAGTTTCAACAATTAGAAGTTACTTATGAGTTTCAATTTAATATCTTAGAAACTGATTATCAATTCTAGATCAGCGATAATTTTATCATGAAAATTATGAATAAATTTACTATTTCTCTGAATTTGAATTTAAGATTTGTCTTTTATAGATCAATAATGCAATATTTTTTTAAAAATGGAATAATTTACATCGTAATAGAAATGACATACAAGTATTTTGAATTAAGAAAGATGAATTTGCATGTTCCTATTTCCTGAACATAACTCCCTCCCCAAAATATTTTATACCGAGTAAGAATTTTAATTCGTCCATCCCACGAAAAAAAAGTCAACCGAATATTTAATATCTAAAATGCCGATAAAGATTTATTGATTTTTTTGGTGTAATTATTATTTTAAAATTTAATTATGTATCTATATTTGTTAAAAGAGATATTTTTATTAATTTATTTTTGACATCTGTATGATCACATATTTGCCAGATTGTTTAAAAATTTTCCTTATGAGATTTGTTTCAAAGACTGTACTTATTCCTATATAATTATTTCTTATATAATTATATTCTTATATCATAAATTCCAATATTAAAATCCCCTAGTCCTTGATAAGTCAATAATTGTGAAGTTAAAAAGAGAGATATATACTAACGAATACGATTCAACAGATATTTTATAAATTATTGCGTTAAAAGTATGAAAATATAAATTTTTAAAAACAAACTTAACCTCTATAAAACGTTGAATTAATTCTAGTTGAACAACTATATTTTGTTTATATTTCATGTGTCCAGTCGGCGGTGATAGTGCACGTTGCATTACATCTCTTTCTCCCTTTGAAATGCAAGTTCAATTGAATTCCCTATGAACGTTATTTAGAATGGCGTTCGTAGGAAATATTTAATATGGCGTTCCCTATGAACGCCATTTAATATTTAATATGACAACAAATGCATGTATCAGTTTGTTTTCTATTTCATAAGAAGTTTTAAGAATAATTCAATTGTAGCATAACATTATATAAAATTCATAAGCGTAAGTGACAGCGAAAGAGCACTTCTGTGTTTTAATAGAGTTTAAGAAATAAGCTTTGGTTTACCGCAGAAAGATTTCAGAAATTGCGAAAAGACGGAGAATATCTTGAATTATGTTAAAACAGAAAAGAAAAGAAAACACTACTTTCACTGATAAATGGCGCATTGAGATTAATTGGTTATCTGAACATAATATGTTCTTTTTGCCTCCAGTTGCCATCTGTGGTTTAATAAGCGTAAATGTCTCCCGAGATACAGTTTTAATTTTTCTCTCCAGATTTGGTTTTAAAAAATGAGTAAATGCATTAAAGTTCTGCCTCCCCTGACGCTCTGTAAGATTGTTGCCCGGGGCATCTTGTCCCTCTCTCACTGACATCTGTTAAAGAAAACGCTTTTGAACAAAAACCGAAAACAAGCTTTTACTTAAATATATTTGAATTCTTTGTTGCGAGAAACAATTTAATTTGCCGTAATTAATATTTACTAGATTTTGACGAAGTATGCATGAACGAGAAAAATTAATTAAAACGGGAAAATTAATTAAAATAAGAAAAGTAATTAAATAACATTAGGAATTAAGAAAGCTTCCAAAATAATGCAGACTAAAGAGGAGATGCTTTTAATTATTTCTGTTCCTTTGAATCAATGAAAAGGCATACGTGCATACATAATGCACATACAACGCATAACAGAAATATATTACGAATAATAGTAAAATTGAGAAGAATTGTAATGCATTTTAAGAATTGACGTAAGTATCAAATGTTCCCTTTTGATCAAAGAACGTAATTTTTATCACAGTCTTTATACTTCTTTCTTTTTTAAGTATATAGCGTGTACTGAAAGAATTGACGGAAGTATCAAATGTTCCCTTTTGATCAAAGAACGTAATTTTTATCACAGTCTTTATACTCCTTTCTTTTTTAAGTATATAGTGTATATTGAAAGTCATATCGAAAGCCAGGGATTGTTCTGCTATAGAAAAACAAAATAAAATATGATGCTATTTGTCAGGAAATTAATTTTAAATTAAAAGATACATCAGATAAAAAGTACAACAAACATTTAATGGAATGCAAATTTACAGTAGTGCAGCAAACCTATTGTCTCAAACAGCAAGTACTTTGAATACTTATTTTTAGTACTTCTAAGATTGGCTATCTATAGTGTATTCTGTTTACCATTATCGTATCTATCGAGTTAATTACAGGGTAATTGCATCGTTATTACTCATGTAAAGGGGTTATTAAGTTTTATTTTTTTGAAATGTATTTCAAAATCCCATCTCTAAGCGAAATATGAAAAAGAAAATTTATAGCATTAATTCAACCTTCAGAAATGACCTACCACCTCCAGTAGAAGCATAAAATGAAAAAAAAAGAAAGAAAAAAACCCCATTAGAATATAATACAATGTTAAAGATTTGCACATATATAAATTAACCTTCAAATTTTCTTTGACAGATATATTTAAAACTAAATTTCATCTCAACATTTTATGACTTTCTAACAAAGAATGCCAGAAATTAAATTTTTAACTTTAATTGTCAAAAAATTTCATTTAATATAAAATTGATTGCAGTTTTAATTAATAAATAGAAGAAAATAATTAAAACAAAGCTTTAATACATGTAAAATCTCAAAAGTGTTTTAGATTATTTATATGTTTAAACTCAGGATATAGAAAATGCATTTAAATATTATTATGAGCTTCTAATGCTCAATAATATACCAAAGAAATTTTGTTATGAATATTTTACAATGAAAATAAAGCATATAATATATATTGCTTCAGTGTATGTAAAAACTTGAAAGAAATCAAAATCTAAACAAAATAATAATGAGGAAGATGATATTTAATAATCTTTTAATTATTCTATTAGTTATAATAACTTTCGTGAGCAATGTTAGTTTTGACCCGGTTTCAAACAAAGTTTCAATATAAATCCAGTAGTATGAGCCTAGACTCATAATCCCATATGGAGATCTTATGGAGATCCAACAAATCCAAGACATCCCTTTCTGACGAATTAAAGGCAGAATAATATTGCACCATAACCAATTAAGTGATGTCTCAAAGAAGATTCTTTCTCATCCCAAATCAGAACAATAATACTTATATATATCAGAAATATGCAAATTCCATTCATTTTCTACAAATAAAGTAACCTGCAGTCCTTGATGATTCCAAACTATCACTTTCCTTGTAAAATTTAAACGCTACAAATAACGGAATTTTAAAGAGCCTAAATTTGTATTTCAAATTCAAAGATATTGTAAGATTTGTATTGCAAGAGTATTGCATATTGTTCTCGTGCAAAAATTGAAATCAATCACTCGAGCAATTTCTTAAGTTAAGGGTTTTCAACTGGAGTTTCATTTACAGACCCTTTTACATCTTCGAATGACAAGGCTTTGGTTCGGTTTCCAGAGTATTTTCTTTCTTACTCATTTTGTACATATAAAAGTCACAGATATTCGCATTTTTATGCGTTAAGCCATTTATTTAATTCTTTGTTAAGAAAAAAAGGAAATTTTTCCTATTTCATATTCAATAAATTATTTGCTTTTGGTATTATTATATAACTAGTAAATATCCCACCAGAAAACGTCAAAGCGTGTGATATATTTCAATTAAATTAAGGATAAAAATAAGTAATATTTTTAAATATTAATACTTTAGTTTTATATAGAACAGCTTTAAAATTTTTATACGAAATGAGATAATAGTTTTGAATAATTTTTCAATTTAAAAAATTATGTGAAGTATTCTTAAATATTTTTTAACTCAATATCAGAACACAATTCCCCCCCCCCCCTGAATTTACATCTATTAAGAATCATAAAATTTTTATATATATTTTAATATAAAAATTTAAATATATTTATATATATTTTTAATATATTTTTTTAAAAAATATGTATTTTTTAAAAATGAAATCTTTATGCAAATTCATGAAATAGCCAAGTTTATGAGGTACACCAAAACTGAAAGACAGTTCATATCATTTGAGATTAATAAGGCATCTTTATTGTGGCATTGAATGTGTTAACGCCATAGATCTGAGAGGTCATTTCTCTACACATTTTATTAAAAATTCGAGCAATAAATAATAGTGGGCACGATATGTCAAGGTTGAAATTTGAATGAGCATTTTGAGATCGATTTTTGTTCAATCGATATCCTAAAGGAAATGCCTTCGCTTTCCTCCAGACACAGAAATCAGACTACAGTATTACACAACTATTCTTTTCCTCAAAGAGTTCCAGCATTCAAAGTTGACAAGGTATCGTATAAAAAAGCGAACAATCGAAGCGCGGCCAACAATTCCATAGCTTTTATTACAGGGATAGCTCTTGTAACTAGCGGTGTAATTCATGCTGCCGGCTTCTGTTTTGATCCAGAATCTGTGTCATCGGATCAAAGGTGATGTCGTAAATTTAAGATATACACAAGGGAAGAAACAATGAAAAGGAATTGTAATTTCTGAGGAGCAGGGTCCTCACATTGGAATGAAATTGAAACTTGGAAAACACTAAAATGGGTAACGATTAGATTCGGAATGGAATAAACCGATAACAGATGAGCGAAAAGAATTCTGTACTACAAGTAGATCTCGTGGAATGTAATATGCTTCAGAAGGATTAGAAAGAAGAGAATTCTTTATACTTTCAATATGTATATTTTTCTTTGGTACATTTCAATAACTAGCTCATTGCTTTGCTATTTTAGATATATTTATAGACAACCTGGGTTGAAACATGCAAAAATAAATAAATGAATTTTTTTATTGTAATAATCATTCATACATTAATATATCTAGCCAAATCAGGATGGTGTTTCATAAATCCTTTTATTTAGTTACTGCAGTGTCTTTTATTACTATTTCTAATATTACACCTTCCTCTGTAAAGTAAACATTCTATATTATTTCACTGTCTACGTTATTGATAGACAATGACGCGAAGAAAGAGAGGTGGGTGAGGGGATATCAACGCACTCTCAAGATATATTTCCGTGAAGGCATTTTAGCTATCAATTGGCTAAATTTGATGGAATAGTTGAATGTAATATTTCATTCTGCATATCGATAATATTTGGCTAAATATGTTGGCTATATATAAATTTATGTATATCATTTGAGAATTTTCTTATACTTAATTGAAATAATTTAGTTTAGAAAAATAAAAGCTTTTTGTCTTTGCGAAATTAATTATTTTTGCTCCTCGAAGAAAAACTACCGAAATTGATTTTTTATTCATAGACTCAAAATATGGTTATTTTTGTATTGGCTAATCAATGTAACGGTTTTAAATATGTGTCCATTATTTTCAGATATCAGATTGCTACAAATCATAATGCTACTAAAGTCAAGCAATTAAATAAAATTAAGTTGCATGAAAATTAGTAATCTTAACTAAGAAATAAATTTCAACTGGAAAAAAAATCAGAGGAATTTTTTAAATTGAGTTAATTAATGTTATGTAATTTTGAGTAAATAAATGTCGTTTTTATTGATTATTAAAATAATGCTAAGATATTGTTATAATTTGAATATATTTGAACTAATTCAATATATAAATTAAAAATTGTATTAATTTTCATTATTTAAATACCTCCGTCAATTGTATTTTCAGTGGACGTGAGATTATAATCTTGAACTTCCTCGAAGATCACAAAAAGTTTTATAAGTAATTAAGAAATAAAAAAATGAAAATTAAATTTCTGTTAAATTTCATTTTTTTCATTGCTTCTTGACCTTAAATTTTTCTATTAGGAATATTCGCTTAGAATTTGTCTCTGGCGTGTCAGTAGTTAAGCTAAAATTTTGGCATAATTACTGCAGTCGTTTTGTATGTTATTCCTACGTTACTTTCAACGTTCGATAAAGAATTTTCCTATACTTGATCTATACTATAGTGTTGTATTATTTGCACATTTTTAACCCTTTTAAAACTTCCTTATAAAATTCAGACAAATACAAGCAATCAACTTATTACAACAATTATTGGATTAATAATTGTTGCTGTTTTCCTTAAAAGACAATGACAGACATAGCATTTACTATGTTGAAAACAAATAGTCTAGATTAAGTTTCGTAAGACAAAGCTGTAGAACAATATATGTTTTAAAGAAAAACTCCATTAATTTTATTTATAAAAATAAGTTATGTTGATAATTTTTTGTGTTTATTAACATTAATGGATTTTTTATTTGTCATTTATATATCTTTTATACTGTATAATTTTGCAGTTTTCAATAAAATCAAACTTAAAAGGTACCATACTTCCCAATATGTGTACATTTGTAAATTAACAAAAAAAAAAAAAAAAAAAAAAAAAAAAAAATCCACGAAAATATTTTTTTCCCCCGGCAATATTCATCATTAGTGTCAGCATTTTTATTGTCTCACTCCCCTACCTCCCAAAGTGAGTTAGTCACCACGTCTCTGCTGATAGGAATTGGATTATCCAACGGTCTTTTTCTCCTCACTGAAGAAAACCAGAGGTCTTCCAGGTTTTCCTTAATGAAGTTGCTCGTTTGGGGATACCAGAAACTCCGTCTCACTCGCACGGAATAAAGGCAAGCTTCTAGGGTCTCTAGAGAGTAATTAATATACTTATGAGCTCCTAACTTCCTTTTATACACACTGGGCATACCCACAGCAAATATAAACAATGTTCTGACTGCTGATTATTACTAAAATTAAATAAAAAAATAATTGGGGCTATTTTACATTGCAAAATTTCATGGTACAAAGAAAAAGTCTTTTTTCAGTGTAAAGTTGCTTTGCATAAGAAAAAAATAATAATAAATTATCAAACAGTTATGATTGATATTTAAAGAATAAAAGCTAGAATTATCGTTTTTTGCACTCATCCAGAATTTTTTCTTTCTTCATCATAGACATATTTTTCATCACTAATACTTTCACTACAAAGCGCAATCAATGTTTTTTTAACTTCCTAAATTACTATTATATCCGTCTAGTCAATGAAATGCATTTTTAATTAATTAAGGCAAAATGTTCAAGCCTCTACTCATAACGAGTGTCTTATATTTAAAGTTATAACTCAACATAAATGGCATCCTGATGCAAAATGAAACCAGATTTTGACAAACTATCTGAAATGCTGCCGTGGTAACATATTTCAACTAATACTTCTGTCAGAGATCTTAAGTAAAGGAATTAAAAATCAATTATACATTAATTCAATTTAATAATTCAAATAATAATTCAATTTATACTACTAAAAAGTCTTTATAATTTAATGAAGACATATCCTGAAATACATTTTAATTTTAAAAATATGTTCATAAATAGAATTTCCATATTTTTTTAGTTCTTTATATTTTTATTTTTAAATAGAAGATCAAATAGTATTCTTCTGTTTTACGAAAAAGATTTTCTAAATTTTGATATATGAGAAAAAAAAATCTCTTTCTAGTAATTATCTGTTACATTTTTAATTTTAAAATTCCTAAGAAATTGAATTGACGAAATTTTTTTTGAAAGAATAGATTATTTTGCAGTTAGTGTTTGCAGATTCGATTGCAAATAATTAAATGAATAGAAAAATATCTTTCTCTGAATTTAGTAGTGAAATATGCTAATAATAGTTTAATTGGCCTTGTGTTTACTCTTAAAATAACTAAACCATATCAATTAATTTTACTCTTAAACCATAAACACAATGGGAAAACTTAATTGAGGTCCTGAGATTTGTTTGTGGTATATTTCATTCTGTTCGTTATGATTGTTCGTTTGGATTAAACGTAATACACAGAACAAACAAACTGTGAAATCTAATTCATTGTTTTTCCTAATTATGTGATATAAAATCGTTATTAAAATAAATTATTTAAGAATGTCAAAATAAAATGAGTAGTACAATGAAGGACATGAAATGATAGAAGTTGATGAGCTTTAAAGTGACTTGCCCAAATTTGAAGGAGAGCAATATCTTTAAAATAATTAATATACTAGCAAGAGGCTCAGCCTACTAGCGATCGCACACTTTAGATAGATCTGCGATTTTCAGATTATAAGATCTTATTTTCCATTCATTGATTATCAGAGCTGTGGATGGTAATTTCAAGTATATTCAAGAAAATTTTGTTTTTCTTAAATATATTTACAAATCTTTAAAAAAGTCTCATGAAAAGCAGCTTAAAAAGTTTTTAATTTAAAAAAATTATCTTTCGCAGGATTTTTCTCGAAGCATTGGCAGAAGTGACTTAGGTTACGAACTACAAGTAAAAAGCAGACGAATTACTTTAAGTACTTCGACGGTGAATGCCTTCTCATATAAATATCAGCACACATCATGAAAATGTCTTTCAAATTAATTCATGATATTGCATTGTTTTTGAAGCATTACTACTAGTAGTAATGAGAATTATAAAAGAGTTTTTTCGAAACTGAAATTGATAAAGCAAACAATCAGTCAACCATGATTCAAGAAAGACCTGTCGATAGATTATTTCAAAATATATCAGTAATCAATCGAAAATAATCATAAAGTCGATATATTATTTCAAAATTTGCAATACAAAAGCGTGAAAATATAACTTCCCATAAAAGACAACACAGATCTAAGAGGGAAATATTTTCTTTAAAAAAAAAAAACTTCAAATTTTTTTTTAATGCTTATAAATGGAAAATTATCAAAAAAATTGTACATATTTAAGTGTATCATAATATTAATCGTATAAAATAATTGAAATTTTTTGTAAATTTTAAATAATAACGCTCGATATAAATTCTATTCAAAATTGAATAAACTATTATTTATTTAGGATTTTCTTCTAAACGCGGAAATTCTCTGATAAAACTAACAGTAAAGCGAGAGAAACTAAAACTGGATCACCGGTCGTTTGCTGCAAGTCTATTAAATGCCTATCTACCTTTCATCATTCCTCTCCCCCTTTTCGCCATTTTTCCTTTCGCATTTCGCCCCCTCCCCATCAATGTCTATCGTAGTTCATTGAAATCTGAGATATGGAAAAATATAATAGTTACTTACTAAATTTTAATTTTTGAAATACAAATGAACAGTTTGTGATGGTTTGCAGTTGGTATCCTTGTTGTTTCCACATAGTAGTTGGTTATGAAAATTTCCCCATGCCTTCTTTGTGATTGAGACTGCTGTAATAGAAATGAAAACTGCATTATATAAAGAAATAATAGCCAGAAACAAAAATACTGTAACCTGGCTTTAAAAACCTTTCAAAAGTTTAGTAGATATTTTCATGATCCATATCGTTTTCTTTTTCTGGATTGAAACTGAAAGCTCGATTTGATAAAAATCAAATACTTGAAACTACATAGATTACATCGAATAATAAATATTAAAAAAGAGATACTAATATTGTGTCACAAGTAATGTTAAAATGATGACTAAGCTACGAAAACTGGGTATTTTAATGAAGCTCAGCTTATAAGAGCACCTCGCATAAGAGCCAGGTAAAAACTACTAAGGAACAGACAATTTATGTAAAATTGCTTTCCCATCACCATAATGCAATCGTAGAAGATATAAGAGTACATATTAAAAAGGTAATAGGTAGATGTAAGAATGCAGTTTCGCTGTTTTAATAGATGCTGAATATGGAACTTTTCAATGAGAGAGACTTGTTAGAATCATCAAAATGCTCATGAAGTTGATGATTATATTTAAAGAGTTATTGTTGCGTGGGCATAATGTGAAACGGTGTAACACAGCTCTGCATATTTGACATGGATTAAATGATACCACAGAGAATCTCTTAGGGCTTGTCTTTTTTTATATAGTGTAGTGGGCCCTGTGTTTCTACTCATGAATGACTATGTCTGTCAACAAAGAAAAGTTCAAATATCAGAATCGCGTGAACGGGCCGATGTTAAATGCATAACATGGTCAATATGTTCTCCAAATTTAAATGTTATAGTTAATTCTTGGAATACGCTCTGAAGAGAGTGTATTCCAAGAATTATTATTCAGAGAAATTACTTTTCTCAACTGTAGAAAAATGAGAGAATGAAATTCTACAAGCTGCACTCACATATTGGGGAGAATATAAATAGCAGATGTCAAATATGCATCAGTGTCTTAAGAGGCTCTTACTGAAAGACGAACTTATATTTGTTTCGAAAAGAATGTGAATCTATTGTTATTGCTTAAAATTGCTCTAAAGAGCTTTTTTTCTTAGGCAATTTTTTTTTTGTGGAGAAGTATTTTAAATTATAAAGAAGGTTGAGTATCATGGCTGAAACATGTTTCAAGTTTCATTTCTTCAATATATTTGCATTATGAATTATTCAGAGAAAATTTTGATGTTTTAGCATTTCAATTTTCGAGTATATTACTAATATATTCTATAAAAGTATCAAACCTCTGGCTTATTCATGCATTCCTCCCGAAAAATGTAACAATATGCACAAAGAGTTCATTAGAAAATCCAAGTATGTATAATTTGATAACATTTTCTATTGATAAAAAAAAGAATGTTCATACTCGAAGTTTACTCTGCATGTATATGAGACAACTAGTTTTTGTACTTATTTTCAGAAACTTATTGATTCTTTGCATCACTTATGTTATATGAAAAGTGAAAGACGGTATAGTAATAAGAAGAACATATTAATTTTTTCTTATATCATGCAGCGTCTTTGTAAACATATCTGTTTACGTGTTAGTGATTTGAAAGAGTCGATGTAACTTTTGAAATTTTGCTTCTTTCATTTTCAAAAATACTTTTAGAAAGATGATAAACATTTGGTGCTGCATAGCAATGAAGTCGAGAATTTCTCGAATTTTACTCATTATTTTGTAATGCTTACACATTGTGCAAAAACTTTAGAAAAACCACCTGTTTCTGATCTATTCGTTGAAAGGAAAAAATAACCTGTGATAATGTACATAAAATTAATTTATCTTTCTCTTTCATTTAAGAAATGAACATTTACTAAATGTTCACTACTGTCTTGCCATTTTCTTCAAATAGAATTTTAAATGTAGGAATTGAACAGATGATCACATTACTTGCTTATTCTGAGAGATATTTAAAGGATAAGATTATGCACTTACTCATGCAGTGTTTACATATGGAAATATCGATTATCAATCAAATCAAAGAATTTTGTTCGCTATAAATATTATTTCCTTTTAATTCTTAATATAGTTTCTTTATGCTACATGTAGCTTTGTAAAATTTTTTAAAAAGTTCATATTTATTAATTAAAAGTTCGATTGAGTTTGAAAAGATATCAGAATATCGCATTTAAAAAATTGCAAGATTAAAAAAGTTTTGTTACTTATTGGCTGAATATAAATAGCATGCAATTTAACATTCGCAAACTCCTATTTTATTTCAATTTCGAAGGATAATTATTTCAGTTCATGTGATCATCCACACAGTTCTTTTTTTCGCAATAACACAAAATGGAAACGAAATAATTTCGAACATGTAAACAGGTTCCTCCTTCATAGAATACGTTGAAAATTATCTTTCCTTGATGCATATATTTAAAATGAATAAAAAAAATTTTGAAATCTACTCTTATTTTCTTGTTTATATGTCGTGGAAAAGAAAAATGTTTTGAAAACTTTGAAAAAAAAAACATTTCATCAGAGCTCCAGTTAATTGAAAACTACTTTCAATATAAACTGAGCTATCTCCAACACTAATTTTGTTAATGATACCTAGAAAAAGGAGAAATGAATCATTAGATGAATTCAGATGTCTGAATACGACTTTAATGAATGGATGCTGGGTAAACAACTAACATTTAGCTAGCAGCCAATCTTTCGATTTGAATGACTTCATCAGTACTTTTGAAATAAACGGATGAAAGTTTATAGACTTTCAATGGCTATTCATTAGGAGGAAATGATTTAGACATCTGTTGATTAAAAATGGGAAACCAGTAGAGCAAATTAGAATTTCTTTTTTTTCTGCCTTCTTTTAAGCCAATCGTACTTAGAAAAATTGCTGGGTTTTATTTCCAAATCAATCATCGAAAAAAAAAACCCTCTTATATTTTATTTACAATGAGCTTTTAGAATGGAATCATATTTTAATTGATTTCTTAGTAACAAAAGAAAAAGAAATAACTTAAGGGGCATTTTTCTTGTGGATTTGAATCCGAGTCTTTGTTAGAAAAATAAAGAGGGTTCATGTTTCAGATAGAAAAAAAAATCATTTCTGGTTTTCGTTATCATTAGTTTCGATACTAATGTTTCATATTTAAAACAGTCTCTAATTAATTAATGCTTTCAAGATATTTTCGTGTTTTCGGAGAATCATGTCACATTTTAAATAATTTTTAAAAATAAACTGCAACTGAGGAATTTTGAAATTTGTAAATGTTTGATACTTTAAGAAATAAAATTTGTTTCTAAATCATCTGGTCTTATTACACTACATTTCACTCGTTGATTAATCAAATTATATTAAAATCTAGCTAATTAATTAGCTTAAAAGCCTAAGATGATTTTAAGCTAATTAATTAATAAAATATTCTAGTTTATTTAAAAAAGACCTACTGATAGATTTTTCCGATAAATATTTTCTTATTTTTATACATGTAAAGTATTATGAAATAAAGTAATTGTAACAGGGATTTAAATAAAAACAAGCAGTGATTGCAAAGTATTAAATATGAACGCAATGTT
The DNA here is from genome assembly GCF_947563725.1 of Argiope bruennichi. Lineage (NCBI taxonomy): Eukaryota > Metazoa > Arthropoda > Arachnida > Araneae > Araneidae > Argiope > Argiope bruennichi. The sequence continues at coordinate 59,041,842 of NC_079163.1, forward strand.
ATTATTATTTCACAGGATTTTCGAAAGTCACTTAAGTTAATTGATTCCAAATAATCCAATGTTTTCAAAGTAAAATTTTATATTTCTTTAAATGGAATTTATGACGATTATTTTGCTTAATGAGCTTGGGTTATTACATTTTATGTTACTTAATTTATTTTTCATTAAAAAGATAAGATGAAAAATAAATTAAGTTTTTTATTTATTTAGCAATTCGTTTCGGTTATATGCTTTATATCCAGTGGAATTCTTTTTGGTATAAAATTTAATCCCTCTTAACTTTAGATACTCTTTAGATAATCCGATTTCATGACAAATTGATGATTTAAAAAAAGACGTATTATTATTAGATGTATCTTTAGGGTGTATAATAAGCATTTTAGCAATAAAATTTTATTTTGTTATAAAAATAAGAAACAGCAAAATATTTCAAAATAAGTAAATTCCATGATGAGAAATGGCTTTTTGCCAACTGAACAACCACTGGACAATGCCATTCTATTGGTTTGCATTCAAAACCATCCTCAGGGTTTAGGAAACCTTTTTCCAAATCCTTTATTTACGAAAAACATGTATCCCATTATCTAGTGGAATGTAAGATGGTCCGGACAATGTGGATTCATTAGAGATCTAGATTGAGTTGTATTATTAGACAAGTTTGAAGATTCACATTTCTCTGTTGGATGGTGGTTCTTTCTGGATCGCTCAAAGTCGAGTATTTTCATTATAAAGCGGACGTAGCTTTAGAAAGGAAATGTCGAATCGAGTTGGATGCTGGAGAATAGTAGTGCAGAAGAGATAGATTGACGTTCTAACATTGTATAGAAGTGAATGACCCGCTCAAAATTCTATCAAATACTGACATAAGCTTTCCTTCAACACCACCCTTGTTTAGTAAAGGCTTCGGCTATTTTGACCAACGTCCAACATCATTTCCAATTTTCTGAGTTCCACTTATTAGCGCATGTTACTATTTGTCGAAAAAAGGAGTTATCCTGGAGAATTAGAAAGATTTTCCTTCGACGATTTGATTATTTCGGGATCATCTCAAAAGAACTTTTTTAGATTCTCTGCCCATTTTTTTAAAGTTTATATAACTTTGACAAATTGTGTCCACGGAATGTTTGAGTGTTTCTGCAAATATTCAGTGGCTTTCGCTGATTTCTTTTGTATGTTGTCTTTCGACTCAAATGAGGACTACTATATCAATTTCTAGTTTTGATTTCAAGTGTTAAGTGTTCTTCCTTGAAACTTTTGAACCAATTTTGAAGTGTCCGAACTCTCATCCTGTACTGCCCTTTAATTCTACGAGCAGCTTCGTTAACTTTAAGGACTTATTTAAAATAATACCTCAGGATGAATAAAATCTCTTCCTGTATCACCTATGATTCAAAGGTTGAATGATTTAGATTACTACGAAAATTGGTTTATGTACGTGAGTATCAATGCTAGGCACTTTCTTGATTACATTTATTGATTCAACCATAGTAGAAAGAAACATCAGGAATAGTAACATTGAAAATGAGAATAAAAAATACTAACTAAAAATATGAAAAAATAACCATATAAAATGTAATTATTATGAGAAATAGTAATTTAATTTAATGGCTTTCTAAGAGAGATCACATAAAAAGAGTTTACAACGAGCGTTTTAGACGGCACCATTTTGTAGCTTTAAAGCGGAAACTAGTAGTATTTATAATGTGAGCAAATATATGTTGAGAATAAATAAGATAAGATAAATACAAAGAGACTTGGAACTAACATTTTGAATTCAACAATAATAATGAGAGAAAACTTGATTCATGCACTAATAGCAAGCATTTAACAAAAAAAAAAAATATTTTGGATGTAACCTTATATTTTATTTATTTAAGGAATGATTCTATAATAACCTGCTTTTAGTAGTATATTTTGTTAAGATATTTTCTTTTATAGTCGTATAATTTTTACTAAAACTTAAATAAAACATTTGAGTCATTTAATGGTATGGAAATGTTGAATATTTTTTGCTCTAAATCGTGGATTTTCAATTTTTTTAAATTCTGTCTCATATAAATAAAAATTAGAAATATATAAATCGTCTTAAAAGCATTTTTCTATTAAAAGTCAGTACTTCTTAAACGATGTGTTTATATTTAAAGAATAAAAATTTTTAAACGTACATTGTGCAATTAGATTCGTAAATGAAGTTTTGCATTAAATTTTATATACTGAGAATACATTGCATGACAAATATACTATATGTTGTTATAAGTAGTAGACATTAAAATATTATTGTAAATATTGTGCTTTATTAGCAGGGAGGATTATAGAAACGAACCGTCCTATTTTAGCATAATAAGTTTGTTATATCGGTCTTCATTAATTTGGAAGTTAATTTCAATTTGCAACTGTGAGCTATATAATTGGAGATAATTTCAATATTTAGAGATAATTTGAACGTAATCAAGAATAAAAATGTCTCGTGATTATTCAAATAAAAAAAATAAGAAAATACATTTTTATGAGAAAATACATTTTTTAAAATAAAAAATCTGGAGATCAAAGCAAAAATTTTAGAAGCGTGATGATTCTCTACGTAAATTGTAATTTTAATCACATTCATAATAATTTCAATGAAATGTTTTTTTCTTTTGATATGAATGAAATGTTTTTTTCTTTTGATATGAATGAAATGTTTTTTCTTTTGATATTCATTTAAGCTTAATTTTCTTATATTGTTTTAGGGTTCTCCCGTTTTTATGATAATTAAAAAAAATATTTTTCTCAGTTCACTAACAAAAGAATGTTTTTAAAATTTTTCATTTTCTATTGTTAAATATTTAATTCATTTCATATTTTATTATTATAATTATTATGGAAGATTATTTTGCCCAAACCAGATGGCATTTTTCAATGGAATAAAAACTAAATTAGATCGATTAATGGATATTCTGAACGTGTTTAAAAGATCTATCATTCACACAGTTACGCATTATTTCAATGCGCTCTAACATATTGGAATGGATAGAAAGTGAATGAAAAATGAATTTTAGAATTCAGTCTTCACAAAAACGAAATTAGTCAAGCTATATAAAAGATACAAAAGCATAAAAATTCTAAATTTACAGAATTTTTATATTTCTACTACATACTTTATATTTCTTTCGTGTCTCAGTTATTCCACACAATTTCGGTATGCTATTAGAGATTGATTGCACTAAATTACACCAATGTATCATTGCATAACATTTGAGAAAAAAAATAGCTTGTAATTGATATTTAAGAAAATTAATCATGTAAATTGTGAACTTCAAAATAATTTAGGATTTCATCGAAACAGATGATGAGAACTTAACTGAATCAAATGATATCCTATCGCTAGAAAAAAAAATACTGTATTTACACAATATTTATGTTTTGTACGCATAATCATTTACTAACCAAGCATTGTTTTTGTTACTCAATTACTATTTTATGCACTGTTGTGGTAAAAGAAATGATGCTAACACATTATAGTTTATGCCAAAACAATTCTAGTGCTATTTCAAGAAACAAAAAGTTAATGTAAAACGTTTTATTTGATACGTTGCGAAAGCATTAAACAGTAATAATGACAAGAACAATACTTTTAGTGTTTTTTCCTATACGCATAAAATTCGATGTGTTTTTAATATAACTTTATCGTATAGTGTGGAAAACCGGGGCTTTGGCCCTTCGAATCTAAAATTTGATAAATATTTACAGTGTATATGTCGAGACCAAATACCAAAGTTTCATTAATCTAAATTTATCACTTTGTCTTTTCCTCGATGCATAGACCAACAAACAACAAGCTTTTGACGAATATTAATGACAAAGTGTGATACGCATCTGCAATTCTGATAATTATGTGCTCGATTTCATCCACTTTGTTCCATGCGATCTTGAGTTATTGTGTAAACATGCTACATCCAAAATTTGATTGTAAGTTTAGTTTAAATATCACGCAACAAATTTGGTCCTTCTAACTCTTTAAATTATCGCTCTCACAGGTGGATATAATTCCGAAAACAAGAACAAAAAAGATCTCTTGAGAACTTTATTTCCTCTCTCTGTATTTTGAGAAAGTGACAAAGGGAGAAAGGTAATGAAATTATTTCATTACCTTTGAGTTAGATGAATATTAAATATTTCATGAGTTTTTATTTAAAATGCACATTTTTAAAAGTAAATTCCTTTTTAACCCGGATCCATGAAATTTCGCACAATGGTAAAGAAGGAATCACCTTTCTTACCACGGAAATCTTGGTGAAAATGATCCTTGAAACCTTTTAGGTCCTTGAAATTTTGGTGATTATCATATGCTAATCTAATTACTAGACATTTTATTAAATTATTGATAGAATCCTTGAAAAGTCAAGACATTCATATTTTCTGGACTGGAGACGAGTGTTCTTCACAGCTAATAGAGGTAAGTTTTGCTTTCCTTATAACTTTTGCATTTAATTTCTCTCTTGTTTAAATATTTAATGCTTTTAAATGACTAGTTTTCAATTAGTAAAATTTTGTAGCCAATAATTCTATTGACTTCGAAATTAGTAATGAGAATTGATGAGCTCAAATAATATTTTCCGGTTCATGGCAAAATCCATTTACTTTTGCTTTTCACATTTGGTTTCTTTAATGCTGAAGTGAATTGAAGAAAAATTCAGAGTCTATGAATTTATTACATTAAATAATATTAATAATAATACAATTAACAGCTACAATAATATTAACAATATTACAATCTACTCATTTTACTGCAGGGTCATACTTAACTGTTTAAAATGAAAAAAAATAAATCACTGGTCATTTCTGCGAGGTTTTTAATAGTTTTAGAAAGTGAACCAACTGAAAAATGCATTTAATCATCAAATTTCTAAAAATAATACCTTTTTTACATGAAGATTAATATATGATTTGAGTTATAATATTAGTTTATAGAAAAATGACTATTTTTGAATTATTAGTAGTGGTTTAAAATATTTTGGTTTATTTTCCAAACGTAAGCTTTTTTTTTCTTTTTATGATGAAATAATTAAACTCTAAAGTATTTTTTTTAAACTTTTAATTAAAACGTAACACTGCAAAAGGTATCACTTAAAAGCATTGGGGAACCTTCCAAGGTAAGATAACAAAATAAATGTTCTTTTTTAAATTTAAATTCTTCCTGGGGATGATTTGGAAATTTTTATTCAAAATTCAAAAACTTAAATTTGAACAGGAAGCAGAAGAAACGATTCGCATTATTTAGTAGGAAATAAATATGATTTAATTTTACTTTAAACCTCATGAGGACAAAATCGATCGACAATGAATCGCCTATATGTAATACAATATATTAAGAAATCCATACTTTCTGATGTAACTAATTGTTCTTATTTAAAAAGAATATAAGAAATAAGTAAATTCTATAAAATAAAACAGATTTCACCCTAATAAGAGGCTAATTTTCTTGAAGTTTTTAAATTTCTATGCGCTTTCTTTGTTCATAAGTTATTACATAATACTTTTCATGTTTTTTGGATACATATAACTTGATTTGGCGATGTTTTAATTGTTATCGCACATTTGTAAAGTCCCAATTTTTCAGATACATTATTTATGAAGCTACATATAAAATTTTGAACTGTATAAATTACATCGTTAATATTAAAGCAACTTCATTGAGAGTACCATACTTCTTGCTTTCATTAACAATTATATATTCCCATCCTTTTCCTAACATTTTTACTTCGCGTTCTTTTCAAATAAAAATGAGTTTAATTTGCTTCTATGTGATTCAGACTAGGAAATGTACACTTTAAACTAGGAAATTTGTGGCGAAATCAGCTTTGATAATGAGTGAATAATATTAAAGTTTAACTATAATTAGTATCAAAAGCTTTCACAAACACAACGTCAGATTATCTTTGAATCTGTTTCTCAACAAATACTTATATTATTACAAATATAAAAAAGTATGTTAGCATTTAGTGAAATATCTCAAAATACTAAGCAAATAAGTAAAATAATTGTAAACCTTTTGAGACTTATAGTAAAAAGTCTCAAATTTAAAGACTTTTCTCAAGAGTTCCTTTTGCATTAATTGTTTCCCACCTACTAAAGCTATCTTGATCACCTACTAAATATATCAATGACTTCAGCATAATGAAATTGTTATATTGTTAAACTTACATTTTTTAAAATTAAATATTCATCAATTTTTCACTGCTGGTATGAATGCATAACGAATTTTACTATTCATTACATTGTTCAAGAATGATAACTTCTTGATGCAAATTCTAAATCTGGTATTGTTTTTATAATATTGGCTTTAGTTTTCGAGATAAAGATACATCAAATGCCAGTAGTAATATTTATGTAATACTCAAATCATATTGAAACTGTTTCAATAGTAAATCAATAATACAATTAAATCAATGCAATAAATCATTTTAATCCTAAAGCTCAATCAATATAGAAACCACATCATATTTGTATCAAATTGAAATTAAAGAATGAAATTTAAAACAGTATTAATGAATGAATTAACGAAATACATTTCAACAAATCAGAATGGATAAAAAGTAATGGTATACTTAAATAGAAATGGTTTGATAAAAATACATAATACATCAAATACTATGAAATGAAAACTAAATAAATTGTTCAATTATTTCATGGATAAGCATTTAATATGATTTCCTTTGATTGCAATGGAAATTGAAGGCTCTAACTTAATCCGCCATTATAAATGTGTCCCATCTGCCTTGATGAACTTATTTCATTACTTTGATATCTTGATCGAATTTCTCTTCTTGTTCCCTCTTAAAATGAACCAGACTGTCTGGAAATTTGTCCAAGTAATTATGTAGAAGATATTCCGTTGGGCTCATATTAGCAAACAATTTTTAAAACATATTTTATATTACTTTTCGAAGTCGCATGCTTTGTATTTATCTCAACAATTTTTAGTGAACATAATATAGCTGACTATTGAGTCTTATAGCAGCAAAATTTTGAATTTCTTGCAAGTTTGGGAATTTGAGGAGACTTGAAAAGTCCCGTTTGTAGCTTTTTAGTCCAGGAAACATTCTGTTCCCCTGTTCAGTACAATAAACATTCTACAACTACCTAGGAATAGTTGTTTTTTATGCAGAGTATCCAAACAAATTATTTTATTAAGCTATCTGTTGTATAAAGTGATGGAAGAATCATCTTATTTTTTTTAAATCTCCAATGACTCCCTGATAATATCCGCTGTAACTACACATGGAATTCCTTTTAAACGCCTTTTCATTTCTCCTTGTACCTTATTATCCTAGAAGCAAATGAAATAAGGATACTTGTTATATCCGCTTACTTTTAGGAAAATAGCAATATTTAGATCAACATAAATAGATTACTGATGTTCCTCACAACAGAGTTTTTGCAAGACAATCAACATTTTGATAATCACCCCTGTGTTTTATTGAATGAGCAGTTAGCAGAGAAGAATAGTATTGCACTGGATAATATTATTCATTTTAACTTCTAGTCATATTGGCTTTCAAAAGTGTCTAGTCTTCTGTTTATATTCTATTTGAATACGAAAAAGCAGCTAAGGAATTTTATTTCATTCTACAAGTTCTCTATTTTGACTTTATTACATTGTGCAATCTCTTTATCTTGACTTTATTGTATCTTACAAGCTCTCTAACTTGAGAAGTGTGGATTTTTCCTTTCTGATTTTGTAAGCTGTTATTTTAACATCAGGCTTTAGGCAGTTTTTCCCCTCCTTTAATCTAGATGCTAAAAATTCTGAACGTCGCTTTGACATGCCAAGTTCTCATATAAATTCATTGAGTTCTCCCTCAGGGAATCTCATGCTCGCTTCTACCATTAAATTCAGAGCTCTGTTTATCTTTGTCTGACGAAGGGAATTTGATGTGAAAACTGGTATATGAATACCCTTAGTTGTGGTACAGGCTGTCTTGCTGATTCCAAATGATTTATATATTTCTATTTACTTTTCTTGTAAAGATTAAAACCTTTCTTGTTCACAAGAAGAAAAAGTAATAAACCATCTTGATGATAAAAAAGCTTTCACTAAATCAACGCAAGCTTTGTGTGGAGTTCAAGGGTTTTCTTGGTCGCCATGTCTCGGTCATGGGATATTTAGTACTCTTCAATATTTGATTTGGACAATCGCTAGTACGATATTAAATATATGAATAAAATATACAAATAAAAAAATTTAAAATAAAAATCAACAGCATATGTTAATGGCTGAGGACACCATCGAGATATTGAGAATATGCACTATTTCAAAAACTAAAGCCAATTCCGCAAAATAACTTTTATTTTGAAATCAGCATCATCAAGATACTCCAAAACTGTTAAAACTTTCTAGGTAAATGAATTTTTCTTCTTTTTTTTGTGGAAAAATTTTATTCATTTACACGCTTCTATATGTAAGGAAATCAATATAATAAAGTCTTTGTACAGAAAAAAAGAATAAATTTTGATTCCTTGCACTAATGAGCCCTAAACTGAATTAGCATTATGAGCAACAAATATTCTTTTCATTCATATTAAAAATGGATATTATGTGCAGACAATAACAAGGAAAATAGTAATAAAATTGTTCATTCATACAATGTAATGAAGGTATGTTCGTGAATGATATTCATAAATTATAAATATCCAAATTCTTTTTGCATGAATTACTTTAATATATAATTATATACTTTGGAATATCTTTTGTCTCATGTGTATTACGTTCTGGATGAAAGGTAGGCTAATTTTATTATATATCATATTTTAAATAATACAGCATAACAATAATTTAATAATATTATCTTATTGATAATATTTTATTACTGTAATGATTTTTTTTCTTTTAAAAATTCTCTCTTGCAAGTTCCAATTGAAATATGCAGTAGTTATTTAAAATGTCTTAGAATTTAGTTTTGAAGTAGGGAGTCTTAGTTTTGAAAATTCAGACTATTATAGATTGTATTACAAAGTTTAGATAATAATTTATACAGAAAAATATTTTAAATACTTTCATTACGAAATTCATATTTTTTTTCTAATATAGATACTCTTTCAAAAAACACGAACATTTTTTAAAAAATAAATCTCATTTTTCTTATCTTACAGTGGAAACGTTTAACATTTTTGAAACCATAAATTTTTTTAAAAATTGAAAGTATGCATACATATCTGCTTATTGCATTTGTAAACTTTATAACATTGAGAAATAAAATAAAATGTGGCGCACGACTCATTTTTTATATAAAATATACTGTTACATTCCTGAAACCGAGGAATATTTTAAATATTGACTTGATGCGAAACCAACACACACATACACAAAACCTCTTTTCCAAGATTAAAAGTTACTTTAATTTTAAGATTTATTATTTAATTTAAAATTGGGAATAATCGGTAATTTGGACAATTCGGAAGAGTCTAAAATAATGAAAATTTATATTTACAGTACTCTTCAAATTAGTATTTATCGTAATCCTACAAAGACTATTTCATTGAATGTATTCAAATAAGAATATTTCGAAATTCATGAAAGAAGCCTAAAATTGAATCAATAACAACATTTATTAATTACTGCCATAGATTGGTTCTTGCAATCATGAGAATCATATGTCAAAAGAATACTACATCGATACCGACTTAAAAACTAATATGAATATTAATTGTACCATATATGACGTATTAGTTATTTTGTGGCATTTTTTAAATGTTCTAGACAAATGATTTCATGAATAATTAATATTTCCTAATTCTAAGATGCTAATGATTAATAACAAATGAGCAGCACATCTAACTTACGTAGTAGTAATATGAAATATGTTAAACTAGTTTTTGCAGTCATGCAATTGAATTCCGTTTTATAGGTCGGAACCTCAGACGAAGAACGCAGAGAACGAAGCCCAGTACTTAGACGACGATGCGGTAAGTAGACTTTTTTCTTCGATTCGTAAAGAAGAATGGAGAAACGACCTTCAGAATGTAATAAAAATTTATTACTCATTGAAGCGAAATAAATCAGAGGCAAAAAGTGTCCTGTCCATAATTTTTTTCTTTTTTTTTTCTGCGTTTCAAAGCAGTGGGTCATTTTGTGAATATTTCCAGTAATAAGTGTGGTAGCATCCGCTCTGTTTAAATGCTATTGAAGTTATGTAAAATAAAATCTCATTATTACTACTTCTTGCATTAAATGCTAAATGAGGTCTTTTGATACTTTAAGATCAAGGACTTCTATATTGCATTGTAGAAACAAAACTGTAAATAAATTAAGTTGTATTGATATTATTGTCTTGTATTTTATAAGATTCTTATCAGAAAAAAATACACTTTCAAATGTGAATCAGTCTTTTTTTCGTTATTGATGGTTGTTACAAATACCTTAAATACTGGAAGTATACTTTTATTAACTTGCGATTATTATTTTTAGTTTTTATGCAATCTACTTCTTTTTTGACATTTATGAAAGAAAAAAGGAGTTATTAAGTTCCTGTTGAACATTCTAAGCTGAAATGTGATGAAAAATCGACGAACTGCATGTTGAAAAGTAATTCCTTCATTAGAATGAATGATTTTGCTATCATGACTGATTGCATGCAAAACAGTTTCAAATCACGTTAATTGAACTATTAACGTAATTCTTCAGGAGTGTTGAAAATATTCTAAATGATAATATTCCTTATTTGATGAATAATGTGGTTCGACTATAACGTCTTGGCATAGATTTTTCTTAAAAAGGAAATTGATTTAAGAATTAATTCAGCTTTATGATTGAGAAAATACTGCTTACATTACATATCCTATACACAATAAAAAGGTTAGAATGCTTCTGAGTTTTTGATCAATTCTATGAATTCGCCACATGAATGAGATATTTGATTGTAAAATAATGTATGAAATAAGGAAATGAATTGCTTGGGTAATTTTGATTTTGTAAAGCAAATTGATTACATATAAACCTCCCTTAGCGAGTATGCCTTATAACGAGTAACTCACATAATGAGCAAAAAAAAAAAATGTAAAAAAAAATGATTCACTTAACTAAAGGTGTTTTGCAAAATGAGTGACGAGGAGACATTTTAGCATCAAAGGCGGAATCCTGCTTGTATCATTGACTACAGTCTGTCTTTAAAAAAAAAAAAAAAAAAAAAAAAAACAGAATTATAAAATATACAGTTAATTGAAACGACAAAAAAAAAAAAAAAAAGAAATATGAAACACGTTGATAAGAGTCGTTATGACATTGTGATAACAGGAAGAAGTATTTCAATAACATGTAAGCACAGATATAAGCGTAACCAGAAGCTGCATTCTGCATCACATCAAGAAGTCGTGGAGGAGATTTCGTCAGGAGAGGAGGAGGAAATGCCTCCGAATGGCCTCAACCTTCCAATCCAATGAAACAAGGAAGATGATGAAAGCACTGCGGCATCGGATGTTGATAAGAACCAATCTAATAATGGAGTAACTATGGGCGCTACAAATTCATTTAATGATAATACTGTGTCTCATTTTCGCCAAATTTTGTTGCGTTACGAAATTAAATGCTTCTTGACAATTTTCTTGAAAAAATATGAAATATGTATTATAAATAATAAATTACATAATTATAAACTTGTTCGAATATTATTTTCGAAATGGAACTTATAGTTCTATCTTACGGAAAAAATTGTTTCGCATTGCGATTAAGACTCGGAGACTAAGATTGTACTGTACTTTGCATTTGATTCGTAAGAATATCAATTATTTGCATTTTAAATTGCTAGGACAATACTGCACATCATTAATGGTTCATATCTATGAAGTACTTTACCTAAAAATGAATATTCATAATTATGATATAAAACTAGATTACGAGCATATTTAGCTTATTTAATACAATATTTGATTATGAAAACAAAGATATTTGGCAAGTTATGTCTTGAAATTAAAATAGAAAAAGATTTTTGTTTTGTACAGCGGAAAACATTTTCGTTTTCATATGATTGATTTATTGAATGATTTCAGAAGTAACAATAGACGTTTCTTTATCATTATTTAAAAATATATAAAATGTTTACATTTTTTTTTAAAAACATGGAAATGTATTCATATTATGCTTCTTTTCTCGCAGTACGAAAGTTTCATTTGTGGAGTAAACGTCTCCTAGAGCCTAGGTCTTGTTTTTAGAAATAATAATTTTGTCATATTTAATCTTGTTGGGGGATCAGTTTAATTCCTGTTTGTTGGAACGTCATAAAAATGTAGCTTGTAAATAAAATGGATAAAATAATTTTTGCTTTTGATATCTGTCAGTAGAGTACACGGTATTTTAATTAACGTTTTCATATTCTTATTAAATAAGAGTAGAATTAAATCTATTGTTGATAAATAGAATATAAAGCCTAGAGAACTTCTAAAAATAAAAACATTTTCTTAAAAACTCTTTGTTCAGCCACTTTTTATTTTAATTTAGCTATTAAAAATCTTTTCCAAAACCCTGCTCATTTCTAGCTTGCCATTAATTCGAAACTAACTGACATGAATCTCGTATATGAATCATTAAATACGACTAGGAATTTGAATTTAAATGTGATGTATTTACTTAAGTTATCATGCATTACATGTGCATGAACATCGATTTCTACTTAGTGATGTTCAGCATGTATGGAATGTATAGTTAGGTTTTAGACAGGTTTTTTTAGGTATAGTTAGGTTAGCATAGACAGGTTTTTTTAAAGGCACATTTTAGTAAGCAAATGTAAAATTTAGAATATTTCCCTGAATAAAATTTTCTTAAAATGTTTTTTTAAGGGGACAGTGGACTCGATTGGGCATTTTTGCGAATTTTTGACTTAGAGTTATGAAATATTTTTGGAATATTTATTAAAATATAAATAAGTCAAATTTCTTTTTTTAAAAAAACATTGAAACGAAATATTATTTTTTAAAAAATTAAAAGATGTATAATTTTTTAAAAATTTTAAAATATTCCGGGCGATTTTCTTACTGAATTTTCATAAGAATTTTATGTTTTTCGGAACTAAAATTGACTTTTAACTATCTAAAAAACCTGGAAATATAAAAGGCATATCTTTTTTTCTTTTAATGTTTAATAGAAATCTTTATTATCAATTCTATTTAATTTCTTCAGAAATTAAGACAACTGGAACGTTTCTAAGATATTTAAATCTAATTACGATATCATTTTGAGGAAAGTAATTAAAATGTGCTTTTTTAATTTTGGCCTTTGAAATATTCATTTTATTGAACAATATATCTTGTAACACTTTTTTTAGTTGTATATAATATATTTTTGTGAGGAAGCGATAAAAATAAAATTTCACGTTTCTGTCTATTTTTGCTTATTTCAAAGCCCACTGAACCCTTAAGCAACAAAGCGAAATTAAAACTAGATCGGAAAAAAATTGCAAACATTTCAGAAAGATGATCGGCCTCATCTCCATGGAATCTGTTTGCGTCAATCCCTTGACTCTCAGTGCATTCCTGACTTGTCAAAAGTTTTTCGGGCTAGCGGAATGTAATGATTCCTTTGTTCAGAGGTAATGCATTTGAAAAATAACAAGTAAGCAATTCAAAAACAAAAACGTCGAAGATGTTTAGAGTCGTGTAGGCATTGTAATGATAAGAAATGAAAAATAAGAGAGATTTTAGCCTTTGTTTAATTTCTGAAAGCAGTAATTACTGTCCTCTGTTCGAAAAGACTTTCGCATTGCGGCAACGTCAAAGAAATGGAGAAGAGATTTAAAAGCTATTCTTTTTAAAATCTCGTTCGGCTGAGATGAAAACAATAACGGAAAGACTTCGGAAATAAATCAATATAACAAGGAAAGTTTATAGCTTCTTCCAAACATGCGTTACGCGAAATCAATCTTTTTTCCTATAGGAACGTAAATCATAAGTTTTTTAAATTGAAAAATTTTGAAAACTGGTGAATTTATCACACATTTCTCTCTTTCTGATCATGTTTCTTCATATTTAGTTGGATATGACCTCCAACGTCTTTCGCCCTAAAGCTTCAAATGAGAAACAACAACTAGAGGTAAATTTGGTTTCTTAAATAGTAAGAAAAGTTATTGTACCTTGTGACAGTTTTTTTTTAAACTGGGGAAAAATTTACAGATGTCCACTCAAATCTATTAAAGGCAACTGTTTAAGAGAATATTAAAAAAAATGTAAGTTGATTTTATCATATATAGAAAGGGCTTAACGTTTTTTATATCTTTGCAGGTTTGCCAAGATAGAATATCATCTTGTCCTTAAGACAAGCATGTTGCTGTTGTTAGTTCCTAGGTACAACACCATGTTGTACCTTAATGATAGTGATAAAAAGTAAAATTAATTCTTATTTTGCTTAGAAAGGAGAAAATATTTATCTTATAGCCTTGTTTATAATTAAATGCAGTAATTATTACAATTGTTAGCCGTTTTTGGCATTTTCGACAACTTTAGGAATATATTATTAATAGTTTTTCCCGTTTTCTAAGCAATATTTTTATAGAAATTATTAAAAAAAAAAACCCAGCAAACCCAGCCTACATATAATAAAGGGGGTTAGCTGAAGTTTTTTAAAAAACAAAACACGAAAATTCCAGCAAACTCTGATATATATTGGGATATGCTGAGTTTATTTGTCACAAAGTACAAGATTGCGGCTCCAGGGAAGAAGTAACATGATACATTTTCCGAAGTTAATTGCACAGAAAAACAATCCTACATTTAAATAATGTACATTTCACTTTTTAAAGTCCTCGGATTTTAGCTCGTATATAAAGCACGTTCCATTCAGGGTTAGATTAAAAACTATATTCAGTAGTATAAAAAAAGGAACCTGATATAAAAAGGATTTCTTAAAAAAATATTATGGCATATTCAATTATTTTCAAAGCTCCGAATTATTTCATATGGGCTAGTATGCATTCAACTTCAATTTCACCGAAAATCACCTTCTGGAAGAACCCAATAAGGAAAACATATTCCCAGGGAACTATTTCAATGATTAGAATGAATAATGAGCTCTCAGTTTCAATGATAATGAAATGCTCAGTTTAGTAGAGTAGACTAAGCCAGACACTTCCTGCATTTAAATTGTTTTCTCACAATAGCTATGTTGGAATGAAAAATCAATGAATCCTATTTTTACCGTTATCTTCTCATATTCCAGTTGAAAGCAGAACTGATGTATTTGGTTGAAATTTTATTAAATAACATTTGTTACCTTCTACCCTCTTTAATCAAAATAAATTCTTCTGGATCTTAAATCAGGATAAAGATCCTGTTTCCGAGCAAAGGAATCTCATTCAAGGAGGAAATATGCTGATAATTTTATTAGTGTGGGAAAGGTTAATGCTTGCTAGAATTATAAGTGCATTTATGAAGGGACACTATTCGAAATTATGCAGATACTGCGTAGCGACAAATTTCTTGTCCTCTTTTAACTTCAAACACAAACCAATGGTATGATTTGTATGGCTTTAATAATTTTTTTTCTTCTTCAGGAAATATATACAACTCATTCTCACCATCCAATTCATTCTGAAAAGTTAATAATAGAATGAATGGGTAGTTTTATGTAGAATATATTATTCTAATGTTTCCCATTAGTTGATGATAAAAGTTGCATCAAGTAATTTCATTTCAATTGTATATGTTTTTTTAGCCAAAAAAAAAAAAAAAAAAGTAAAAATTTCATGAATTTTTGCAGTATGCCCATTCACTAGTTAAGTGCCATATTTGTAGTTTTTTTAAAAACAAAATGGATAATTTTAAATTCATCTTTGTTTTATTTCATATTAAAGTTTCTAAATAATTGGGAAAATATTTTCTTTGATTTATTAAATTTCTTTATCATTGAATACTGAGTAAGAGCTTAAATCAGAGCTCTATATTAATTTGTTACTTTTTCAATGATAGTAACATTCGATTATTAGATTATTTCCATGAATGTAACTCAAAAATCAGGTATCAAATCTAAAATGCATATTTTCTTCTGTAACGAAATATTGGAAAGGTTATTGCAAAGGGGTACTTCAAATGATATCTTCATCACAATTTCAAAGTAAAAAGAATTTGCGATCATCAGTGTGTTTAAAATTTTTCGATCAGCAATAACTGAGCAATGTATTTTGAATTTTTTTAGTATTTGAATCAAGGATAGCGTAATTTGCAGATTCCATACTTACTGATAAACATCATTTATACGTATCCAAGTATCTACGACAAATGTTATGTGTTGGTATAATACATCAAGCCCATCATCCTGCTTTAATCCGATCACCACATTTACGCAGCATCTCGAGCGGTCAGTACTTGGGAAGGGAATCAACTGGGAAATATAGAATGCTGTTGGCATCTTTTGGAGTACTTGACTCATAGATGTAACTAGTTACGTTAAATCAACCCCCATTAGCAATTCTGTTGTATTACATCTTCATGAAGTTCAGTATTCTGAAGGTCACATCTTACTTAAAGATATTGTTGAGCATCTTATACTACATAATAATACGTAAACAAACTAATAAAAATAAATTATAATCACAACATATATGATCCCTATGGATTTATGAATAATGTTATGATAAGAACCAGCAATTAAGTTGTCGCAAATTTTTCTTTAATTTAAATGATTTTTTAAATAATAAGATTAATTATAAATTTCGGAAATGTTTTTCATATTTGTGATTAGATTTCAATCGTGTTTATTGTTTCTAATATATTGCCATAAATTATGGCCGGAAGGCGTTTCATTTTTGGAAAATGTGATTTATAGATATTGTAGTTATGAATGAAGCGTTATTAATAAAAAAGTGCTTTTCTGTCCAATTTTTATATATGAGTATTTTTTCTATAGAAGTAAGTGAAAGACCCTTAAAACAAATATCAAAACTTAAAAAAAAATAGATAAATTGTAAATATATGGACACAGAAGTTACAATACGAGTTATTTTAAATCTGTTTGACAATAAATAGCTTTCTAAAAAGGAATAAGATATTATATATATATATATTATATAATTTTGCATACGTAAGTTTTAAAAAAAGATTATTCGAAATTCAAATTTTCCAAAAGATTAGTCATGCAGCTTAGAGGAGGAAACGACATCACACTCAAAACCCAGGATCGAATCTGGAATCTGTATCAAATCTCTACCGTTTTACCAACTGAGGCGCTTAAATTTAATGCCACGGTATTTGGAGAATGTTTTTTTTTATTTAACTGCGTAGCTGATTAAAACTTTTATTGGTAGTTAATTTAACCTTTCTTCAAAGAAAATTTACGGTTTTTAGGGAGGTTATTAGATTAATGAGTAGGGTAATTAGATCGATGAGTAAACAATGCAATTGCAGAAAACTGTCACCAAATTTGTAATACTACAATATATGAATTTCTTTTTTTGTAAAATTTTGAAGCTATCGCTGGAATGAAGATAAATGTGCGAAAAGTCTGAAAAAATGCTGAAATGATATACAGTCAATGAACAACTTCTAACACCTTGTGCAATTTGATGGAACAACTCTTTTTTTAAATAGATAGTTTTCGATCCCCCCAACTCTTCATAGAAATGATGGCTGTTAAAAGACGATATTAAACCTGGAGAAATTCACAATGAATATTTTGTATCTAGTGTTCTAGTAACCTAGTATCTAGTGTTCTAGAAACCTTGTATCTAGTGTTCTAGAAACCTTGTATCTAGTGTTGTAGTAACCTAGATAGTAGGAAGCAGGGCTTACTTTTATGAATGTATTTAATTAAAATATCTCATAAAATATTTGGGGGTATTTCCAGAATGTATATCACCCCACTCTAACACTACTTCAATTTGTAGATTTGATTGCTTTTCAAAATCAAGTTTATGAAACCGATTCTCTGTTTTATAATAAAATAAAGGAAATGATAAAGTAAGTATCGTATTAAGTAAATGTAGCTTATCAATACCCTCAAGCAACCAGTTGTTGAAAGAATGAAAAGTTGTTTTTCATTATCTTACAGATTCATCATTAAGACCAAAATTTGATGAATGCATCAAAACTTTTAAACAGGCTTCATTAATTATGCGACAAAAATTTTCACAAGATATCTTTATCTGCAAACTTGATTTAAATTTACACTGAAAATCCTTTCAAATTATACTGATATAAATGCCAAAAATCAAGCATTGTTTATCAATTATGAGCGTGGTGAATAAAAACATATTTACTAGTATTTGCATGAAAATTAGAAGCAGGAATAACATTATTCTCTTTTGGTGAAAGTTAGATTTGAATACATATTTTTGTCAGATTCATAAGTGCTAATCAGGATAAAAAAATTAAATTTTGTTTTTATAAAAATTTTCCAATTGATAACTAATTCTACAAAATTGTTTTTATCTCATATCTCACAAAAATCTTGAAGGCATGTATTATACATCTGTTATCTTTGCTTTTTTATTTAATGAATCTATTTACCTTAAACAATTCGAAATAATCAGAAAAAATTATGATTTAATAAAAATCGCAAGTATTTTTTAAAGATTTAAGATATTTTAATATCATCAAATATTTCGGAGATAATTTTGGTCTGTTATAATTCGAACGGTGGTGTATTTGAAAAAATAAAGTGTCGTTTTCCTTTGGAATAATTGAAAGTAACTTCTTTCTCTCCATCAAAATGAACGCATTTTCTAATTGGTACCGAATCCAGTTCACTGCTATTTAATTCTTACGAATCCTGAAGACTCGTTAAGATTCAAATTATCCTTCATTTGGGTAATCTCTTTGGGAAATTTAATAATTCGTGAAGAGAAGGGATTTTGATTGCAATTATGGAGGAAACCAAATACTCCGCTGGAAATTTGACTACTTGGATCAATACTGACTTTTTTATTCCCTCGTTCAAAATGGACAGTCATTAAGAAAATGGCAACAGTTTGTGCATTATGAAAGAAATCTACTTTTCAAAATCTCTCTGGCTGTAAAGTGCTTTTTAGCTTGGCAGAAAGTTATTAAACGGATTATAATTTAAATTTAAAAAATAGACTACTCATTAATATGAGTTGATGCTGAAATACTGAAATAAAATTTGATTCATTAGATATTTGTCAAAAATTACCGCACACAACATTTTATCATTTAAAATGAATTGAATTTGAAAATATTTTTTTTATTCAATCTCATGTATTTGATGTCATTATTATTTTAATCAAAGATTTATCTTTCAGAAAAATATTTCTCTAACAGAAATTAAATTTGATATTAACTATATAAACTGTTTTTTTAAATTAGTACTGTTATAGCATATAATAACATATAATTTGGGATAAATCAAATTACGAAAGGCAACTTTTTGTCAAATAAGCTGATGATTAATAATTTTCAATGCTTTTTTATTCATTATGTATCAGTAAGTGAATGTTGTAGCTCACTATTGCCTTCAGCTCGTATCATTTATACATGAAAAATGCATTTAATTTGAAGATGATATGTGAAAGGTTTTATTTCGTTTGCTTTACTTCATAATTGAATACGATTTTTCACTCATTTCTTGATGATTAGGGGGGTGCTCTCGATGGCAAAAGACTGTTTTAACATTTTCAAATCTTATTGATCAATCGATTTAATAATTCCGCCATCTGATAGAGAATTTGAAAAAGCATTACATTTAAAAAGTACAAATAATTCATTTCTTATTGAATATTGCATTCGGTTTATTAATATACAAATTAATTAAGTACAAACGGTACTTTTTTCTGAAATATTTTAGAATTCGAAAGAAATATACCCAGACAAACCGCTTCTAAACAACCTCCTTACTTGAATGATATATTATCGTATCTTTGTTAAAAAATATGAAAAATTACTCAATTATATTCTGAAATATAATGGTATGGGCTAGTAAATTTTAAAATAAACATTAAAAATTTCAGGTTTTAAGCAATGGAACAACAATTAATAATAACTCCAATACTATTTTAAATGTAACGTAAATATTATACTCATTAATAATATTTACAATGCTTTATAATTTTTTTTGTTTTATTAGTCCCCATAATGAATCCGGCCACACAAATAAATGGTAAACTTGGTTGAGAAAAACGAGATATTCCATTAGATTTTTTGACACAGTTAATTTTTATTTTTGAAGGTGAAAACTTAAGACATATTTGTAATAGTTAAACAAATTTCATTTTTAAAAAAGTAGTAATTGAATTGAGTCATAGTTTCAAACCTATTAACTATTAAAATCTAATGAATCAATAATCTTATTTATAGAATTTTATCTGTGAATCTGAATTTGTTGATTTATTAAGCTAACTTATTTTTACTCTCTATATTAACAATAAATTCTGCTTCCTATTATATTCGAAAAGATGATTCTACTTCCAAGAAATTTGCTTTGAAGTTCATCAAAAAGAAACGTTGATTTGTTTTGCTAATGAGCATAAAAAGAATTGCTTGAAATTTATCGAATCGTATAAAATTACTCTGTTTACTGTAAAAACGTTTTTCCTACAAGCTATTGGAGAATTTATGAATTTATTACTTTCCGTATTACCCGGAATGATTTGAAAGCGCTACTGAGAATATTCTAAATGGCGTAAAGGAAGTAAACAAGTTTCCAGTCGAAAAGCTGCGACCTATAGTGTTTTGAGCCAAATTTATTTGGCAAGGCCCCCTTATCCAACGGGTATCTAAATATAATCCTCCTTGGCGTCGTTAACATATCTTCCCGCTTTCGAACTTTAGTCACGAAGTTCGAGCCGTTTGGTAGGAAATGAAATTAATTTCCAATGAGAAATGAAGAGCTTGATTTCGAATAACATTTCATCTATTGAATCATTAGTGGAGTGGTAAACTCGTCTTTACTTCTCCTAAGTCAGATAATGCGCAGACATCTGCTTGGGCAGATATTCGAACTGCTTTGCTTATCACTGAAAGCGCTCGGGATAATACCGAACTGAGTCGCCAAATAAATTTGTAGGGAATAAACTCACCATTATCTCTATTCGTATTTCGGAATTCAGACATCATGCAAGCGAAATTGATATAAACTTTACATTGCCGATTGAGTTCTGTTCCAGAATATTATCTAATATTAAGCAAACGTTGAAAATATATTCAGCAGAAGAAAATAAAAATAACAAGTCATGACGATAAAATTCTGTCGTCATTAAAAACTGAAATTTCTGTTTCTGGTCATTTAAAAAAATTAATCAAGTCAAAATGACTCTTTCTAATGGCTGTTATTTAACACAAACTAATGAAAAATTTTTTATAATGACGGTTTGAAATTTTTCAAATTCATATGTTCGATTCCAATAAACCCAATATTGTTTAATCACAAAGAACTATTTATGTCCATTTATTTCTTTTTATTTTATAGTTTTGATTTCTGATTCAAACGTATGAGAGTGTATATTACAAAGTGTATGAAAATATGAAGAAATGAAGTGTCTTCGTTAAAATAGAAAATTTTAAAAATTTTAATTTAAAAAAATATTTGGTGTTAAAATCAAAACATGAAGGTTTCCTGCACTTATAAGAAGCAGGAATTAAAAGAACTGACTTCCTCCTCCAAGATACTACACAGATCAGTAATGTATAACTTATAGGGATATGAAATGAAATAGTGGTTAAAATAAAATAGGTAGTTGAAAATAAGGTTGAAAGAGAACAATAATAAGGGCTTGATGAAAAAATGTTCTCTTTTAATAGAATTTCCAAACACTCATCAACACATGATAGTAAACTGATATGAATTTTTTTCATTTGAAATTACTAATATAATTCAGATTGATGCGGGCCCAAATTCGAAGAACCACTACCTTAATTTTTAGAGCAATTCACGAAGCAATTCATTAAGGAAACATGGTTTATTTCAAAAAAGAATAAATGAGTTCTCTACTTGAAGTCTTTGAAAACGAATAAGATTTTGTAGAAAACAACTCATTTTGATATGTAGTATATCTTCCAGGTAGCACATCCTATTGCACAATATTGTATATTATTGTTTAATATTATATGATATTATTTAATATAATACAATGTTATTCAGTATTGCAAATATTGTTTAATGTCATACAATATTGTACAATATATGTGTGCTACTACGGATAGTGTCACTTTTGTTTCATTTTAAAACGTTTTTAGAGGTTTGCACCAGATTCCTGTTACTTTCAAAGTTTGAAAGATTTATTTTTGATTTCCAGGATAATTCTGAAAATCAATTACGCATTTGTTAAATTTATTTGCGATGGAAATATTTGTTATAGAAAGGTCTAACTTTAAACGGGTATTGAGAAATATTTCAAAATTAACTTTAGAGTAGTTTGAATTTGATCAATTACTGACTAAATATTTAAAATAATAATAATACAAATTGAAGCATTTTGACAGAAATACTGTAAAAGAATAAGGGTGAAAAGAAACAATTGGCATTTATTTTTTTAAATTCTTTGTATGGAATAAAATTCTGGGAAGATGCTTTATGTAAACCGAAATTGACATAAATTCCTATTCACAACAGTTGTAGGCACAAAATTTCTTTGGTGCCTACATCTTCCTTTTTTTAATAAGATGTACAGGAACATAAATGGGCCTTTATAACTTTGTTTCTCTGCTTCTGCAACTGTATCGAAAGAAATGACATTTTGTTGTGACTGGTTGAATATTTTTGTATGTTTATCATCCAGTTGCTGACATTCACCATTGGATAAAAATTCTGTAAGCACGACTTAAAGATCTCATAGATAGCTCATGATACAGATATTTGATATAAAAGCAAGCAAATATATATAAAAAAGATTTTTATTTCTCCTTTTTTATAAACACCCTCTATTCTAACTAACTGCCATTAATATCGGTGATGTTTTCAACGATCAGTTTCTTTTCTGGTTAACTAGACTTATAATGTCGAAAATCACTGCATAACATTGGTTGTGCCAAACTGAGGCTTTACTACTGCCCGATTTTGTATTCCACAAACGTCCAGGTCTTTAAATTTTTATTATATAAAGGAATTTATAATAATCATACACGAGAAATTCTCCATTTCTATAATATTTCTGGGCATTGAAACTGTATATGCGTGTGAAGTTATTGCTTTATTTGTTAGCTTCTAATTTGAAGGGGAAAACTTTCCGTTAATTTCGTTAATAATTGAATCAAGCAATGTTTTTAAGAGATGCTTCACATTCTTTAGAGATGTAGAATACGGCACTATACCTCTTGAAGTTTAATAAACAGCTATATTGGCTAAAATTTTATAACACGTTATTTATGTTGTTTATCAATATGTAAGTTTTCAAAGATATCTACTTGAAAACCTTTCCACTTGTATTTTTTAATCAAATAGCCAGCAAATCATTTGTTGTAATTGTTCTGAATACATTACTGACAGAACATTCTTGTGTCAGTAATGTATTCAGACATTCACGGCAGTATTAAATATTTGTTTTTGATTCACTGAGGAATGGAAGAGCGATTTCAAATTTTGGCCGGAAATTTCATAGAAAAAGCTACCGATTTAATATTGATTTTGTTCGTTAACAAAAATATGAAAAACGTATCAGAACTCATTTAAAGTTTAAACTAACTTAAATATTTCAGACCAGAGTTTCATGATAACATAGGTTGTATCAACTTTTTTTTTTTTTTTGATAAAAAATGGATGATGAAAATATATTTTTTTCTTTACTTTTGTGTCTAAAGACGATATTTCCCAATTATAAATATAGCCCAAATAATAAATATTTATTTTTTTCAGGGGAATTATATATGATTTGTAATGCAGTTTTCGTCAATTAGGTACAATTCATATTTAGTAATTTTTATTCGTACGACTAATTACAGTAAAGTCCTAGATTCGCCTACAGTAAAGATAACTATTTACAGTAAAGTCCGGGAGGAAGTTTTGTGCAAAAAATATCTAAAATATCCAAAGATAAGAAAAGGATATCTTATGTTAAACAAAATTTTATTAATATTTTAAGTACAAATTTTCTTTGAAAATTTGCATTAATATCAATAAAAATATTTGACAATTTTCAAGAATCGAATCCATATGTATTAAATTTACGTATTTTAACTCATATACTTTAAAAATCAAAACATTATTTTATATCGTGATCAGCAAATTTAATCTTTGAACATGATTCATACAATTTATTTAAAAATATTTCAATAAGATGAAGTGGATCTAGTCAATTCAAATAATTAAATTGCATTTTTTATTTTGATAAGTTTAAAAATTCAGAGTATTTTAATGGTGTATTATTTAAACTGTGCTTCATTGATTTTTTAAAACTATGTTTGGATGCTTTATAATTCGGATTTTCAAAAACGTAGTGCATTTTATTCCAAAGAAGTAAGAAAATGCGGATTTAAATACAATAAAGAAAAATACGAAAAGGATTTTACTCAGATTTTAAGTTTTCGACATTTTTATTCCAGTTTAAAAAAATGAAATAAAATTCTTTCAAAAAATATTTGATGCAGACATATTACAGAAATTTAAGAATAACAAATAAATATTCACCTTTCATCTGTTGCTTCACTTATGTACTGTCATTTAGATACTTGCAATATATTGCTATTTCATTGATATATCTTTTCAATTATTATAAATAATTAAATTGTAATAAATGCTTCTTATTTATTCCATTGAAACTCCTACTGAAACTGTTGAATTCGCAAAAATATTGAAGGTAAAAGAGGGAAATAATATTCCAGGTTCTCTTCTAAACTTCTGAAACCCCTGAAAAATTGATATCTAAAATACTATGCATTAGTTATTAGAAATTCAATTAGAGAAACATCTGATTTGCAATCATTAAAATTATTAGAATCAGTTCATCATCATCATTATTAAAATCAGTAAAATTATTAGTTAATAATTTTAACATTTCGTTAATAATGATGTAATATTTCATTAATGATAATGAAAAAATATTAGCTACAAATATATCAATTTTTCAGTTCAATTTTAAAGATTTGATGGAAAAGAATCATAGTATTCTTAAAACCAATCAAAATCGGCGTATCAAATAATCAACCTAAATTTCCATTCATTATCATTATTACGATTCTTAAAAACAAAATTGCTTTCATCTTTCAGCAAAACATTTAAATTATTTTATTATTAAAAACCATTGATAAATTATGTTTGTACATATTAAATCTAGAAAAATAAAATAGTTTTTATTTCATCAAACAAAAGCAATAAAATAATAAAGTCTTAACTGAGTTCTTACAAAACATGTTATTATCATTCGTATACTATTGAGTATCAATTTTCATGTCATGTTGTTTGGAGACGGAAAGAAAAAAAAATGCTTGTATCTTGATAACAAATTCAGATCTCCAACCAATAGGAAGGGTTTTTGTCATGTGATATCTCTCGGAATGCATTAATCATCGGTAACGGTGAGCCCACTATCAGCCACAGGTGCGACCATTGGATGTCAGCATCAAATGACGCATTTCTACCTTCCCTATTACTCCTCCTTCAAAGAAAGCCGCTTTTCGACGGCAAGGTAGTTAACATTTCCTGCCCAATTAGTTCAAGGCCCTCACAGAATCTTATCCCCCTTTAGATTATCCTTCGCTAGTTACAGATATTCAATATATATATTCCCCGTAAGACCACCAGGGGGTTGGATTCCATATACTTCACTCTTTTTTTTTTCTACGTGGTAAACATACAAGTGCTATGCTTTCAGTAATTGAATACTTCTTGCCCGGCCGTTATAACAGTTTTGGGAGAGTGAGGCAAATTTGTAAAGCCATTAATTGGCGGGGCAACCGAATATATACGTATATATAAAGGCTAGACTATAATGGTCTGCAACTGAGTTTGAAAACTTAAATACATCGTAAAAATAATGTTCTCAAATTTAAACTGCACTTACATTTTAATAATTTTTGGGAATGTCTTATTTTAAAATCACATCTTACCTTAATACTTCAAGATTTTTGTGTTCCCAAAAGTTTGCTTTTTGTTAAAAAGCAGTTTAATAGACCTTGCTAAAGGATATTTTCCCAAAGGAAAAAGCGCGGCTAGAATATGATGAAAAAGAAATGGAAAGCAAAGATTAAAATTTGCAACCGTAGTAGGAGATTTTTCTTGGATGTTATGTTGAGAGTAAAAAAAATATCAGTGATATATTTTAAATTTATTTCTCTGAAAACTGTTTTAATACTCGAGCTGATCTTTGTTAACTAGTATCATCTTTGTCGTAATTTCAGCCATACGTATGCATTATAACCATTTAAAGATCTATTTGGAAGCAAATTTGTTGAAAAACGGTTTTTTGCATAAACTTCTAACTGCTATTAAAAACAATTCTGCTATTAGTAGAGTCTCTAACTTTTTGGAATTTCCTATCATACACCGGCAAAATATAAAAGAATAAGACTGAATTTAAAAGAAGGAAAAAAATTAAATTTTTTTAAATGATTAGCATAGCAAGTTTCTTGTCAAATTTTCTAAAGAAATTGAATAATGAGATAAAATCAAACAGGATTGAAAACGATGGGAGTTGAATCAAGAATTATGAAATATTTTTTGAAGGATAATTAGTTCGCTTACTCGTTATACTTATACTGCCAAATAATAAAATAGGAAATATTTGATTGTTAATATAACAAAAATAAAAATTATTTTTAGTCGAATTTATATAACATCGTTTTTATATTAAGATAAAATTCCGGAGTCTATTTATATATTCTTAATGAAAAATATATAGCATTGGCCCAAGATTAAATCTGCTTTTCAATAATTCTACAAAAGCAATAAATCATTCGTTTAAAAAAAATCAAGCATTACTTTTCTTTTTATAAATACTAGATAAAGAAAAATACCTTAAATATTGTATGAATTTTAGATATAAATACAAAATGCTACGAAATCAAATACAAAAACTATGGACAATTGTTACATATCTTTGACGTTGGTTTGAATAATATATTATATATTCTTGCAAGCTGATAAAGTTGCAATAAGTTAATAATAGTAATTTTTTTTTTCAACAATTCAAATTAAGACCCATTTGCATTGGAATTTCTACATTTTTATTGTCCTATTCCACCAAATTCTGAATTATCAACTTTAAATAAACGGCGACATGTAGTTTTCCTTCATTGTATTAAAAAATAATTATGGTCAAAATTTCATGTTTCAAATTCTAAATTGGAACAGAAATTGAAACTGTGAAACGATTTTATATTTTTCTATTCGCAATTCTGAAGTGATGTATTTTGAAATATTTAAAATAATCATCAGATATTAACTTTCAGACGATATTGTGTCTGGCACAGAGATATAAAGCTGTTGAAGAAGAAGACTCGAGGAAATTTTATTCGAGGATAAATATTTATGAAAAGAAGAGCAAATAATAAATTAAAGTTTCAAATGTTACGAAAGCAATTTCTTCTGAAAAGAATTAAATTTAAAACAATTTTATTAGTGTACCAAAAGAATGAGAAATCTTCAAATTCACTCGAGAGACTTCCTGCGCAATTCAGTTCTCACCAACTAGACTCAAAATACTGCCATCTTAATCTCACCAAACAAACTGGGGATTGAATGCTACAGAAAAAAAGTCTCTACTTATCCAATATACTTATCTCAATTTTGCCTCCTCGCCAACAGCTGTTAAAAGGAGTAGACACACACCCATACGCGTTTTCTCTAAGTTATCCTGACTTCGAGAATCTGGAATCGCATACTTTTTTTATTTTATCTATCCCTGCATGCGTTATAGGAAGGAAAAAAACTGATTCAAACGTGTAGCAAATCAATTGATCTTTCTAAGGACGGCGAATCAACTTAATGATGGCTGCTTTCATTGAATTCCGTTCCGCCGTTCGCTTTCAGCTGGATACATGATTTCCGGAATAAATGTCAGATATCATGCAAAGACTGTTTGTTCTCCTTTTCAATCAAATTAATTTTGGTTGATTAGGAAACACATACATGTTCAGGCGATTTTTTTTCCTCCCTTTACAGTTGAAGATTAAATTTTTAGGAAACAAAACTCTAAATTACTTAAAATGGCTGATGTTTGATTAACACAACATTTCTCGTGTAATTTCGAGAAGCAGTATAACTCGTTGAAATGAGAATGAAATCTCAATATGAGTTTTAAAACGTTGGTTGCAGCGTGAGTGACCTGTGACTCACACCTATTTTCTAATTACAGAACCCCTCTATTATAATTCAGAGATCATTATACAGATGCTCCGTATCACAGGCTTAGACTATGGCAGCAAAAACTTGATAAATCGGGAAATAGCTAAAGAGAATTTAAAAATATTTCTTTCAAAGAAAGTTTGATTTATTGCTGCTTAAAATTGCTTGTAGCTGAAGATATTGTATTAAAGTAACAAAAACACTATGCGAAAGTTTTCACACTGTTAATTTTCCAGAGGATAGTAGAAAGTCGTTTGGTTTTCCTTTATTGTTTTCCCATTACTGTGCATACTGATGTGACGTCCTTAAAGAATAACACAGATACAACAATGAAATAGTTAATTTCTTATTTGGAAATACTTATTCAGGAATTTAAATTTAAAATTTCCGTTTTATATAAATCCCAAAGAGAAGTGATTGAGTTGTAAATTTTTTTTTCAAGAATAATTAAATAAACAGCCACTTGAATTGTTTGAGAATACTGATCAATGTAGCCATTAAATTTAGTAAAAATAATTTAATCATTTAGAATTACAATGATCCTCATTCACAATCAGTTTTGTGAATGAGGATCAATCACAAAACTGATCAATCATATGAAAACATTGTTTTGTTTAATGGATTCTCTGACAATTAAGATTTTAAATATTTTATTTCAATGTAAAAGCAAGTTGAAGATTATTTGATTTGTAGTATTTCAAAATTAAAAACCGAAGAATTTTTCGTTTTTTTATATTTTAAGTATGGGAAATATATTTTCCTTTTATGTAACTTGACTCATTTCATGTTCGTTAACATAGAAAAATCGATTACAAAAGTCTCTCTCTTTTTATGTGTTCTAGAATTTTGAAATTTTATTCACCTTCATATCCTAATCCATTAATTTATTAATTTAATTTAGAATCCATACCAGTGACGCCATCAAGTAATTAATTAAAGAAAATTTTTTAATATCTCGTAATATTTAGAATAATTATAAATTAAGTGACAGAAAGTAAAAAAAAAAAAAAAAATCAAAATTTTTTCTACTATTTTTTAATGTTAAACTACTTTCTGCTAAAAATGCTTATTTTTTTTAATAAATGATTTCAACAAATGTAGCGAACTAGATTTGATTTTTCTTTGTATCATTGCTAATCAATCTACCTGTAATAGCAGTAAAGTTAATGTTATGAAAAGAAAGACCCCCCACACTCTTTTCTTCGTTGAGCTACATTATAGGCGGCATTATAATACTGAAAGGTGCGTATGAAGAAAGATGGTGCTTTAAATAGTCTATAGTTGCCAAAATTCTTATCGACATCTTTACATTTATTTTTAAAATTAATATAGTAACCTTAACGTTTCTTGTGAATATATTCGTCAAATAATTCTAAATGAAATTTTATTTGTGTACTAAATATGCCATCTGAAATAAAAATGAGATGTAGGGGCATATCAGAAGGAGGAAAATGCAAAGAACTCGTGCCTCTGATTTGTATGTCTTCAATCTTTACTTTCTAGTATAAGAGAGAATTTTCAAAACTCGAATTTTGGACGTATTTCCTTATTCGAAGCGATATGAAAAAATCAGAAGGTTTAAATGTTCAATTGTTTTGAAAATAATAAGATGAAAATGTATGTTTTGAATGAAATACTGAAGGGAACACACAGCCCATAGATTCATGGGAAAACGGCATATTCCGTTTCGTTGCATGGAAATTAGCATAAAGAATTAACAGCTAGAAATTTATTAAGGGAAAAAACTATTATTAAAGGTCGTATGTGATTTTTTTTTTTTCGTTTTGAGTGCTGCCTTTTGCTATAGATGGCTTGCTTACATATTTTCGTCTTAATAGTCTTCCTAAATAATGTTTTTTACTATAGCCTTTTCATCAGTTATTCCGTTGATTTATCCTATTTTGAACATTTCTTGTCTATGTTCAAAAATCACTTATTCTTAATTTTTTTTTTACTGTGCAGATCGAAAGGTTTGTTTGCTCATGTGCTGAGTATTAAGCGCGTAGAAATGTAGAACTTATTAAAGGCATCGAAAAGCTCCCCTATTTCCAGTCCCATCTTATTAATATTTTAATTCAATTCCACACCAAGCAAGGCGTCAGCGTAATGTAAATTCTATCCCTATCAGTTGTCAAAGCAATGCGATAATGAGCGAAACAATAACAATATGAATAAAAAATGAACAGAGAGTATGGAATTTTTTTCTCAGCCCGTAGCGTGGCATTGGAACAGTTCATATTTTTTTCTCCGTGACACGAGACATATAAATAAACAGCGTAGCTGCTTTACAGGTAGAAAAAACATCTCGAGTAAGAGAGAGAATGACCTCGAAACTTTAGACGCAAAGCCATAGCTTATTTTGTTGAAATTCATGATGACAGGGAAGTATTGTGTTTTGACAAATAAGAAGAATCCTATTCGAATGCGCGCTTCTCAAAACATCCCCAGCTCTAGTTTACCATCGCTTCGAGATCAAGTTGAAATGCGATCCATATAGAAAGAAATGGATTCGCTTTGAAAATGATAGTTTTTATCTTATTTCTTAATTTTTTGCATTTCCCTTGTTTATTTCCGCTTTGGAATCAATTTTTTTACTCACTTCCTGATATGCTAAAGTTTCGAAATTTTGTACAACTGTCTGTTCTTGATGCTAACACATTTCGTAAATGTCACCAAAATTGAATGATCAGATAATGGTGATCATAGATAATTTGAATTACGCGTTAACGGTTTAAATGCAATTAAATTTTGGTTCAAATGAAAAAAATATTGATTGTAAGATTCCAGGAATTAAAAATTAAATACTAAACAGTAGAAGTCTTCAACATAGAAATAACTGCTGCCTATCAGTATTCTAATATACAACCATGGTTTTTAAAATCGATGTTATTTTAATCGGGATCACGTTGAGCTGAGGAGTGAAGAAGCTGTATTCAGATTTCCTATCTAAAGCGGCTTTAGCAAGTTGAATATTCAAATTTAGGTTTAGGAATTTAAAATGTTACAAACTGGAATTATTTAACGTTAAAATAATTCCAGCAATTATTTACCGTTATAATAATTTATATGAAATTATTTAAAATAATTCCAGTTTCCAATAAAATTATTTAAAATCCTTAAAAAATACAGTATAATTACCGAAAAATCATTAATTTCTTGAATTCGATAATTGCCAAAGAGATAGCATAATTAATTTCAGACGCTTGCTGATCACAAATCTGTTGCCTGAACATACACATAAATAATAAAATTAGAGCGAGTTCTTTCATGTAAATAAAAATGGGCAACTTGTAACTCAAAATTTGAGCAATGAGTTAGATATAATTTTGATCAACAAGTGTTACACAAAAGTTGCGGATTGAACCCTATCTTTGCATGATGATGGAAATTTCTATAATAATTAGTGAAAAAAATGTACTCAAAACAGGTGTACTGCAAATTGGTTGTTGCTGGCAACGTTTTTCACGACTATTGCGTAATAAGAAACATGGCTGCAAAAAAAAAAAAAAAAAAAAAAAATCAAATGTCACAATCATTACAGGCGGATTTGAACTTGTCATTCCGCTGTTTGTTGTGGTTGAAAGTAACTGCAAATTCCTGAATAATTTTTAAAAATTAATCCAAGATTTTTTTTTTTGCTGATAAAAGCTATAATGAGTGTAGAAATTTAGAAGAGAGGGACATTGGAGATTTTGTACTGAGCTTAACATATAAATTTGCACGGTGATGGATATTTCCATCATACTGTTTTTTAATTATTTTATATTATATATTTACGCTAGGATTTTTAAAACATTTTTCCTTTAGAGCATAAATTATATCACCCTGATTTATTTCACAAAAAATGAAAAAATCATGCAAAGAAGAGTTGAGGTAAACATATTTTTTGATCGAGAAGAGTCGTAGAAAAATTTTAGAAATGAGAAAGTCTCATATTATATATATTATATATATAGCTCATAATTTAGATTTTAAATAGATTTCTTCAACGAATGAAAATGGCCCAGATAAAATATTAACAATAATGTGTAAATGCATGTTGTATAAGTATCAAAAAGCTGCGCAATTAATTACCTGGCTGCAATTTAATCCGCACGATTTCTCCTTACCATCTGAGAGATGAAGCAAGGCAGTATTAACTTTGAATGATTCTTCAGATAAGCGTAAAACTGATTAATAAAGCAGGGAATTGTTGATAGTGATAGGAAACATGAAGGCACTTCCTCCAAGTATATCTTCGCTTAGGAGTTTTTTAAAAGATTCCTTTATATTGAAATAATAATCAAGAATATATTTTTTTTTGTCATCGTGCAGTTTTATACAATTACAATTAAAGTAAATGACGATGTTTTTTAATTTTGTAATGGAAGTAACAATGCGATGATGAAAAACCGATTCCAATAAAATAGCTCAAACTGAAATATACTCCTTTACAATGTAGAATTTCTTTGAAAAATGATATGAATTCTTTCCTTTCAAAGGAAATATTCGAATAAATTCAAACGGAAATATATTTTATAAACCCCAATTGAAAAGTTATATTTTCACTATCTTCCGGTATCTGTATAAGATAGCGAATAGGAAAGCTGCCTTTCTTTAATGCTCAATTATTTCTGTTGGCTGGCAGTTAAGATCCTGAAAAATAGAATTAGGAAAATCCGGTGGAAAAGGAATTTTACATAACAGAGCTATTGCAACATCGAGAGATTATTTTATATATTTTCAATCGAAAAGGAATTTAGGCTCAAGGTTCTTACACAATTGTATATATTTGACGTTTCTTTTCTAGATAAATGCTATTTTGTATTCAATTTATGTATTATTCACGTTCTAACATGTTAGTGTTATGAAATTTTGCACACTTGTTTATTCTCATTGATAATACACCATCTTCAAAATTTAATTATTATTTAACTGATCCGTTTAATCAAATTTTAATTCCATACAAATGACAGAAATTTCCATTTATTTGGGGAAAAAGAATTTATTTCCCATAATGTTTAAAATAAAAAACTATAATTTAGAGATTAAAAAAAAATGGAAAATAATTTAAATAAAAAAAATTCTACATTTTAATATATTAATGAAAGTGTGTTCTTAAAAATATTTTCTTTAAATTTATTAGTATCTGTATTTGTAGACAAGTCATGAAAAAAAGTTTTTGAGTTAATATTAATTCTTAGTAAACGCATTAAGGGATTCGGTATTTCATTAATTTGGTTTTAAAAAACAATGAAGAAATTGGGGTCTTCAAACTTTTCACTGACGAAGATTTTTTTAAAAAATTATTTTAACATAGCAGCATATTCAGAAACATATCAAACATTTCTCTTTTAAAGGTATGCGGTATTAGAAATGCAAGAATTTGATGCTGTTCTCATACTGTTAAATATAAGGTTTCACACGGCACCTTTTGTTTATAATTCACTTAAGGAAAAATTCTTTTTTTTTTGTTTTATTTGATAAATTTTGCCTCTTAAATACTTACTTGCTGCAATTTCAAACTGACGGTTTTTATAATGCAATGAAGCTTGTTTTTTTCACATCACCACTAATTATGGATTTTTAACTTTAAATTAATTCCGCCACTATTATAATGATTCCTTTTTTAAAGTGATATTATCAGGTTTATCTTACATTAATTAAAAATGTTAATTACTCAATTAATTATTAGGCTAATAATACGGTTAATATGTTTGGTATTTAAAAGCTTATAACTATAAGCTTTCTTTTCTAATAGACATATTGACTAAAAAAAGCGAATACTTTGACTCTTCAAAAATTTTGGTATCTAAGATTCTAATACATTTAATTTATATTCTGGAAAATGCTGAAAGGTGACATTTATTAAAAGGCTATTTTAAATATTGTTTGATAGTGGTTTTGAAAATTTAATTTCCAGATTAATTCATTTTGTTGTTGAGAACATCATAAAATTCTTTCAATCAACATAAATAATGGCGTAGATATTTTTCATTTTTTTCTCTTTTGTTGATTCTATGATTTGAAATTTAGATTTGCATAGATATTTAACATATTGTACTTAATATTAAAATGCTTTTAACTAAAGCATGCGTCGGAAAAGAAATCAGTTTCAAATATAATTAGATCTTCATTTCATTCTTATTTTTCAGTGTCAACAAACAGGAGATATTTTAAGTAGTTACGCATTCCGTATTAATATTCTAATAACTATAAAAATCAATATTTAGGACAGACAAGCTTACCGCAAAATGTAGTTATTCTAATATAAATGAAGTACAATTTGTAAGATACTCTTCAGAATTTAAATTAAAAATCTTATTTTTTCCCTTTATTTTGCTCAGTTTACTTTTAAATTGAATTTCTTATTGGATATACTATACATGTCATAAAAATTCAAACATCCCCTTTTCAAAATCATTCTAAGGTTTGCTAATTAGCAACTAAATTTACAAAGACGATTCTATAGCAATGCCAATTCTCATTTCAAACAATATGCTGCAATACAGGGCAGATCAAATGCACAAAAATTATAGTACAAGTATATAGGAGTTACTATTCTCCAATTACTCCGTTCAAACGATTACTTATGTATTATAATTGTATATAAGTATACAATTCTAGTACGGGAGTAATCGATTGTGATAAAAATGCCAAAATTTTAATTTCATTGCTATACTGATTCGGTAAAGTTAGACTCTAAATATTAAAATTCGTAGGTAATAAATAATACGCAAGGCAAAAGGAATAAAAATTTTGAAATTGGAGAAAAATTAGATTTACAATAATTAAATTTTTGTTTTTCTGCTAATCACTCGGAAAGAGAATATCAATGAAAATTCAAATCTCAAATCCACAACATCATAATGTTGAAATTTATGTAAAAGGAAAGCAACTAAGTATTTTTTTTAAATAGTGAAAAGTGCAATTTGGATGAAATAATGATGTTTGTTCGAATTTAATTATAATAATCAAAAGTAAGTTTTGAAAAATTAAAGAAAAAATTCAGGAAATTGATCAAAATTCAGTTAAAGTAAATTCAGTTTAATTGATCAAACTGAAAAAAAAAGGAATTTTCATAATTTTAAAATATTATATTTTAGTTTTTGTGCAATAATATATATCCAGAAGTTATACAAGAAAAATTTTAATATTTCAATATTAAATTCATAATTAAATAAAAATGCAATTAAAATTTTAATAATTCTGTCCACACAGGCTTGACTTGTGCAAAAATGTCAAACTTTTGATACACAACTGATAACTCTGCGGCTCAGAATACACAACGATATGAAACTAAATAGTTAACAAAAAATTCGTAGTTAAATTTTTATAATACTTAGTTATGCATAATTATTAATAACGAATCACAATATTCACCGATGATTGATTATTAAACGTTTTACATAGATTGAGGTAAATGACATTTAATGTTGTTCAAATTTGAAAAAAGAGCCTCGGAGGTTCGGATGCCTGAATTTTACAAATATTGTGTTTGAAAACACTCGAAACTTGGCATATGAAAACTATTTTCCTGTTTAGGCATATACACCGGTGATATTTTTATGAAAGGAAATTAGAAACCGACCCATAATTATTAAAGAGATCCAAGTGCTTGAAAGCTTTTCTCATATTCTGGCTTTCTTTGATATCTTGTTTCTATTAAAATGAAACAGCTTTTTCTTTCTTTACGATCCACATAAAGTAAGACCATGTTTATTTGGTTCGTGCCATGCATTTCAGTTGCACATAATTTTTGTAGAGCTTTGCCTATCTTTGCATAGTTTCAGAAGGAGCATGTCTTTTTTTTATGCATATTTTAATGAATAATATATGCCGTAGAATTGATATCTATATGTTTTAAAAGTTAATTACTTTTTAAAAGCTAAAAGAAGTCAGAAAATATGAGGATCTTTATATAAAAAAAGAGTTAAAAGAGTAAAATAATTATTTAGGACAGTCAGTTTGGTACACATAAAATTACATTCCCTCATTGTTGTGGTGTCGATGGTGTCGCCGATTACGGTACTTCAAAACTGGATGTTATTGTCACTAAACTAAATGAAATTGGTAAAATATATTTAAATGTAATTATATAAAGTTATTTCAAATCTGTAAGAATAGAAAACTTGCATCTCGTAGAGTTTTCTATGTATGTGCATATATGTATATATAGAGAGGATAATTATATATATATAATATATATATTATATATATATATACAGATTACACTTTAGAGAAGACGCAAAATTTATCGTTTAATCCTAATTTGGCGAGATATATTTCAAGATAAATATTATTAAATGTTGACATGAAAACTGAAATGCAATTCAGTAAGCGAATTCTTTAAAACTGAAATCATTCAATTATATTTAATTCACACAATATTGCAAGGAGGTTCTTACTTTAGTTAAATATGTAAAGAGATTATTCGGAATTGCCCTCCATGAGTGTCAAAACAAGCTTTGTGGCTGTAACAAGATTATTAGATTAATTTCATCTAATTTACGGAATACTAAGAAGAAATTTCTACTTTAGTTCAATATATAAAGAGATTATTCTTAAATGCTGTACATAAGTACTAAAGCAAGCTTTGTGGTTTACAGAAACGAAAGTAAATTTCTTTTGTATTATTGAGTTCTCTAAAAATGAATAGTTTTAATTTCTTCGGTTTTAACACGGCATTATGTTTAAAAGAATTCTGTTTGATTAAACTTATTGGTCTTAAGCCATTAATTGGGTAAACCTGAAGAATTAGTGTGTATAGCATTTTTATCAATTCTCAAAAACCATAAATTGTTTAAGATAATTATTTTCTCTGTTTTTGAATTTGAAATGAGTATCATATTTATCAAATTGAAAAGAGTTTTTAGGATTCATTGCAAATCTTTAGAATTTTACAAAACATAAGGAGTTTAGAATCAATTGTAATGTTGCATATACACTGAAAAAAAACAAATTGAGAAAAATCGATGTAAATGAAATATCTGAATTTGTTTTCTGAAAAATCTTCAAAATAAATTTTTAAATATAAGCTTATATTTAAGTCCGATACAATCAGAATCTATTTATTTTGATTTGCTATAACCCTTTTGAAATGAAGTTAAGAGAAATTCTAAATATTAAAAGTTTATGTACTACTTTTAAGTGTTAATATCGTTCGAAACTCTACCATTTCTCATTTTCATTCTTACTGAAAATTTCTAAGAAAATGTAAAAACTGAATTATCTTCCCATTTATCTCACCGATTGCAGCAACGCTAGTTAATTATTCGAGTCCATTTTATGTCGGCATTATAATTTATAAGCTTTAATGAAAATATGGAAAGCATTTGTGGTTAATTTAAATTAATCATACATAATTTCTTTTCTTTTTGTTGTTTAAAGAATTCCTTTCTCGTGTTTAAATGAAATAATCGCTTCTACATAAAATCTTATTTTAGTATAATCTCATCAAGTACAAGAAAACATATTTTGTAGGATCCTAATGACCTGCAAATAATTTTTTGCAGTGAATCATCATTATTAAATTACTGTATGTAAAAATTCAATTTACTACTAATAAATTCCCTTATTTTTTATTATAATAATATATTTTTTATAGTAAAAGAGTAGGAAGGTTTGGTAAATGTTGAATTTTATTACAGATTTGACACACATCATGCGTCATTTTAGCTATCTATTGAGCAATGATTGAATTGGAATCTTGCTCTAATTTTTCTAGCCTTTTCACAAAGCCCTGTCACATGACGCGAGGAAACAGTTTCGATGTTTGTGTAAAAGAGCAAAGTAATTTTCTTTTTATAAATATAGTAGTTTTAGCGATTCTGTTTACTGTTTCCTATTATAATTTTGGAATCCAAATAAAACTGAACTGCAGAATCATAATCTTTTATAGTGTAAGTCCTACTGATCCGTAACCTTCTTTGGTATGCATGATAATGAATAGAATGCTTTTGAATGGAACTTTCCGAATCTATACATATAAACAATTTTTCTAATTGAATTATTTTAAGAGATGAAGAAGTACGAATCAAACTAATATGACAAAAACCAATTCCCTATCAGGTTATTTTTGTTAGTATCTTCAACTGTTATTTTTTTCATATTTATTTTTATCTTATTTATTTGGTTGATAAAAGTATATTGTATACTAATGATTTCATTCTCAGCAGTTTTTCCGACACAATGCTTATCATCAAAAATTTATGAAGGGTGATTTTGATGATATGAAATTATTATATCATCAAAACAGAATGAAATGATATGAAATTATGATATGATATCAAATTATCATCAAAAATGATGAGATATTGAATTGATATGAAATTATCATCAAAATGATATGAAATGAAATTATCATCAAAATATGATTTGAAATTATGATGTGAAATTATATGATATGAATTATCATCAAAATGTTTTGGGTTCATATAAATGTAATAATTTTATTTCGCTGAGAAACTGAATGAACAGGAACATAAAGAAAAGAGTCACATTTTAGAACTAATTCCCATTCTTCCATTTCTAAAACGTGGTATGCTGAACTATTTCTTAGTTATCGATCCTTATCGAGGAAAGCACTTCATTCTTTTTTAATTTTTTAGCTAAAGCCAGAAACGAAATTGAAAGGCATGTTTAAAAAGAATGGTGATCTCTTGAGAATTCTATTAGATTACGCTGTGTTGAAAGAAAAAGTTCCATATTATGACATAGCTTAAATAAATGACTGCAAAAAAAAAATTATGCTATTGTGCGATTAAGGTACTTCTCTTTTTAGAAAATATTGCATCGAACCTTCATCAAAATTAAAAAGATGACAGAAATATTGCATGGGAAATTAAATCCTTTCCTTTTGGATCTTCCTCTTTAGATGTTAAGAGAAAGTTCTGAAATGGAGAGTATATTTCTTCCTTATCGATTAGAATGCGTTTCGTATAAGAACAATTTATGAAACTTGTTTAATTAATGAATTTTTAATAATTATTCATAAAATAAAGAAAAGTAAAATGCTAATTTTAAATTTGAATTATTTGTTTTTCACAGTGAAACAATTAAGTTTATATAATATTTAATCATGCTATGCATATAAAATACTATTTTACGGAAGAAATACAACCTTATTTATGCAAATGCAAATAGAAATAAATTATGGACCATCATTTTTTTAATAGTTTTCGTTTACAAACTGTCCCAGTTAACCCTTTCTAAGGCCGTGGGAAGTATGCTCCCTTCCAAATTTATCAATCTTTGTATGAAATTATGTAGGTTGGCATAAGTTCTGACAAATTTTTTTAATAAATCAGAAACTTAGTTGCTTCAGTCCTTTATCTCAGACAAAATGTCTTGATTTGTTACTTAATTATTAATTAACCAAATTAATTAATTAATCAAATTAAATTTATCTAATAAGCTAAATGAATCCCTTTCCTTATTCTAATTTCAAGCCTAAAAATATTTTAACATAATACGACTAGAAAAAAATGGCCCTTTAAAGGGTTAAATAATGTTTTGATCTGTTTATGATAAAACATACTTTATTTTTTTATCTAGAAAATTATAGTTCAAGAAATATTGTTTGCATAAAGAATCTCAAGGAGATGAATCATTTTGTGATAAAATTCAGGCCAATTTAAATTAGTTATAATCGAAAACTATTACCCCAAGCACTTAGCAATTCCTGCTCCAACTCTTGTATATTTTATACAAGTAATTATGAAAAAAGAGATGTGAATTAAGATGCCGTTTTTGAAGAAAATCCTTGAATCATTCATTTTTTCCTGTCCCCTTTGTTATATCCTTTTGCTCTGATTTATTCAAATGCTCGTTTCTATTAAGGAGTTTCAGACATCGTCTGTAATATTTTTTTTATATAATTTTATTGAATGCACTATATAAAATGCAAAAATACCGATGTTGGTAACGAGTATAAAAACGAATTTCATTTTAAATTTCCATTAAACATATTTGCAATAAGGAAATGAAAAAACGACTACGGGGATTCATTCAGTCTACAAGTAATAACTTAGGAGTGAATACAGAATTGCTGTAAAGATTCATTTTATTAAAATTTTATGTTTTAAATATCTCGTTTCATTCGTTACAGCTTTTGTTCACTTTATACTAATGCAAATTAAAGAAGATGATATAAAGTAATTGGATGAATTTAATATCCCCTCCTACTTCCGTAAACAATATTGGTGAAAAAAATTGGAAGGGAAAAATTAAAAGACTTTGGCATTGAAAATATTGTCTTCAAACTCGATGCAGACTTTTTCAAACTGTGGCTTATGGAAACATTTATATAAACGGGAAATGCAATTGAGCCAAATCTCAATTTATCCTAGATTTTTCATAATTACTGTTCAGTAATAAAATATAGGATATCTTACAACTAATGACCGCTATATAAATTTAATTTTTTGTTATAATGTTTTCTTGGATTTGACTCTGTATCTTATGTACTGCTCGAGGAACAGATTCTTCCTGAATTTTTTCAGATTTCCAAATAAAACAGAAATTTTCAATTATTTGTCGAACAGAAATTGACCACATGAATTGACACACGCTCAGGGCTTCAAAATGTCGTACGCTCGTTGTAGCATTGCTCAGTACTACTATGCCGTTTAAAGGGACGAAGAGGAAATATTAAAAAGAGTTTCAAAATATAGAGAAGTGATATGGCATTGGGATTTATAAACTGAGAAGAGAAAGCTTAAATAAATACTAAGCGAAATGGGGATTTTCAAATACATTACAGGTTTGACATCCCAATTTCCAAAAACATCACAGGTAATAATTTATCATGATGGCTGAAGATACAAATTATTTATTGGATAATTAATCATTAAATACCCATTATCTTATTGGTGGCACTTTAATTTTTTTGAGATTATGAACTTCTCAGGGATTGAAAATTATAAAATCGTTCAAATAATTTTAAAGCAGGAGGCAAAACATTGCTTAATTTAGTATAGTTTTGGATTTTATACATTTTATTGACATATATACTTATATAAATTGTTACTTTCCTTTTTAATTCAGCAGAAAGTTCCAATTGAAATATCCATTGATCTGCGAGCATTTGCTATCTGAACGATATTTCAGCCTGAGTGCACTTCCAACTGAAGAATTAGATGAATGGGGCCTCTAATTCTTCATTTGAAATCTTGGAGGCAGATTCCAGTTGAATTGGGTGGCAATTAGTAGGACTTGTTCTCATGGGACGGAGCATTTTTCCGCGCCCAAAAGATTCCCCCCTCTTGAAACGTGTACCTGGTTGTTACCACTCCCCTCTGCGACTGCCATATTTGCCAAGTCATTTCGAGTGCCTTATCGATTTTCTTTGCGACCTGTCGTTTTCCTTCCCTACTGATAGCCGTGGAAGGCCATATATATACTATATATACCTCGGCGCCTGCTTCGCTTCACAAACTGGCTCTGGTCCAGCTCTATTTTAATTTCCTCCATAGATTATAGAATGGAAAGGAAAATAAAAGCAAGCCAGAGAGCTTTCCGCTTCTAATGAGTGATAAAAAGGCGGGCTTTTGATATCGGATTGGAAACATCCCCAATCAGCGATTGGATCTGAAATACTTTCAATTATTACCTTTAAGTTTTATAAATATTAATTAAATACTAAAATTTACACATCTTAATGAAATTCTATTATTTGATATCAGAATTGCTACTATAAAACAGAAATAATATTTCATTTACTCAATTTAAATGTTCTGCTGTCTTTTCTTATTTAGGAAGAAGGTATAATAATTTAGAGATTCCTTCGAATCGAACAAAATTATTGGAATAATATCCTCAGAAGTATTTGCTGGATTTTTTTATATTAATGCTTATAAGTCAAATTTTAAATTTTTTTACTGAAAATTTCTATTAAAAGGGGAAATTCTTAATAAGCATGCTTTATTACAGTTTCTTCATTTGTTCATAGTTCTAGAAGACTGTATCTTCCGATACAGAAAAAATTATATTTTTCTTCTTACCGTTTTGAGACAGCAAATCCATTTTCACCAAGTTTTTAGTTTTATTTGCCTATTATTTTTTAAAAATTTACATTCTTCAGTATTAATAAGAGGATAAAAATTGATTTCTTGTCAATCAGTAGCTCTTGAAATTTTTAAAAAATTATTAACATGACGATTTTTCCTTATCGGTGGACATTCATCATTCAAAAATAATAGATGGAAATAAAATAGTGAAAATGAAAACCAACTCATTTTTTATATTTTTAAATTTCATTGCTTGCTCATTTAAAAATGAGCATTAAAATGTAGCCTATCGTCTACGTAATCTATTCTATTTTTTTTAACAATTAGTTTTCAAATGTAAGTTAAAAAACAGCAATTTTTGATACACTTTTATTTAACCTGACTTGCTTCATGCTTGAATGAGTGTAATTTAGTAAGCGATTCTTTGTTTACTTCTTTAAGACTTATAATTTTGAAATTTTTCTTTTCTTGTATATTTTAGAAGGCAATACAGAACTTTACTATTTTTAGAACACGATTCTCAGTTAATACATTAAATGTAATTAAATTTGGGTTCAAAACATTTGGTTGTGAATTTGTGAAAAAAAAAAGGACTTCAAGATTCCGAAATATTTATAGTAATGAAGCAGAAAATAATTATAAAACGTTTTCAAACCCACACTTCTATGAGCATGCTATAAAATAAAAAATAATATATGAAGAATATTAATTCCAAAATGAAATCGTAAAAACGAGAGGAACTGAAAGCAATTACATATAGAAATGAAGCCTTAATATAACAAGGAAGAAAACTCCTACATATTCATTAAAATTTAAAATTACTTAATAAATGTGATTAAAATTTCAAAATGATTAAAATATTTCTTTTATCCTCTCAGCTATTTACAATTTGGTTTCTTCTTCCAAAGTTTTGATAAAATAATTATTTTCTACTTTTAATTGCACTATTAAAAGTGTAATTGGGAAGACTTTTTGTTGCTTTTATTATTTTCCCTCCCCATTAATTAACGAAACGCATCCATGTATTTCTTTTAATTAATTAAACTCCGCTGACTTGCTTCTTATTTTGAAACATCTTATTTGATCGTTTCAGCAAGGTACGTGAAATAAGACGGCGAAAAAAAAAAAAATTAATAAACCTCAATCCAAGAATCTCCTTTCTTTTGAGAAAGAAATGATGAGTCACGTGGGTTTTACGATACGCGTTATAAACCAGAGAGAATTCCATTTTGTTTTGTTTTTCTCGCTCTTCTCTTTTTCTCACGAACAATTTTACCAAACTCTTTTCAATTCGCTTGTTTAAGAAGCTTTTATTATTTCTATTCAATTCAAAATCAATATTTATTTATCCCTAAATTAAAGTTACTCATTCAGAAAAGAATTATCGAAACTGTAATTACCTCCTAACGATATCACTATCGACTGTAAGTCGCTTATTTGTAATTGTTTTAGATTTGAATTCCTCTGGCGTTTCAATGAGATACGACATTTTTTTTTTCCTTTCCGAGATTATTTTAGAAACGAAGATATTTAAGATTTACTTTGCTATTTTTCAATGGCAGTAATATTTTTCAATCGGGTAAATTGTTGAATGCTGATTTTAAAGCTTTTTGCCGGCACTATTTATCTGCTTCTAAACCTTAT
This sequence comes from Argiope bruennichi, assembly GCF_947563725.1. Lineage (NCBI taxonomy): Eukaryota > Metazoa > Arthropoda > Arachnida > Araneae > Araneidae > Argiope > Argiope bruennichi. The sequence continues at coordinate 59,085,660 of NC_079163.1, forward strand.
AAAAGTCATTTCTTTTTGTAATTTCTTAAAGAATTAGTTGAACATTTTTATAACATTCATATCAATATCAATGTTTCCATTTTTTATTAATTCGTATAATCTAGTGAATCATAAACATGTATTAATGCACTCTTTATAAATTAAGAAGTTTATAGCTATATAACATCATTTCGAAACTTTCTAGGGACATTTAAAATTCGTACAAACGAAAAGAATTTGCAATGTCGTTAATCTCATACGTTTTTTTTTCTTCTTATTTTTGAGGAAATCATAGAATAGTTCGATTTTATTTCAGGATTTTTTTTTTTGCAGGTTTTGCACCATTTAGTCTTGAGATGCTCAAAATTAAATCAAAGATCAACTTATATAACTAAAAAAAAACAATCCTCATGAATAAATTGTATAAAATCTGAAAGTTTTTGAACAATTCAAAATTGAACAGTCGCATTATAAAAAACACAAAGAAGGCAAACACTTTCGCCATATTTATGTAAGCGGTAAAAATTTGTTTAAAATGTTTGATGAAACAATGAAACAGGCTCGAATTTCAATACAATAATAGAAAGTATTGTTGAATATTTTTTGAAACATTTTAAAAGAAAATTCTTAAAGCAATCAAATGAGTGAAAATGAAAAAATAATATATTAATATATAAACGTCAACATTTTGATTCATTTCCAACGAATCAAATCTTGATAGTTTGATTAGTTGGAAATGAATAAATTTCGCTCAAACAAAAATTGCATAATTTCACTCAAACAAAAACTGCATTTAAATGCACTTTAGAAGCTGGCAGCATGCACCTATCTTTAATATTTTCATACCTGACAATCTTTCCAAAGAGTGCTACCAAACAATAGGATATTATTATGCTTATATTATTATTAAAAAGTTCTTTATGAAAAAATGATTTAAAATAGTCCCACTTAAAGTTTTAATCGTATGCATCTTTCTATTTAGTTACATGATAAATATTTTTCATCATGAAGATGTATAGATATGAAGTGTTTTGTTAATCAATTTTTTTTTCAAAATGAGTTAGTGAAAGAACCGAAGATCTAGAATTCATTGATATTGTTGCCGTTACCACAAAGTGGGGATGAAGATCCAAGAGATAACTCAATCTTAAAAACTCGAATTTATTTTCTTGTATCACGTTCTCCTAGACAAAAAGAAAGCCTTGAAAAATCAATTAGCAAGTATATTTAATTGTATATATGCATTGGGTGCTCGTCTTTCTTAAACGCATTTGGATATCCGAACCCCTATGTATACAGGTATCTTTTCTTCCTACAAGTTTATCTTTCTTACGTCATGTGTTTTGTTTTCTACAATTCTACCTTGTTTCTATCTACAATTCCTTTTATTCCCACAATACATGAAAGCGAATGAACTCTCCAAAAGGTAGCAGATTAAAAACCCATATGCGTATGTTGAATAACCATGCATCTATAAAAGATTAATGTTATTTCAGCGCTGATTTCTTAATAGAAATCTTCATCGTTTTGTTCCAAAGGAAATTCAAGGAATTTTGTAAAACAGTTTCTGCCACAAGTGAAGTCCATACAATAGTGTTACTAAATAACATTAATCCATAAGTGCAAGGGCAACAAGAACTAAATACCATTACTAATAGTCAATCGGACATCATTTTCTATCTAAAGCACATTTGAAAAAATATCAGCACTGTACGAAATATAAACTCTAATGGGCACGAAATTTGATTATTTGACAAGAAACGCGGCTTCATTTTTATCTGGTTTAACAGTGGGCCATTTGCGTTTTCTAGTGCAGCAAAAATCAATAATTCGAGGTCGGCAAATGTAATTTTTTTTCATTGCGGATCGGTCGAAAACCGTCCAAAAGTCTGAGAGCCGTAAAACGTTTTCAGTAAACATTCAAGAGGGATGACGTGGAAGAATTTTTATTTTACTTCTTTTCTGTGTGGTTTGTGCTAGCATTCTGAATAGACACATATTTACTTTTTTTTTTTTTTTGTCGAATGGAAATTCTTCATATTGTACTTTTCCTAATCAATTAAATTATAAATTTTGTTTTAATGTAAAGATCAGTGTGATTAACCGGTAACTATTTATACTAATCGAAACATCAGAAAGAGCGAATTTAAATGATTAGACCTCTTATTTCTCCCCTTAATACTGCCATAATTTCTTTTATTTTACCTATTTCCAGGGTTTAAGAAAAAGCCTCTGTGTTCTTTTATTTTTTAGGGTAATCTATGCCAGTAAAAAATTTGGCTTTTTCTATTAATGAAAAGAAAATAAATCTGTTAATTGAAAAAGCTTTGAAGTTAATTGAAAAAACTTTAAAATCTAAATTAACTTGTTTTCTAGATGTAAATTAAAAAATTGCAATTAGACATAATTCCGAATATTTTATAAAAACATTATCGAGCTTAGGTAGAGGGACAAAGAATTTGTAAAATAAAAATTTAAGACGTGAATATGGAATGGTTTCTTGATAATTTTAAATAGCATTCAAAGTTTATTTCTGATTTAATAATGCTAATAAATTTACAAAATTAACAAAATATTTAAAGAAATGAAAAAGAGCATTTAATTTTCAAGAAAAGATAACATGCTTCAGTGAAAACATTTTAAATGCTCTGTATAACTAACTAGACGATCGGGAAAATTAGGAAGACATGCTTCAAACACTATTTTACGAAAAAAATAATATAATGTATATAGCCCACACAATAATAAAAGCCACCCTTAACCTTATTACCGAAAAAACTCTTATTCTAATTATATTCGTAAACTATATAAACATCAGTACTTAAAGCTAATCATAAAATAAAATTCGAAAGGCCGATACCTATCCCTTGCGATCCCCACATTCGGACAATTAATACAAAATATCTATGATTGCATAGATATTTTTGTTACTTTGAAAATTCTGGATGCTGAAACTTTATTTCCTTCAATTGCTAAAAGAATTTGCTTATTTCCTGATGATATGCTTAAAAAAATAGAATCGCCCGAGAAAAACCAGATAATCCCTTGTTATAGCTGAAGAGTGAATTTTGAAGGTTTACTCGAAAGAACTTTTGAAGGATTTCACTCAAAAGAACTTAGTTTCGTTTGCAGAAATCTTTTTATTTAGGTATCTGAATATAAGATGTTCTCCATGAAATGTCTTTTTAGAAAATGAATTTTCCTGTTAGTTCTTTAAAAATTATGGCAATTTAAGTCTTAGAATCAATTTCATTTTAAGAGTTAATATATGATATTTTGCTGCTGCGATTGAGTTCTTTCTCTCTCACTTTCATTTTCCTAAAAACATATTTTTAGATGATAAATGCAACTCTAGACATAAGAAAGTGTTGATAAAATTAAAAAAAATATGATTTACTGTATTTTATCAAACAATATCCTTCGTTTGGCAATATTTTCGAGAGATATTTTATATTTTATTCAGCTATGACTAATTTTTAAGTAGATAACAACGATTTCCAGCATTGAGAGCAACGAAAAGAGTTTATTGCAATTAAAAAAGAATCTGCCGAATGTAATGCAATTTCATGTAGTACAAAAGTTTCTTTAACATGTGCAAATTTCATAGTTCTGCTCCTTTCAGTTTCGACAATACGAAACAAAAACTGGGAAACTGAGAATGCAGAAATAATATTTCAAAATTTTTATTAGTTTTTCAATAACATTTTTTCAATATTTTCCCCCACTTTTTGATCCAGCTGATGCATGCATGCATGCAAAGCATTTTTTTTTTGCTTCAGTTTCCAATGTACGCGTTTATATTTCAGATACTATTTTAGCGCTATTTTTAAGACATTCCTTTTTTTACTACTAACTTTAATATTATTAAAATATTTTTAACTTGCATTGTAACATCATTTGCATTGCAATAAACATTATAACAAATTTTCTTTTACATTACATTTACAAAACATTTAACAAAAGTAAATTTTTCATTAGTGTTGTAGTATTATTGAATACCACTGTATTTATTAACCTTGATGGACGAATGATTTTATTTCATTTATAGATTTTGAGTACCATTTTATATTTACGTCGATTTCTTTTTCCTTGCAGGAACATCTTCAAGAACCAGATTCTCAAGAAATTTCGTTCCAAGCTTCAATCTTGGGTCTTGTGTAAATAACATCAGAGTATGTAGACTTTACTTGATAGCATCTGGCACCTACAATTCTTCAAGCAGATGCCGACTGCATATTTCAGTTGATTTTGCATGCTATGTTCGTGTATCTTTGATGTAGATGTTAACTAACTATCACCCGAAAGCGTTAGCGTGAATTAAACTTTTTTTTTCTGTATATAATTAGAAAAATTTTGAGCTGGAGGACCGGAAAATATGTTTGTGGGTTTTTTTTGCCTACTCAATGTGATATTTTAATCGTGCACCTAATTCAATGTTTAAAGACGAGGATAGAATTTGTGTCAATGCAAATCCTCGTGCATGTAAACCAGTAGTATGATCTCTAAGTATTTTGTATATTTTGTCTTGTATAGTCGTTCTATCGTCAAGGACCGAAAAAGAGAATGTGCATGTAATGCTCACTAACTCATTTAAAGCTTAATTCCTAAATTCTATTTTGAAGGCAGAATTTGGTTAATGGCTAAAAAGCAAAAATATTTTTCTTAAATCAATTCTACATATATATTTATTGCTTTTATATCATTTTATAAAAAGCGACACATAATCTGATGTAGAAAGTAAAATCTCCCTTTGATGTGTTAATATATTGATGTGTGTTTCATTCATCAATTGATTCGATGTCAAACTGTATGTTGTTAGTGAGTCTTAGGTGTTATGTTGTTCACTCTCTGATTTCAGATGTTGCAAAATTTCTCTGTGTATTGACTGTTACAATATATGTGAGAAAATATTTGTAATTCGTGAGAAATAAAGATTCTATACCACGAACTAGTTATACTTATTTTGTTGCGTTGATGTTGAGAGAGATTGTTATTGAAATAAAACGTGCAGAAGAATTTTATTGCTATGTAAATAACCCAGGAGAGTTAAATGAAATTTCATAATCATTAAAATAGAATAACATTCCTCTAAGTCCGGAGATAAATTCCGGAAAGCAATCTCCGATTGAACCCTTCAGTTTATTGGAATAAAGTAGTTTTGTGAGGGGCTTTATTTAAATAAATTTTATTAAACAAAAACCATTTTGATAGCCTTCTTCAAAATTTGCACGCTAAATGCTTACAATTCTAATTTTATTTTTACATAGAGGATAACAAAATGCATCATCTATTTAAACATTTCGGAGTCTAGAGTAAGTTGAACTATCGATAGAGAAATAGTTTTCTATCCTTACTTTCATATTTTATCGAATATTATTATATCTAATTTAAAACGAAATTTGAGTTTATCTTAATTTTATTCATGGATCAGATGAACAAAATCTATTGAGAACATTTCCAGGTTTCAGGCTGTCTGGTCCTCTAAAAATGCAGCATTCGATTTTGGAATTCAGTAAAGAATAAGTACTCTTAAGTTAACAGGAGAAACGAACTTCCAAAAGAAACGACTAAGTCAGCTCTTTTGAAAATCAGACTTGATTGTACGTTAGATTTGTTCTAAATTCCATGGAACATGAGTAATAATAAACGATGCTGAGGGGATACAATAAAGAAATTTAGCTGTTCTTTCATTCTGCTTTCAGCCCCTTATTCCCCGCACACGAAGGTCACGACTACTTCCGCCATCGGATTGATTTCTTATCAGTTTCATCAAATATTCTGGAGTCTGCATTTCTATTTTTAGGATTATAGGAAAAAGAATAATTTCTTTTATCCTTGACCTAATTTAGACCAGGCATGTAGATACATTCAGACACGCATCACCATAGTGGAGATATTAGAAAACTGCAGACAACAAAATAAAAGAAAAATTAAGAGCTTTGTTTCAAAATTCTCTTAAGCTGCATTTAGAATGAACCAATTGATGGGTTTATTAAAGGTACATAGTACATTTGAAAAACATACACACAAATATCTATACCACAAACATTTATATCATAATGTCTATACCACAAACATTTATATCATAATGTCTATACCACAAACATTTATATCATAATGTCTATACCACAAATATCTATACCACAAACATTTATATCATAATGTCTATACCACAAATATCTATACCAAATATATGTATCATAATACAATATATCCGATAGCAATATTTATACATCCTTTCAAAATTAAATTTTTCGAATTATCTAAAAAACCGATTCAGACATCCTAATTATTGTTGCATATATTCTAATTTGTCAAAGCTTGCTGATAGAGACTAAGCTCGAAAACTTTATTAGTTTCCAAATATTTTTCAAACTTTTTGGCTTTATTGACATATTAAAAATTGCTTCCTTGCATAAGAAGAGCGTAATGCATTGAAAGAAAGCTCGAAATCTTTGACTGAATTAAATTATGAAGATTCTAAATTCCACACCTGATCAAAAGCTCCAAATATCTCTTTTTCAATCTAAGATCCAAATTCATAAGATATTTTCGAATACTTACAATATGTATTCTATTTTCTCAAAGAAAGACATATACAATATATGAAAACGAAGAAGAATCTTTGATAAAATTAAAAATATTCGATATCTATTCTGCCAAATACAAAATGATTTTTCTGGTGAATGTCTATCACATTGACAAATCTTTCAAAAATTAACACATATATAGTACGAGGCAGAATCTTTACAAATTTGATTTTAAATATGAGGCTGTTATGTTTTATCAAATTAAAAGGGGGGGGGGGGCGTGTTCTGTAAAAATTAAGTGATTAAGAGAACATAAACAATATGCTTTCCTTTATGCATTATTTTCTTGAAATTTACCTTGGCTTAATTTATCATTTCTAAAAAAACACACTATAACGTCTATTAAACATTTGGCAATTAATTAATTTTGGCAAAATTCCTGTTCGAGTGAATTATGAGGGACTTATTTGCCATGAATATTAACTCCTACGAAATATGTGATTAAATGATTGAATTCAAAAGATTCTTTTTTATACGAACCGTAAGAAAATTCATTATCGATACATCTTACTGTAACCGTTTTTGGCATTTGGAACACGAAAATAATGTTTTCTGCCGTCGATAAACTTCTCGATTTGAAAGAATACATTGCACAAAGTGCACAATTATTTTATTCAGGGGTTTCTTCCTTCAAACCTAACAAAAACACCTTCAACTTGGGATTTTCAAACTAACCAACCGATTTCTCAGCTACAATTCCTATCTTTTAAAAGTCTGAAAACAATCCTCGGATTTATTTGGAAACAGTTTTATTCACAAATCTAATAAATATAAATATAATCTTTCTCGACAAAACAAATCACTTTATATGCCATCAATTATATCCACCATAGATTTCCACTTAAAAGTGTAAATCACTATTCAAGTACTTTTTTACTAATTTTGTAAACAAACTACAGATGCAGGCTGAGAAATCTTACATCCCATACCATGATTCAATAATGTATCAATATATTGTCGGTTGGGACAAGATGATAATTTAAGGAAATATTCATTTTCCTAAAACGAGAAAGCAGCTACAAGTTGAATGAGTCAATCGCGGTTTCATTTAATACAGCGAGCTATTCTCTCAAATTTTAATTTATATTTATCATTGTAATGCATTCTTATGATTATTAGGTGTGTGCTAAAATTGGCGCTACACCGGTAAAAAGCTCATAATTAAAATTAAAAAAAATTATAGAATTTAAATAGCTATCAAAGGACTGCCTATTTAAAAAAAAATCTTTCATATTCATGTATATTAGATGCAAAAGAATCAAAAAGCGGGAAAAAAAAAAACCGGAACAAGACATAAAGTTGCAGGCATAAAAAGAAAAAGTGAAGCAGGTCTAAATGGCCCCAGCAGAAGAGCGTACATAATATACCACAGTAAAAATATCATTAAAACTTAATAAACAAAGTGAATAATAAAATTTACCAAAAATAGACAGTTTAACTTTGAAAACTGAAAAATAAAAGTAAAATAAAAAAATTAAACCAAAGTGAAAAATATAAATAAATAAATGAAAAAATAAAAAAGATAAAAAATAAACAGGAAAAATAAATATATGCACGGATTCAGTCTAAAGTACAGTCCATCACAAGTAACAAAAGGCTAGATAAAGAGTTCTTTTAGCATTTTTTTTTTCTTTATATTCACAAGATACTGTCCACTTTTATCAGTGCCTGACTTTCTCTGTGCATACGTCGAAGGGCTCAGACAATGGTCGAGTCCGATTTATACTTTGCAACTGTTTAAAAAACATTAGCACTTGAAGTACTAAGAATTCAAAATTGCTTTACCACAAGGTATTATAACCAACAAAATGTAGTTTTTTTCTTTGTAGCAAACTAACATATGGCTCCAAATGTCTTTATTTTTTGTAGTAAAATAGCATATATAGTCCAAAGTAAGATAGCTTAGTCCAGAAAGGAGACAAACTAGGATAAATAATTATTTCATTTGTAAAATCCTGCTTTCATTGCGATACAGAAAATCCAAGATAGTTTGAAAGTTCTAAGTCAATTTTTTATTTGATAGAAGTTGGGAAATATTTTGTTGAGGTTTAATAAATTCTCAAATGATGAGGAATAGGGCAATTGAAAATGTAGTGTGGAATGTCATCATAATCTACACACAACCACATCTACAACAATTTCTCAAGCTGAATCTTTTAAAATAATGTCGGCAAAGTCCACGGTTTGTAGTTAATTGCGCTAAATATTTATTGTCAATACATCTATTTCTTTTTACCTTTTTTTGTTGTTGCTTTCACATAAATTTCAGTTTTATTTAGGTCGAGACATTTTTCTCTACCTCCAGAACTATAATATTCATTTGACGGATTCATTTCATTCATTCCACGGAGTATGCTTGATAGGGGATGAATTTCCAAATCCATTTGTATATTTTTCATGGCCGTTTCAGTTGTGGTTATTAAACCAATTCCAATTTCGATTTGATATCTTTTTCGAAATGTATATCATCGCGTATAAAAGAGGTCTCAAAGCACGGAAGGAGAGACCTTCGCATACTTGAAATGAAATGATTCTTTCCTGTTGTTTTCGCTTCTTTTTATATTTTTCTTGTTCTGTCATTAACCGTATATTTTAGAGAAGCCTTTGACATCTTCTTTACTTTTCTTTGAGAAGGCCGTCTTCTCCAGCAAGATAACGTTAATTACTTCCGTTGCCTTGACGAGAGCTTCGTTTTCAATAGTTTTACCACTTTCTCTAAGGATAGTAAATAACAGAGAATATTCCATCTAAACCTTTTTATTTTTGAAATAATATGCCTTCGTGAAATAGAAGTCCAGAAAAAAATTTACGATATAGTTGTTATAAAATTCTTCAAATTTTTTTTGAAAAACAAGTAAGGCTCTGTTTTATGATGCAATTCATTACTCTACTCTGCAAATAAATATTTCATCGAAAAATGCAAGTATTTATAGTATTTAAATGTTAAAGGTAAGCTAATTAAGCAAAAATTATATTCCAACAATTTGAAATTCTTATAGGAAATTCTTATATTTGAAATTCTTAACATCACTCCAACACGATTAATGATAAATTAAACAATACTCTTATAAAAGTAGAGCTTGTATTGAAAGATGGTTAGTAGACCAGATTAAAATGAACTTCTCAACTTCCTCAACAACTCAATTTTGAAAACTTAATGTATGGTCTAGCAAATTGAAACTACTGAAGTGAATATCAGCAAATTCGGCTTCCGCGAAATGATTCATTTAGACCACACTCAATGCTGACCTTAGGAATTCGCGGACAGTGTGCCTTAGCAATTTTCGGCCATGCTTCTTATTTATGATTTCACAGTGATGTTCTCTTCCTCTCCTTCAGGCTTGTATATGGAATTTCGGATTACCATATATAACATTTCTATTAATAAAATAATTTTACGAAGGAATTAAAGTAGCGGTTGCAGGGCAATATGCTATTGAATCCATCAGAGGAATGGATGGAATGATTTATCGCTACTGAAATAATAATGACCAGAATGCAGAAAATTCAATCTCTGATATTCCATCTTTGAAATTTTCTTTTTAATGTAGCTAGCTATTAATTTCAAATATTTTGTTTCGTTATTTTCTAACTTTTAAATGCGCCCGAACATAAGAGTTTTGAGTATTAACATAAATAAATGAAGGTTTTCTTGCATAAAATTTAGCTACAGCTTCAAATGAATGAAAAACCACTTAAACATCATTCAGGCATGCGTTTGAAAGTTAATAAAGTTTAAAAATATAAAATGTCGAAAAGCGAGAATAATTCAGAAATCAACCAAGCGAAATGAGTATGTAAGGAATTCATCGAACAAAGCCTGGATTTCCATTCCAAACGTAGGAATTTGATTTTAAGGAAAACAAAGACAGTTTCAAAAGAATGAAAAACAAACAATGTCCAATTATAGAATTTTCCAGTTTTATTATTTTAACAAAATATGACAGCATTGCGTCTCAGTTTGTATTTTAGCATAAGCAAATTATTGGAAGACTAATTATCCTCAACATTGAATAAACATCATGAAATAGTCTTGAAGAAGTTAAACGAATGCTTTTCTCTCATTCGCATGTCTTCAAGGAAGAATTGCGATTCATTATAGAAAAAAGGGGAGTTTGTATCTCCCTCAATAATTTCCTAACATTAGAATTCCACAGCTTTTTTTGCCCCTCCTTCTTGTGTACAGTCAACCACTGAACTTAGCAGATCGACAGGATTTGTTGTAGTCGACTGCTATCTTTAGCATAGTCCGTCCATAACACGAACCGATTCACTAAACTGGCATCCTCTTCGAGGCAATTGGCCCCTAGCCACAAAGTGGTCAATCACTGATCTTCCCTTTCACCTATCTTCCTATTAAACAAGGAACAGGCCATCACTAAAAGAAAATCTCCTCGAAATTCTCAATGTTCCTCCAAATTCTCGTTTCACAACAACAGAAATCCAAATACTTTCAAACATTCAAACAGTTTTTAAAAAACTGACAATTTTTAACATCATGTCCTTCAGTTTTAAGATTATCTGCAACCATCAGTCATCATTTTCAATTTTCAGATTCCTTATTAATTCAGAGATTTCTATGTATTATTTTAAATAACGGTAAACCATACCAATTCCTTCATAGTTGCATTTATTTTCCTGCATCCTTCCAAGCTTTTTTTTTTGCCCAATTAGATCTGAATGAGCAAAATTTCTGATAAGAGAATAATTAATGGCCTACAATATGCTAATCTTTTCGGATTATTAGAAGTAGAGAATAATTTCTAAAAGAGAATCCCCCTCCTCTTAATTAAATTTCAAGCTATTCCATCATGTCATTCTCATCAGTCGAAAGAAAAAGAAATGCTCCGGAATAAATACAAAAATGAAACCTGGTTATTATTTCGCTTTATCTCATGTATTCGAATATCCGAGAAGAATAATATCGAGTACAAATTCTTTACTAATAAAACTCAATGAAACCGACCTCTCTAAAATACATTTTTTTGCAGCATCAGGATGAGCCTTTAAAAAAAAATTCTAATTCTTTTGATAATTATATGGCTGCCTTTTCTGGCACTTTTTTGTCAAGAGATGCGACATTTTTGTATGAATTAAATAACAATGATTGGGGATCTGAGAGAAGATCATAATTAAGCAATTAAATGTTCTAATTATACTCTTGTGAGAAGTGCTTTTTATTAAACGCTTGTTACTTGCTTCCTTTCAGTCATTTCTGTTCAAGTATATTTCTTCTTGTTCTGCTTATAGAGAGACCACTCTACCTTTTAAATCTACTTTTATTGATATTTTAAAAGAATAAAAACTTGTTTTAAAAATAATTAATTTTTTTCGAGATGCATCGTTTTTATCCTTTTATCGATCAATTTTTCCTGAATTCTGTTTAAGTCTCTAAAATTTCTCTAAATCTTATAAAGGAAGTTGAGAATGCATATTATTATATGAAGTTATCATGCATTTATGATATATTGCTTATATAAGGATTCAAAATTTAAAACAATTCAAAGTTTAAAAAAATGGTTATATCTCAACTATTAGAATAGCTGCATTTATTTACTGTTAAATCTCTAAATGAATCGGATTTTTTTTTATTCGTTTGAATTTTTCATGATTTATGTTTATCTTGTGTGCCATTTAGTAATTACAAGAAAATTAATAAGCCTTTAGTAATGCAAATATTATTTGACAGTGGATTCAATAATGAATTAAATGAAAAAAAATGTTGAAATATGACAAAAAACGTAAAACGTTTTTTTTTTTTTTTTTTTTTTTTTTTTGTTGTTTCGATTTGAAGTTAATTATACAATGCGAGGTCAAATAAGAACAACTTATTTGGGTTTTTATGCTTTTACTGAAGATCTAAAAACGAGATTAATAAAATGTTTCACAGACTGCATATCCCATGTTATGCTGTTTAATTGATTGGTCCTTTGAATATCCATCCGAGGCGAAAGTTCTTATTTGGTATTCGTCCCTCGTCACTTTCGGTCATCTGATTATTAGGAGAAATGCTAATGCAATTGCGAAATTAGAGTGCTGTAACTCCATACCCTCCCTCATTGATAATTTCGGACCTACGAGAGCTGGATAGTAGGGGAAACGAAAACCGATAAAAGAATATCGTTTCAAATTTCTAACAGAGGTCATAAGTCGCCTTTTAGATTCAGAAAGTCACGAAAAGCATAGATATTTGTACATTTTGATAAAATTAATAGAATCTTAGAATTTGGTTAAGTGTGTGTGTGTGTGTGTGTGTGTGTGTGTGTGTGTGTGTGTGTGTGTGTGTGTGTGTGTGTGTGTGTGTGTGTGTGTGTGTGTGTGTGTGTGTGTGTGTTTAAGGTTTTCAATGGATTTGCTGGAAATAATACAAATTTATAATTACAAAATCTTAGACAAAAAGAAAAGCCTTCAACTCAAGGTATTAAGAGAGAAAAATAAATTTTAGAGCAATTATTGTCTTTTTACCAAATAGTAATGCTTTGTCAGGACATTTAACAGTAATTTAAATAAATTAAAATGTAACATGGTAAATAGTTTATTACCATATATGTGTACAAAAATGTTGTTTATAACAAAACAACAAAAAAAAACACCCTTAAGACATTTAAATTCTGGAGAAGGTAAAACATTTTCATCATTCCAAAATGTTCGATTTTCACTACGTTGGCATAGTGAACAAGTTTTTTTTTTTTAAATCGAATTTTGGCATATCTTTTTGAGATATAATTTAAACACAAAAAGAAACTTCTCTTGCTGATGATCGATAGACAAACCTGATTCAGTAATTAGTTTAACGGCATTTTCCATAATTTGTGTGACATGAGAACCTGGAAAAGTCAATGAATGAGTTTTCTACAACAGTTAATTCTGGTGTCTAATACATTGTTTAAGGAAATCAATGGAAACTTGTTTTGTCACTGAAGTATTGGGATTTCAGTTTTATTCTGCGTGACGAAATCAACAAAGTACTCCTGAATCGTAATCCTTAGCAATGTGATTTTTTTTTTTTTTTTTGGAAAAATAAACTTTCTAATATCACTTCTAATATCTATTCTTGCGTTCAAAAGTCAGTACATATAGTATAAACAAAAGAATGTTTTCCATTTCTCTGAAAAGCTGAATCTATTATTTATTTTAAATCGGGTATTAAATGGTGTGCGTAAGAAATACAGGGTGGTTATAATTAAAATTCCACTTTCAAATGGTCATAAAAGAAAAACTACTGGACCAAATGTTATCAAACTTGGTAATAGTTTAAAGGAGGTCATGGAAATTTCTTTTCCGTCAAAAAAAAGTTCAAAAACTCAACACCAGATGTGAAATGTAATATTGGTAAGCAAAATAGGACATTTAAAATGTGTTTAATCGTTTCTGAAACGTATTACAAAGCATGTTCAATGTGTGTTATATCAAAAGCACTGTTTATGGTGATAATCGAAACAATTTGCTGAACTGAAAGAAGCGATACACCGACATGTGCTTAAATTTCCTCCTGATTAGCTAAGAGCTACTGCTGAAAATTCAGTAATGCAATTTAACTTACTTTCAGAAAATGGTGGACACCACATTGAACATGCTTTGTAACACGTTTCATAAACGATTAAACACATTTTAAACCGATGCCTTCGTGCCCTATTTTACTTAATCCTATTTTGCTTAACAAGATTGCATACAGCGCCATTTTTCCGCTGGTGTTGAGTTTTTTTTTTTTTTTTTCTTTTCTTTTCTTTTTTTTTTTTTTGAGGAAAAGAAATTTTCATGACCTTCTTTAAACTATTACTAAGTCTGATGATATTTGGTCCAGTAGTTTTCCTTTTTTTTCTCTCCATTTCAAAATGGGGCTTTAATTATAACCACCCTGTATATTACCACAGGTGTTTATATATTTCTTACTTATATTTGAGCATGAAAACTTCAACATAATGTTAAACTAAACAGGTATATAAACCTTTACAATACACTTTAACTAATTGTATTGTAAAAGTTTCTGAACTTGTATGGTAATAATATTATTAGCACACAAAGTCAATTGCTACATATAATTGAAATATTCGAACTGCTGATGTAAGCCAGCTGGTTAGTTTTCCAGAATTTTTCAAACACAAATCAAGCGAGCCTTTTCCCATTAGATACAGCAATATACATTTTCATTAAATACTTCTAATCAGGGCTTAAATTTTCAATTAGTGAAAAAAAATACCAGAGGAAATTCATGGAAGCTTTATATTTGTCTATCTCGTCCTCTTTTGAAAGCATTGGAGGCCTTAGTGTTTCTATTTAAAGAACAACAAAAGGTCGACGTAAAGATAATTATTTTCCATGGAATAAGTAAACTAACCACTGCAGTGATCTTCCTTTTTTGTTTGCGAGCAACGACATACCATTATTGATTCCAGTCTTTACGACGGGTTTAATCACGGTAGAATTCAAAAACTATTATTTATCTCGTAAAAACTCTATGCTCTCTGAAATTTATTTTTCAATGCCTAAAGACTTTGAGTTTGGTTCATCTATTAGAGGCACGTGCCGTTCGGTAGTAACGATTTTTTAAAACTTAGTTTCTTTTTTTGGGGGATAATTGTCTTGTCCTTTCTTTCATCATCCTTTTTTTTTTCAGTTTTCGGACTGAGTGTCTTTAATGCATTTTTTTCCCCATTTCTTCGATTTTTTCTCGTTCAATTTTCATTCGATCGTTTACTTTACTTTTGTCATCATTATCTATAAAACTGAAGTCCTATAAAGCAGCAATTCTATCGGATATTCTTGTGCAATGATATATGGAGACGGAAGTTTAATGCACATTTGAGCTATGTTTTTTACAATGTTGAAGGACATACTAAATTTGTTATTCTTGTTCATCGTCGTTTCAGTGAGCGTTTGTCTGTTTTTCGCCCCTAACAGTAAATTTGCCTTTTGATTTTAACATTAAGTAAGAAATTAAAGAAAAAAAGTTGAAACAAAACGAAATATTTGAAATTCATCAAACTTTTCGGCGCCTTAAAATATGGTTCAATAACCAAATTTTTTTTAAATCTTTTTTTACATTAAAATTAACTTTTTCGTACTATTAAAGGCTTTTAAAAAAAAGATTTGTTTCATCCATCTGGGTAGTATTGGATTGAATACACGTCTGAACATACAAAACATAAAACAGAGGGAAAAAATAAAATATTAACGAAAATTTGACAGAAGAGAAAATGAGAGTGGGAAAAAGA
The DNA here is from genome assembly GCF_947563725.1 of Argiope bruennichi. Taxonomy (NCBI): domain Eukaryota; kingdom Metazoa; phylum Arthropoda; class Arachnida; order Araneae; family Araneidae; genus Argiope; species Argiope bruennichi. The sequence continues at coordinate 59,101,444 of NC_079163.1, forward strand.
ATATACAAGATCACGGTACCTACGAGGCCCACATTTTCATATTACCTGCAGCAAATGATGTTCGATCTTCGATGGTTTTCAATTTTTTTTAAACTTTGTAATGTTTGTTTGATTTAACCTTACAGTGTTAAAAAGGTTCAAAGAAAAGATGTCACAACTTATTAAAAAAGCGTTGGCAAAATCAACAATGAGAAAGGAGCAAATTTGCCAGTTGCGTTAAAACCAGTCGAACCAGTTTTTTTACTATAAAAATATTTTACACATTAACTTTTTAGTAAAGATATATGCAAAAATATAAAAATTGGAGTGTTTAAAATTCATAAACAGGCGAATTTCATTTTAAAGAGGGTCAATTTTGTGAATTCAGTAAAACTTTATCATTCACGTTTGGGCAGGTCTTCCCTCTGTCATTCATACGAGAATTCCCCGTTTTCATAAAATTGAGCGACTTTATATCAATAAAATTCTTACCACTCATTTCCCCCAAGAACGCTACCATAACAAACATTGCAAGTTTTAATTTTGGAGAAGCATACTATTAATATCCCGAGTCACGTTGACCTTCCCATTTCATCATGTTCGTCATATGCGTTGTGTAAAGAAAATGCACAACTAGATTCATCTCTGTTGTTACGGTCTCTGATTGTTCTTCCATTTACGAGCCCTTCAACTCCAATTTTATTTACTGTAGAAGTACTTTGGAGGAAACGATCTTTCCCCATCAAGTCTAAAAGTCTGTAAAGTGTAAAAGTCTACTTTTCCAAAGAATCTAAGAAATCTTTCGCAAACAGTCATTCTGTCCAAGTAAGCTCTTGTTCAAGGATCTCATCACTTCTCACTTATATCTGACGTCTAGGTTACTTCGAATGGACTTTTATTCTCAGTAATTTTTCGAGCAATATTATAATTTTCAAAAGCTTTTCCAGTCATTGGCTTTTTAACCATATTAGGGATAGCAACTTACAGCAAGGTATCATAATAATTTTGATATTAGTTCTCATCTTGGTCCTAATGCATATTGACACCTGAAATACTTAGACCTTCTTTGCACGATGACGGAAATTTCCATAATAACATTTAGTGAACAAAACATTTTACTCAAAACAGGCGTACTATAAATTGGTTGTTGCAGGCAACTTTTCTCACGACTATTGCGTAATAAGAAACGTAGCTGTCAAAAAAAAAAAAAAAAAAAATCAAAAGTCGCAATCATTATAGCGGTTTAAACTTGCCATTCCTTTGTGTTTTTTTTTGTGGTTGGAAGAAACGTGCGATTTCTGGAATATTTTTTTTTATAACTAATCTGAGATTTTTTGATAATAAAAGCGGTAATGAGTGGAAAAATTTAGAAGAGAGGGACATTGATGATTTTGTACTGAGCTTAACATGTAAATTTGCATGATGGATATTTCCATCATACTGTTTTTGAATTATTTTATATTATATATTTATACTAGTATTTTTTAAACCTTTTTCCTTTAATCTAGAGCTTGAAATATATCAACCTGATTTATTTCACAAAGAAAGAAAAAAAATCTTGCAAAAAAGGTTTAAACACAGGAAGCACACGAGTCGAAAGAAGTATAAGAATTTGAGAAAACAAAACCCTCCAAAATTCTAAAGCTGCAAAGTTGTTCCGTTTTTGTCCAGATTTTTGGTGCCCCTTTGCCAAAATACAACATAAAATGTAAATCTAGAAGCAATTCTGAAATGAAATATATGCTGATATGAGCGAAACAAGTAATTTTGATTTATATTTGAATGAATGAGCTGCTCCAATCATTTAAGTTGACAATCAAAAATATTTGTTCAGAAAGGTAAAAAGAAAAGCTTTGTTAAACTTTTTCTGTGTGCATTGAAATTATTGGAATAGCTACTGCTTGGTTCAAGAACTTAAAAGGGAGCAAAATATCATTTTTTTTTCAAAAGTTGGAAAAGATGTTCCACATGGCAAAATGGTTCAGCTTATCGTAATCCGATATGAAATTGAATAAAATTAAGAGTGTTTATTTCCTTAATAATAAAGGCACTGCATATCTGTTTTTAATAGATACATTATTTTTATGAGGCTTAATGAATAATGAGTAAGCCTAATGAGTATTATTTTAATGAGCAATAGTTCAATATTAATTTTTTTTGTTAGAATTATTATAATAGGATTTTTAGTTGTAAAAATAAAGATCGATTTCTTGGAGGAAGCTCAATTGACGTTATTGGGATGAAGAAACTGCGTACTATAGTGATGAACACTGTGGAATTCAGTATTCCCGTTTACGGAATAAAGAAAACAAAACACTGTAATTATCAAATGATCTAACCTCGATATTTTATTAGTTCATGTTTTAGATATTTTTGAATTCGAAAAATCTTATTTTTGTAATTGCGTCAATTTGTCTCCCAACGCAAAATGTTAATAATAGAATGAGTTAAATGGAGGAAATTTGGTAATCTGTCCTTGCATTAAAATGGTAAATTTGTATCATATTTTGAAAGCAACCCACCTGAGGGAAGTATTTAGTAAATACAATAAAAAAAGTTTATATGCAGGAAATTTGATACATAGATTTATAACCAGACTTATAGACAGTTGAAAAACAACATAAAGTCACGGAAAAAGTTTAAGCATCATTCCTTTGCATATGAAATATTCAAACCCGAAGCATAGAAATAGCTAGATTCCATCAGAAAAGAACTTCGATTATATATTTCATTCTTATGGTAAGCTCATAAATTTTTCCGTTTTTGTATATTACTATAATTAGTTTTGCGCAATAACATTATAAAACGAAATTTATTGTATAGTTTGAATGAGAATGACAATACAAGGGAATTAGGTGTTTTTTAAAAAAAAAATCCACAATTTGTTTCGGTATATTACAATAAAATATTTATTCAAGTCTCGAATCTTCCCTTAAAAAATCAATGCTCTTAAATCTTTCAGGATCATAAAAAGAAATTGAAAATTATCGTGATAAAATTATATATTTAAAGGGTTTAACTAAAACTAAATATTTTACTTTAAAAAAAAGAATTTTTTGTTAATGGAGCGGGACAAAATATTAAATCTACAGAAGAAATAAAATTTAAAATTATGAATAACAATATACTGAATCGTAAAGCATGAAATGGAAGAAGAAAATATGTCTGAAGGAGTTTCGGGTGGGATATACAAAGGAATACCTTTTAAAGAAAAGTAGTCCACATTAGAGTTACAAGAGTGGAAAATTAAGAAAATCATTGCACAAGCACAGTTGGATCATGAATGCTCCGATGAATATTTCATATGGTATCTCTATTGCAATCTTTTGAAGTCAAGCTACTTAAGAATGCGTTGTAATGCGAATCGTGGTTTTCCTAACCGCGCCAGAAAAATCGAAAAGAAATTTTAATCTGAGTTGCAATTGATCAACAACTTTTAAAAATAGATTTAAAGATAAAAATTTCTTTCAGTTTTCAAATTTATTAGCTTGAATAAATTGTCATAAGAGGAAAAACAAAACATTATAATTGATTTGATTTTAGAAGGTTTGTAAGAAGTAAATTCCGTTACTTGAGTCTTGATTTTATTTGTCAAGACTCAACGGAAGTAATAAGTAACGGATTTGTGTGACTTGAATCTTGACTTTATTTGAAATGCAACTTAAAATACTTTGGTCAATAATATTAAAATTAACAAAGAAACTTATCTGCACTATTAAAGATAAAAAATTCAAATTATTTTATGTATACTATTAAAGTGAAACTGAAAATTCCTGTTGCAGCAAACAATCTTGACAAATTATTCAATCAAGAAAATAAACCGTCCTTAACTAAACAAATATCAGCAATGAAAATTGTATTATCAATTTTGAAGGAGTTGAGAAATTAATAATAGTGTGTACAATTTAAGTTCCTATTACATTAAATCTTATCGTTGATTCTTAAAGAAATGGCTAACTCATTCTTTTGTGGGTGGACAGTCGAAAAATTGTCTTTTGAGACCCACTAAAGCCAGGATGTTGACGTGACAAATAGATATTTCTAAGCGCATTAACTTGGGATTTACAGAATGGTTGTTGTGAGTATAGGGATATTGAGATGGCGAGCAGTTTATAGGACAGCTAGGAGTTTTATGACCAAGACTTTTACAATAAGTAAGCAACAAATCTGATTGTGGTGACATGGCTTTTTTTATTCTCCCATCTGTAATGAATTATTTGTTATCTTGTTTTTGTTTACCTGAATAGTCTCAAGAAAGATTTGTGAATCATTTTCTAAAATTTGTTGATGAGGAAAGGTACTTTCTTTTCTTTTATATCTGGAATTTGCACGAACATGACTATTTTTTGTTTTGACTCCATAAAAATGGATAATATAAATTCATTAGAATAAACGAATGAAACTTTAATAACATAATGGTTAATAAATATTAAAATCAATGGAAATTGTTAAATTCAATAAAATAGCAACAGCATATAAATCGGACAGAATTAAGGAATTTTTTTATTTTTTGTTTATGATCCTCGATGATAAATTCAAGATGAAAAGATCCGAGTTTGCTTAATTTATTTTCTGTCATGATATTCTTCAAAAAATTATTTGATTTAATAATTTTATTCTTTAATAAAAACACATTTATTTGTGTATTCAGTTTCAAATGTCAATAAATTAATTTTTTTAATATTTGAAGCTGAAACGATTATATGCAGAAACATTATGGTACTATTTGTTGCAGCAAGTTAATAAAAGAAACTGCTATCGAAAATCGAAATTAATCAAAGACAATAGATGCGATATAGCTAGGAATTTAAATGTCTAGGGAAGATATTATTTTAGACCACGAAAAAAGGGGAATTCGAAGAACTTTGAGTAAAAATAATTCTCAGATGTATCGGAAAATCACAATTTTAAGCATAGTTTAATAGATTTAGAAATTTTTGCAACTCGTATTTTCTCCGATAGTTATCACATGTTAATAAATAGTTAGACTTGAACTTGTATTTTATGTACTATGAGTTAAAATATGAGTATATTCTGCACTTTTAATAGACATTTAGAAAAGTTTCACAGCTCACTACATATCATGCCATATTATCATGACTGTTACAGCGAATCTCTTAAGCCTCGTACAGACTTAAAAACATTCGATGAACATACCAGTTTGGCGAATATTTCCAGAAGCCAACTGGCGGTGAAGGAAATCAGTTGGGGCACTCGTTAGTAAAGCGGTAATTTAAAAGTTAACCAATACGAATTCTGGCTAAAACTTAAATTTGTTTTTTCTTATATGAAAGATTTGTTTGAACATCTTTCCTAATTTTTTTCCTTCAAGAACATACTCAATTTGATTTTTTATGGAAATAATGTTTCTTAATATTGAATATTTATTTTGTACAGATATTGCATATCATTCCTTGATCTTGTTTAGAAACAGATTCAGTTTAATTAAACAAGCTTTATATTGGAAGTTTATTAATATTATTTAAACTTGATTAAAAATGATGCGTTTGAATATATTTAATTTAAGCTTTCAAATATTATTGAATTTCTTGTATCGCCCTTATATATGCTATCTATTCTTATTGAAATTTTTTAATAAAACGTATTGAACATTTTGCATCTGAAAGGGGGGGGGGTCTCGTTTCTAGCAAAAAATCATCCTGAAAAAACATTTTAATGGATTTTTTTTTTTTTTTTTGCATAAAAGCCATATTTGACCACGTTGCATCAAAGCAACATTTTTGAAAGAAATATGAAACGCATCTAGAATAAAACATTTGTCAGTTTTATATCTGTGGATAAGATATACTGTATATTTTGTTCAACTAAATAATTTTTTTGCATAAGTACTCTAAAGCATTAATTTTTCCGTTCGTTTACGCTATGCTTGTTTATTTGGTTGCTTCTTTTTTTTTTAAAAAAACAAACTGTGTCATCAAATGGTGTCGAAGGTTCATCTGGATTATTATTTATGATTATTGTCATGAAGTTAATTTTCTATTATCCAAGGAAATTAAATGTGAATTTTGAAGAGTGCTTTTATAAGTTATTTCAAATTTTTCGCTTATATATCACAAAGAGTTTGGTACAAGTAAAATTTTTATGACACTTTTTATCAATAATTATTGCGTGCGTTTAAAAGCTTCTGCAGTGAAAATAATTAGTCTAAACATTACAGTATACTTCCGAGTATCCGGTGTAATGTGGCGGAAGGACAGGTCGGAGGAAAAAAAAAGCCGGATAAGCCGGAGTTCTACGAACTCATTTCTTTGCTTACCAAAACAGGAAGACAATTTTTTTAATTTATCAAAACTCAATGTTACAATACGTATTTTCTCACTTATTAAGTAGTAAGTTCACCATTGATCTCAGGTCACGTAGAATATGAATGTGGCTGCGGCCCAGTGAAACATAGAAGCAGTTGCCGGTAACGTGTCGAGTTAAAAAAGAAGGCTCTATATATGTTTATAGACTGCACTGCACGGACTTATTAAAGAAAAATTAAGTTAAAGGATATAAACTGTTCACATTTTAACATGAATTCTGTACACTTCACTGTGATATACTTTAAAAACATTAAGCATACCTCAAGAACAATTTACGAATCCTGTACGTACAGTGCACTTATAATCAGGAACAGCGGCAACAAATGAGGTCCGTTACGCACTGACGAAATAATGAACAACGAGAAGAACGCTGCTCTTTTCGTGGCACAATTTATATTTTGCACACGATACATAGGAGGATCGTAGCAGACGCCCGCTTCCAATGCCTCGGCAATTTTTCCAATGCAATGCCTTGCCTTCCTCAATTAATTATGATAAAGAAAACAAGACTGGATAGTACGAAAGCTGGAAAGTCGTGGACCGGATACTCGGGAATGTATTGTATTGCTAATGGAAAATTATGTTTATTATTATCGGCAAAATACTATTCATTCAAAGCTATAATCAGTTTTCACAATATATTTTCCAATCAATGATGTATTAAATAAATATCAAAAGAAATTGAAATTATATAGATAAAGTAAAGAACAGAAATTATCATGTTTCTATTTTTATGCTTGCTGCATATTGAAGAAAAGCACATCTTTTACAGATAGACATTATTTAGGAAATGCATTTTTATTCGAATATCCAGCTGAAGAAGGAGTTACTTCATGCGAGAAGTGATCAGTATTAATAGAAAGAAAAGACCCGTTTTAAATTTTCGCCGACATCAATTAAATGTTAATTAATGAATGATTAGGAAATACATTATTATTATTTAGAAGAGAAATATATTTTTTCTATTATGCCATCGTTGTTTCATGTAAAAGTCGAAAACATTTTCCACCGCTGTCACTTGTCTGAATAATTATCGAATATAAAATTAGCTGAATGAAGGATTAATAAAATAAGAATCCATAAAGGTTTTCAAAACTGATGCATTTGATGAAATAAAACGTAGTGCTTGTGGTGATAAGAAATAAAGAGCTCAAAATATTTAAAAACTGACCATTTAAAATAAAACAAATTCGTCCTAAATTTTTCAAAACATAAATACAAAAGCATATCATATCCCCACCTTTCATACTGTATAAAATTTTCATAAGTGAAATTTATGTAAATATAAAAATGCACAATACAAATTTGATTAAAAGAAGAAATGACCTCATCGCAGGAAATAATCAGGAATTAGTAAAAATTCAATAGCTATCTTATTGCCTTTTAATACAACTTATTGCTAGATGGGTGGTTTCGATTGCAATGTTAGAATAGGAAACATTAAACCAAAAATATATTTGGAATTAAATTGAGGGAGTTAATGACAAAAAGTAAATTCGAAATGTGAATATACAAAAACAAAGTTTTATTTAATATTAACTGGTACCCGGAGCGTTGCTGCCGCAGAAGAAATAATTTTGGAAATATCGTTTGAAATCCCTATCTTGTTTAATAAGAAATGATAGAAAGAATGATATTTATTTTCTTGTCGACAACGAATACATTCATTGAAATCGAACGATATGTAAAGCAGAAGTGTAAATAATATTTATTCTATTTTTTGACTTTATTATTCAATACCTTAGGGTAGACAATACTTTGTTTTTCCGTCTTAAGCAAAAACAAATTTCTTGGCTGTCCAACTCGTGGGCATCCAACACAAAATTGGCCATGTGGAAACACAGATTTTCTAGGTTCAATCCGTGTTGAAATGATTAACCTTGCGCTTTGTTGATGATCATCGAGAATGCACGATTCGTGATTTATCCTTTAACCACCTCAAGTAACTAATTTTTATAATTCCTTATATTTTCACTCATACTGTACATAATAATGTTCATTCACCCAGTTTCATTGTACAGATACTTTTCATTCTAGTTTTTATCATATCTTGTTATGTTATATGCATTCGTATTTTGTCATTTTTTTTGTTTCTTTCAAATTGATTGCTGTATATTATTTTTTTTAGTTTATTAATAAAGTCCACCTACATCTATACTAAACCGGAAAGGGGTCACATGAGCTCTAGAAACGGAGGTGTGATTTGGTGTTAAATGTTAAATTAAGCCGAACGGGAAACTGCAGTTTGAAATGAAAAGGCATGTCGGTGGGAATAATGGGAATACATGGAATAAGAACATCTTTTCCATTCGAATTTCTATTAAGATGCCTCAATTCATGCCGCATGTTGGTTTTTCCGATTCTGATACGCATGCTCGGGCAGTACATAAACATTATCTTTCGATTCTTGCCGCATGTTGATCTCGAGATTCAGAAGCAGATGAATTTGCAATTTGTAAGCGATTTGTTTGTAAATTTTATTGTTTTCAAAATAAAGGCTTATAATTGTACTATGCCTTTCACCTTCGCGCAAGTGCAAGCAATAAAATGGCAAAGCTTTATCGCAATCGGATGAACGGTGCAGCAGCATATAAAATACGAACAAACAGAAATTAATTTTTTTTATATCAGATGAAATATTGGAATGTAATGAAATATTATACATATTTTGTGAAAACTTTGACTAAAAGGTATATGAATAAAACTTTTTGTATAAATCATTTTATATCTGCTTATTCAATTCATCTATTCATTAAACCTGAAATATAAAAACCATTCAAAAAGCATCTACGCATCTCAAGAAGCATTTGGACGAACTCATTCACAAGAGCAATATCTAATTGCATTATCTGAGAATTTAATATTTCACTGATAGATTCACGGAAAACAGGATATCTCAAAATCAATTCAATAATATTCCATGAAATTTGATATACATGTTCCTAATACTTTTGAGGGTGTGATAGACCGCGGTTTTTAAGGCAGCTTTATATAAACACGTTTAACAGACACTTTAAGTTCAAAACAAATTTTGACAAAAAAAATCATTAACGGTAAATTCAAATGCTCATGAACGTTTTATGTATTAAAATAATTTTTATCTTGTAGTCTATTACATTTTATGTAATTTGAGTTATATATATATAGGTGAAATAAAAATTAAATATTTCCATTATTTTTTTAACTTACTGTTTTCCCTAACACTGAACATTTTGCTAAATTTTCATTAAAGAAAGTTTTTTTTTCTTCAAAAACTAAAAGCAATGAGTGCATTTTTTTCTCTAGTAGTAACCTCTGAAGTCTGTTTTAGCTATTTGTTACAATAAAAATGTTTATGTATCATTTTTTAAAAAAATTGTCTCCGAATCTAGGCGGATACCTTAACTTAAAAAATTTTATTTTCTGCGATCGAGAAGAACAGGCAAAACAGCTGGGAAACTTTTTCTAATAAATCATTTCTGCAGTGGAGTTCTTGAGGGAGAGTGAGTTACGTTCTGAAAGATTTTAAAAACATTTCCGACATAATTTTTCTTAAAGAATTATCAGGTTTGATTAAATAAATGCAGTCTTTTCTAAAAATTATTTGGTAATGTAATTACATGTGGTAAACAGAATCTAACGATGGTGATAAATTAGCGAAAGCATATAAGCCTGGGAATTAATTACTTGTTAGTGGTATGCCAACGTAACTATCACCATTCAATCTAGTAAAACTTCGTAACAGTCTACTGGCAAGAGTGGAATTGATTGCATCGTTCGATGGCTTTGATGACTGCCGGAGAATTCAACGTAAAGAATTTCACAAATGAAGAATATTTGCTTCGAGATGCTGCTGAGAAAAATGGCTTCTTATCCATATAACTATTAAGTAAGAAAAACGAAGCTTTTATTAAAGTCAGATATCTCCTCCTTTGGGCGAAGAAGTAGAAAATACTTCGTTCGCTGTTCACTGAATGAGATGCTGAGATTTGTACGAGAAAGAAAGATCTTTAGAATATAGACGCGATTTCATATCGCTAGGAGTTTCTTCTAAAATATTTGAGTCATATGATAAAATACAAATTCTGGAACTGAAGTTATTAAAGACCGACTAGATGGTATGAGTTACATTTTCTTATTACATATTAAAATATTTTTGAAGAAAAAGAAAGCAAAAACCTGTGCCTTAAAACGATATCAGGATTTAAAAAGTTACGTCAACTGGGCTCCTAGCTTTATTGAGCTACTTCATGCAATTATCAGAAACTGTTACGAGATTAAGAAATTTAATTATATACTTTCTGCAGTCAAAAGACCACAATACTTGCCCAGAGAAGAAATATAATAAAATATTATTACCTGTATTAAAATTAAACTTTAAATAATAATAAAAAAAAAGATTTCCAAGTGGAAAAAAATTATTATATTCATTATTTGTATTATATTCAATCAATTGACAATATTATCTTCAATCAATGTATTATATAGGTGTATTATATTCAATCAATTGACATGTTACTATGGCGAATAACGCTGAATTCATCAGTGTTCAAGTTTTTACAAACTGAACACTGTTTGCTGTGCTTATGAATAATATGTAATTTTCTACAACATAAAAAATCATTCGTATATCAAAATTTTGCCTTTTTTTCACTAAAAAGTAACCGTCATCGAAATATTAACAAAAAGTTGGTTAAAGTAAGGAAAATTAATATTATATAATTATTTATATTGTATAAATTAAATTATTAAATTATTAATATTATATAAACGGAAAAATACATACATCAAAAGTTTTACTGACTGGATTTGCATATAATTATGTATGTTCGGTTCTTGCGTAATAAATTAATGATTTTTATTTATTCATTTTTCTTAATCAATAAGGCTATACTCAGTATTAGTGTTCATAGCTCCAAATCTAATGAGCCGGTGTATCCTGGTGGTAAGGTCTCAGCTTCGGAACCAGAGTGTTTCTGATTCGAGATCCGAAGAACCGTCATTTAAGCGGATCTGGGTACGTTAAATTCGTCAATACTAAACGCCTTCCTGCTGGTGTCGTGTGGAAGCTTGAAGAGGGGGTGCCAGCTCCGATGCCTTCCTCGTCATCTGATCGCGATTCAAAATTACGAGGTCCATCCCAAAATAGCCCTCGCCTCGCTTTAAAACGGGCCAATAATATAACTAAACTAACAAAAATATAATGGTTAGCAAAACAGTACTAAACAACTTCGTGCATTCCTATGAGAAAAAGAAGCACCCTTTAAAAGAATTGTTGAAATTGTAAACGAGAAACTAAAAATGAATTACATTTGTATGGCTGGGATGTATTGGAAGTGGTTAATAGGAAAAAGATTTCTTTCTTTCATATGTATTTAAATTAACTCGGGGCATGTAAGGTTTCTGATATACCGTTATAATAAATGTTATGACTTTTGTTTTTTGTTATTAAAATGTATTTTCCAATAGTTTATATATTTCTAACTTGCTTACGACAGCTCTGTATTGTGCTGCATTTCGAACTTTAAGTAATATGTTCTTGTTATAACATGCTATAATAAGTTATATTAAATAAATGTTGTACTGATTATTTTTAGCTAAACGAATCATCTTAAAGAGCTTATTTTTAAGTTTATTTTTTAAAAAGAAAGGTTATTTTAAGCACACAACAATCTGCATTTGCTCGTGCTTTCTATAAATAGCGCAATATGTTAGAATTGCACAGTAATTAAGTAATGTTTAATGAATATTTACTGAAAATACTTATGACCACGTACACAGAATTGAAAAATATTGAAAACTGAACGTTGAATATTGTATGACACTCTTTTTAAGAAAATAAAAAACCCTCAGTTTTATCATAAGCATATTGAGAACGCTTTAGCTGTTGCTGAGGTGCAGACCCCTTCGCAATCGTGACAGGGGCACCAGTACTTAAATATTACTAAATAATAAGAGAACCTCTCTCTGAAATTATAATATTTTTTATATAATATTTCTAAGTTTTTGTGGAAAGGATGCCCAGTTATCCAGGTCAAATACTGTACCGTGACCTGTTTATAAGTTCATTTTTAAACTTACACAGGTGTTTAGTTTTTAGAATATGTATATGCCAATTTAAAAAATTAAGTCCACTACATATTTTGATGCATTGCTATTGTATAAAATGGAAAAACTGTGGCTAAATCATTCAAATTCGTAATCAATTAGTGATACTGAAAAATCGATATAAATTTATCTTATTTTACCTCAATTGATTCAATAAATTGAATAAAAATAATTCTTAAAACACACTAATTATTGTGCCAATTTTTTTTTATTTTAAATATTTCTGGTATCTTTAGTCTTTAATTTATAAAATATTATGGAACTTATTTTTAAATTACTTATCAAGAAGATCCATTCGTTTGCATACAAAATTAAATGATAAACTTATTTATTAAAAATAGCGCATTATCATTAAGAACACACGTCTGCAAAATTTGGAAAATCTAAGAAAGAGAAAAATCGATTCCAGTATCCCATCTTTATAAAAATGAAACAAGTCAACATAAGTAAATGTACGAAAAAAGAATTGTGGCAAACACATTTAAACAGTTATGCAACACAAAATAAATGAAACTGGAGCATTACATTTTTGACGTGCTGAAGGTGTTAAAGATTCGATTTCTTATCTAATTAATCAGCTGTCTCTCACTATTGAAGATGCAGAAAGCGCAAGATTCCCATCGATTTCATTTAAACAGTAACTCTATATTTCATCAGTATCTCAATCTCTGAATTTAGAAATGGATCTATAAAAAATAAAACATTAAACACAGCCTGTCTGGATCATTTTCAGTTTGAAGTTTATTTCAACTGTTTTTCTTTCTTTCGGGAATCAATTCAGCTGTCGTTAGCAATTGAAATTTCCCTTCAAAGTTTTCTGATTATTTAGGACCTGAAAATTAATTATGAGTCGAACTCTGTGGACGGATGCCAATCTAAATGGTTTTTCCAGAATAACTTTCAACAAATATTAGCTTTGGATGATTTAGTTGACTTACGGAAGATTTATGTCTAATGGAAAAAAAGTCTAGAGAATTCACATGACTCAACGCTGATATATGTTTATTATTTTAAATAATATTTAAAACAATAGCGTCACAATCGTTTTTTTAGACACTCAGGGAAACAAATCATGTATGCAAACTCTTTTTGCTAACTATTCTTATTTCTCTGTGATTTTGAATAGATACATATTATGTAAATAGAATATAAATTGAAAATAATTGAGGCTCATTTACTGATGCATTTGTAACGGTAAATCATCTCACAGATTCAAAAAATGACGCTCTTTACAAAAAAGAAACACCGAGAGGGTTACGAGGATAACACTCTGCCAGAAAATCATTATTTTATTCCAGCAGATAATAATGAGAAGAACAAATAGAATTGCCGCACATATTTCATAGACGTTGAAAGAGGAATTCCTAATAGTGACATTTCATCTGAGAAGCTGAGATCACTTGAATAGCAAATAAAGAATGTTTGTACGGGGAAGAACATTCTTGGACACTTCAGTAGTAATAAAACATAGAAGAACACCAAAATGCTCTCACGTACATAGCTACAGGCAAAAGATGGAAAATCCTGTTTAGTTCCACATAGCCTAGATAGGGGGATTTCTAACAGTGTTTTATTATAAACGCAAATTAAGTGAATGAAATAACCTTTCGTTTCATCATACATAAGAAATTAACCAGAAATGAAATATAAGCTCCGTTTCATTTGAGTAGGATCCAAAAATTTGGCGCTCCAAAGATAACGTTCATATTAGTTAGAATCCTAGAATTAAAATATTTTTTAAACTGAAGTGGGGTTAAAAATGAATATGAATGTAGCATTTCAAAGATATTTTATACCTTGAATAAATTGCCTTTTCATAATGTTCTTTTCTATTATTTCTGAAAATGATTAACCTTTTTTTCTGAAATAAGCTAATAGTGAATGAACTAGAATTAGCCTACATATGCTAGTACTCTATTGTAATACATGGATCATTTCATGTCTTTATGGAACACATACCTTAATTGTGCAATAACATCACGTTACAGGGCATTAAAATATCATATTTGAAATATCAAAGACATTAAAGGAATAATGAATAATATGGATCGATTCCTTTGGTAAGATATCACTATGGAACGTAATCTTATTTTCTTACGTGATTTTTCAGCGTACTGAATTTCTGCTGCTTATACGAATAATATCCTTAAAATCAAATTCATAGAAAGATGCCGATTCAGGTGTTTTCTTCATTATCAACAAAAATTTCTTCCCTAGCAAGATTCAGACTATAAGAATATAGAAATAAAAACAAATAAATTTCAGATTATAATTATATCTTGTATGCTTAAGTGTTTTGATGAAATTACGACGTACAACATTTGAACTCATTCTGCTTCCAGCAATTTTTTTCATGGCCAACATTTAAAAAATGATCAAATATATGCTCTAAAACCTCAAACATGGCATCATTTGGGCTATAAAAATTCCCTAATTTTCTATAACATTGCCGCACATTATATCCACACATATTTGCCGCATATTTCCACACATTAACTTAATTTTCTATAATCACTTTTTCTCATTTTTTACTCTAAGAATTAGGCTTTTATACAAAAAAAATCATTACACTTTGTTTATTGTTTCCTGGAAGCGAGCTCTCATAATGCGTTAAAAATAAGCTGAATTGGCAGTGAAAGGATTAGAAAGAAGCCCAGTTCAACCGAAAACACTACCTACACTGGAGCTTCTCTCGAAACCAGTTACACAATATCGAGTTGAGGGAAATCATCTCCTTCTGCCACCATAACTGAGAATAGAAATCACTAACAGTTCAGGATGCTTATGCAAATTCGTATTTCCTAACAAAACTACAAAATAAGTGATTAAGTGTATTAAAAAATAGAAAGAAAAAAAAAAAGAGGGATTCTGGCCCTTCAGCCAAGCACTACCTATTTTAGACTGTTTATCATTTTCTAAATCCATTT
Organism: Argiope bruennichi; assembly: GCF_947563725.1. Lineage (NCBI taxonomy): Eukaryota > Metazoa > Arthropoda > Arachnida > Araneae > Araneidae > Argiope > Argiope bruennichi. The sequence goes on from NC_079163.1 coordinate 59,116,763, forward strand.
CACTTTAATATTCAAAAAGAACTCCGGCATATAATCTGAACTTTTTGCCTTTACTTTTTTTATTAAGAATGATTTGTCCAGGTAAAAGTTCATCAATATTATAAGATTTTTGAAATATAATTTGACATGAATTCAAACCAAAGGATTATTATTATTTTTTTTTTGAGTCCTGTTCTCTTCACGCCACACTGAGAGATGCTATCAAATGTTTTAATTTATTTCATTTAATAAAAGGATATAAATGAAATACTGAATAGGAACAGCAAAAGAAGGGTCGGCTATACATACGGCTTTCTTCGATATGTGACGTTTTTGCTCAACGCAGCTTGAAAAGCTTCTCTTTATGATTTATTACAAAGTGTTCTCTTTATGATTTATTACCCGTGCCGATATTGTTTGAATCCAACATTATTTCGCAAATATTGAGAAAACAACTTTCTACCTAAAATATTGGAAGCTGATTGAATGATTTTTAAAGTTAAATAGTGATTTCAGTTCTTAAATTATATACGGTTTTATTTTGTGAACTCTTACCTCAAATTTGTCTCACTTCCTCTAATTTGATGAAGATTACTTCTCTCAATTCTCCAAAATTTAGATAGCCGCCTTTATGTGCAACAGAATTCGTACGGAAGCAGTTACCTCTGTAGGACTAAAAATGTATAGGATTATATAAAGACTCTTGTCCATTTCATAAAAGCCTGTAGTATAATTTCTTTTACTTCATTAAAAAAAAGACTGTATATGTATAGTTAAAAAACTGCTAAAAGAATCTGCTCAGAATTGTAGGAATGGACATTTCCTGTAAGCCCTAGCAATATTCTTGCTTTATTTTTTAAAAAAATAAACAGTTATTGTGTAATTAAAGCACAATTTTTAAAAATTTCTTCTAAATAATTTTCATGCTTTATTTCGTGACAAAAGGGTGATATCAAAAATATTTTTTTTTCAAGTTCTCTTTGCTAGGTGAATGGAATTACTTATCGAAGCACTTTATGACTGTGTTCCTCACTTTCTCACCAACTTTATTTCAACCTGCATTGCATATACTTTTCATTTTCATCTAAAATCAATTTGTATTTATTAAAGGGAAAGCTTTTCATGGCTAGTTGTTGGGAATATACCCCTCAATTGAATTCCTTAAAATCATATCCAATATATTTATTACACACTTTTCGAATTCTTAAAATATTTACAATTCTATAAAATAAATAATTTTAAATTAGTTACATAAATTTATTTGAATTTGTTATACATTTAACGTAAAATAGCAGTTAATGTTATGATATGTTTAGACCTTAGTCTGGAGCCCTGTTGATGCCAGAAACTTCCATTTTCTTCTGATATTCAGATGCGTTTAGAACCAAAATATTGAAAAACATGCACATGGGCTCAATCTCAAAAAATACATGTAGTGTTTTTTCTTAGTTTAGTTATATTAACGTTCCGTTTTAAAGTAACACTAAGACTATTTTGGGAAGTACCTCATAATTTTGAACCACGGTCCGATGACAAGGACGACACTTGAGCTGACACCCCCTCTCCAAATCCACACTAGTGAGAGGACGTTTGGCTCCTACGGATTTAACGTGCACCAACTTACACGACGGTTCTTCGGTGGTATCCGTTCTCGAACCTGAAACCATCTGGTTCCGAAGCCGACATGTTGCCACAAAGCCACATTTTTTTTTCTTACAGAAAATACATTTCACAGCTCATTAAACTTTCATTCATACTTGTAAATTGAGAAGTTTTTTGTTTCTTTGAACCCATATATTTTATGATTACTTTGCTGTTATTAAACTTTCAAAGAAACGAGCCATCCCATTGCCCTGAAATCAGTTTTTTTTTTTAATTAAAAAGTTTTTCTTGCTATGAAGGCAAGTTATTCGTAAAATTATCGATTCCAAAATCCTGTTGAAATTTGTATTTTGATAGAAGATATCCATATATTTTTGGGAATGAGTCTAATTTTAAATTAAAATAAAAAGAAAGTGAAAACATTTGGCAAGACAAATTAATATAGGAGTGAAACAATTACTGGCAGTTTAAATATAATAGTGATAAAAATAGCTACATCTGGATTTTCTGAAAAAATACTTTTTAATGCTTCGAAAAGTGTAGAAAATGTTCTTAAAAAATTCAAAATTCTAAAGATATATTGTGTTGATGTTGAATACGTTTGCCTAAAAAATAAACAAAATAATTAATATTGTGAATTCAAAACAAACAACAAAATGGAAAGTTCATCGAAAAATAGGAAATACTTTTAATATATTGGGTTACAACTCTGAAACGGAGCTTGAAGAATCGAGAGGATGCAAGAAATAAATCTGAATATTAACAACAGAAAGTTTCCATTTTTGAAAAATGCGGAATTCCATTTGGATGAAGAATACTGAATCTACCATTGTGTATAACTCTGATTGGTGCTGATTTAAAAAAAAATAATATTAAAAGCACACTTTAACAAGTATACTAAACAACAGAAGTTTTCTGAAGTTGAATATTTTCTATTTTTCATTTTTGAGATATTTAGTTTATCAAACAAAGGTGGCGCCTCTAGTATAGAACAAATATTTATTGACAATTATGTCCCCAAAATAGAGTATTATCACTGAAAATTCTCAAGTAGAGAAAATTTGAAAACTCTTTGCCACATTAGTAAGTGAATACAAAATCGATTCCATCACAAACATGAAACAATTCAAGTTAAATAAAAGTATATAAAAAATGTTTGTCGCTGTGACATTGCTTGGCTATTGAAAATGGAATAGTTAGTTTTGCTGAGAGACCGATTTGAAATCTCTATAAAACAGTCTAAATCAACAGAGCCCTCAATTTTCCGCATTAAGTACAAAATATTAAGCTTCATAGTACACAGAAGTATGCATTTTGACTTCTACCCTTTAAGTCAAGTCTTAAAATCATGTCAAGACCACAAATTAAATTTCATTTATCTAGCTTATTACTTTTTTGTGCAATCATAAATAGAAATCCACGAATAGATAGACGATCAAGTTTTGATGGATTTAACCTAAATTTGATACAATACTATTCTGGTACTAAGAATATATGGGAAGTTTCTTCCGTCTAGCCCTTAACGTTTTTATGCTGTAGAGTTGACATCCTGACGGACTGACACACAGAAGGATTTCCTGGTGACGGATTTCATCCAAAATTACGCAGGCATTTACGATACACGATATTTCAATCATGTGCGACCATATTTCAACTGTCTAGCTCGTTGTATTTTTAGTTATGTTCATAGATAGATAGATTGAATATTTTGATGATTACATTGCTGACAATGGTTTTGAGTTTTACCAATTTATCATTACTTTATTGTTATTTTGAAAGTTTACCATTTAGTAGTATTGAGTTATTCAGTGTATAAAGACCCTAATCATGGAACGCTCCAAATTGCATTTTCGACATTCATCGCTTTTTTTGTTTAATTTGAAGAAATCTGTTGCCGAAATCTGTTGCAGACATTTTTAGAAACTTATTGTGATGCTTTTCCGTTATATCCCAATTGTCGGTTTTGATTTCGACGATTTAAGAGTGGTTATTTCGATATCAATGATAAACAACGGTATAGAGGACAAAAAAAAAAAAAAAAAAAAAAAAAAAAAAAAATTGGAAGACAATGAATTGCAAGACTTATTGGACGAAAATGGGAAGAACTGTAGAAAATAATGGAAAAGATTTTGATTGATATATATTGTACCAATTTTTTTCAATAAATTCCTTTTAAAGTGAAAAAAATATCAAAATATAATCACCTAATATTTAAAACTTATCTCGCAACATGTATAATCTTAAAAATGTCTAAAACAATTACTAAACTACTTTATTGACGACTTTTTTTTATCCATACATACAGGTTTTTGTAATTTTTAATATGAGGATTTTATAGAATGGTGATTACTTTAAATTTAAATGAGTATTTACTGGTCAAATAATAGATGAATAATTTTATAAAAATAATTAATAATTAAATAATTTTATATGAAAACATAATACGTTTAAAATATTCATTCTTAAATATCATCATATTCTTTCTATTCCAAAAATATTGATATAATTTGAGAAAGGAATCTCAAAACATATCAATATTTTGAGTTTGTTATTCCTTATAAAAATTGTTAAAACTGATAAAAACTGATTTAAATTGTTATTCCTGATAATAACAATTTAAAACATTTGTTAAAATGATTGACTGATAACATTCATTAATTTATTCAAATCTGTTCTAAAAACATATGGCAATAATTAAAATATCAGAGATTAAAAAAAAAATCTCCTGTTTTCTAAATACAGATATCACATAATTTTAAAATAAAAAACAAACAAACATTACCTGCTTTTTAAAATTATTATTTTTCATAGATGATTAATTTTAACACCGATTTCAAATTAGTATTACCTTTTTTTTATGTCTCAGTTATTACTTTAGAATGATTATTTAATTTGTTCTAAAAATTCTAATCACAATTTAATTAGTTCTAATTATTAGATTACTAGTTGGCATTTTTATAGTTTCGTCAAAACAGCAAAGGAGGAAGTTAGCAAAACATTGGATTTAGAAGATAAAAGGAAACATCCGTTAACACTTTCAATATTTTAAGATGATCCTTGACAAAGTTTATAAAACGATGACATAACAACATATATTTTAGCAGACAAAAAATGTCTTTGCATTATGACCAGATAATATTAAACATGACATACAGGAAAAACATGTTATTAAGATGCATCAAAAATGATGAAGTATTTATAGAAACTATTCACTGAAAAATAAGACTTAAAAAATTGCAAAAAATGTTAAAGAAACAATGTTAAAAGTCTTACCATAAATCAGCACACCTCATTTTGATAAAGGAAATGGTGCCCTATGGCGATGAAATATTTCCAACCATACAGTGTAACAAGAAAAAGCATGATTTAGATAGACTCCATAAATATAAATGTTACTAGTATGAATTAAGAATTGATGCAAAAAATTCTTTTAGTAGTAACAATCTAAAAACCAGTAATGGCTTGCACGAGTTTCGAATTTAACAGCCAAATGTTCTTGACGTTTTGCAGAAGGGACTAGAAGAAGGTATCAGAGCATCATTTAAATCCAAAACAAAATTTTCTAGAAAGTTCTGGTAGTGTTTATAAACATGACGGAACATCGAATCATTTGTCAAACCCGACAATAATGTAGTTTCACCAGCAAAAATGGGATCGGAAGATATATGAAAATGGGTGCCAACATTTTTTCTATCAAGGAGAAATGCCAAATGAAAATTCGCATATCTGAAGTGATATGGAGTAAAAGAAATATTATTAAGCATTAACATTTGCAAATATGTAATTTAAGTTTGAGATTTGTTCTGTAAAGCCTTTTAATGTCCATAATTATGGAGCAGAATACTTTGCAATTTATTGAAACAAATAATGCATTAAAAAATTCCAATAAATCAAAGCTCAATAATAATACCCATCACATTTATAGCCATACATCTGCAATACAGGCACAATAGCCGGCTTCCTCGCATAGGAGTAGCGGGTCTTCCCAGTGTTTTGGGCATCCCGGGTTCGAATCCCGGTTCGGGTATGGTTGTTCTTTTTCTGTGTTCTCTTTGTGAGGTGTGTGAATGTGTCTCCTCCCCCTCCCATGTAAAAAGGGGCTTTGCAAGCGAATGTGACGCATGAAGTAGCTAAGTCGAGCTCTTGGCCCTAGTTGGCGCTACTGAAAAAAACAAGAGAGGCCCATTCGGCTTAAATCGCTGACAGATCTGTCAGCGGGCTTGTAAAGTGCCATAAGTAACAACAAGACACAATATGTATACAACAATGATGGTAATCACAGTAAAAAAGCAATAAATAAAGGTATCAAGTGGTCATTAATTTGTATATGAAGTTGGCGATATTGCAGCTTTCAATTCGAATCCCGTTACAGACACCATAGAAAGAAGAGTGAGAATACAATTAGCGGGATTTTATCAAATATGAGCTACGAATATGTCATAGGATTTTTAAATTTGTTTTTGCGTCCTTTTAAAATTATATTTTAGTTCTCATATAATAATATTATGCGATGAGAACACGTGAATTAATATCTACTTTGAATAAGAATGGCATTGGTGTTGTTACTGCTAATCACACATAATCAAATGAATATGAAACATTTAAGAGCAACAATACAAAACGAGAGATTCAATAAGAGTACTGTTCTGTATTTTTATTACTCTAATGTATAACTAAAACATCAGTTGGCATTTTGAATATTTTCAGTAACAGTATTCATCTTCAATACAGGCACAATATGTATACAACTATGATGGCAAACATCGTAAAAAAGCAATAAATAAAGGTATCTATAAATTTTCATATGAAGTTGGCGATATTGCAGCTTTCAATTCGAATCCTATTACAAACACCAAACAACAGAGAAAGAAGAGTGAGAATGCGATTAATGAGATTTTATCAAATATGAGCTAGAACATGTCATAGAATTTTTAAATTTGGTTTTGTGCTAAGGCTTTCGTCCTTTTTAAATTATATTTTAGTTTTCATGCAATAAGATTACGTGATTTATTATCTAGTTTGAATGAGAATGGCATTGGTGTTGTTACTACTGATCATACATAATCAGATGAACGTGTCACATTTAAGAGCAGCAATACAAACTGAAAGATTCAATAAGAGTCGAATGAGCCTCAAGAGGGATATAAAAAGTGTATAAATTTGAAGCGAAATAAGTCCACATTCTTTCTACAAATTCAGAGGGCCGCGGTGGCCCGATGGTAAGGTCTTGGCTTCGGAACAGGAGGTTTTCAGGTTCGAAACCCGATTTCACCGAAGAGCCGGGTAAATCGTAAACGGGTCTGAGGCTCACTAAATCCGTCGGATCCAAACGATCTCCAGTTAGTGTGGTGCGGAAGCTTGCAAAGATGGGGTGCCAGCTTTGGATTCGCCCTCTTCATTTGACAGTGGTTAAAAATTATGAGGTCTATCCCAATATAACTCTAGTGTTGCTTTAAAACGGGACGTTAATATATAATTAAAGTAAACTAAATACTATACCAATTTTCACAAATAAGGAAAATTATCACAAAAGCAGTTATTCAATATCGCCTTTGATGGACACCCCTTTTGGTATCTGTATATAAAATTACTAAGAGTATGATTCAGTCTAAAGCGCAGTATCTTATTTCTGATGCAGAAAAAGTGAAGATAAACTTTATTTATTTCAATCTTTGTGAAAATTGGTTGACCACTGTTTAAATTAGATTCAGTGACTTCATTTCTTTGATCTAAACTATCTTAATTTCCATATTTCAGAAAATATATAAAATAATGTTTAAAGCACATATAAAAATTAATTACATCCAATAGAATATAAAATAAATAGCATTCTTCGATAGAAAATGTTTTTCAATATGACTGGCAGAAATTTGTTGCTATTGTATATTTGATTGTCATTTATAAGTAGGGAAGTTTGTATCGTCATTTGAAATTCCTAGCTCCAACAAAATCAGTCCTATCAGTCAACAAAATCTATAATATTTAAACTATTGAACTGGTCTTCGAATTTTATTTAAAAATTCACGACTGTGTATTGTACGCAATATCTAGCCATTGATCCTTAAATCTAAAAGAAAAAAAAAAGAAGATAAATATAAAAGATTCGTTAAAACTTGTAATAAAGCAACATAAATATTCTTTGTTCTAATAAGAAATTCTTAATATTCTGCATCCTTTATATCAGCTGATTAAATATATTTATTTTTCATAACAGAAGAAATCGCACTTTATATAAAAAGCATCTGATTTGCAAATTATCAAATGGAGATTTTACAATAGTAGTTGAAACTCGTGTATCATGAGTAGTAGATCGATAGAAACAATTAAAAATAGCATTCAGTCCTTCAACAAATGGACGAATTAAGGCATTTATAATCGATAGTGGCAATGTTGCAGTTTTTTTCGAAATATTTCAAAAGCTATAATAGATATGCCAGTAATTTTAGGATTCCCCTTACTTCCCAGCTTTGCTGTAAAAATTTTACTATGTTACATTTAACTTTTTTTTATCACAACAGTATTTAAAAAGTTGAAAAAAACATTTTTTCTTTAATTTTAAAATTTATTTCACCATTTAAGTAGTAAAACTATGTTCTTTAAATTAATCAAAAATTTTTTAGAAATATGTAATAGTTTCCGAGATGGCGCCAAACGGTTTTACGATTCATTTAACATTGGACGCGCCATTTTTTTAGAAATTTATTGCTCTTTAAATTTTCATCAGAAACTCAAAAAAAAAAAAAAAAATTGTTGACTATTTTTATGGTGAACAATCAATTAAGCGAAGAAAAGTGGTAGATATATTGGAAATTTTCGAGATATTAATTAATTAACTATTTTAATTTGTCCAGTTAATCATTGTGTCTATCTAAACAAACATGCTCTCTTGAACCATTTCCATCCAGACCAGTTTTGTGAAAATTCGATAATAAAAGCAGAGTTACAGAAGTGTCCCAATAGTTTTGTCGATGACTGCACCAAAAAATTATTGAATTAAGAAACACTAACATTGCAAACTTCACTGAAACTTTACTTAAGACCTTCATTTAGTAAAATTCGTTTTTTTCCTCTTGAGTTTGCATTTTTGAATCAAATATTTTGTAAGTATAAAATGCAAGGAGATTTGAAACTTGAAAAAGTGAAACATCTTATAAAACTAGTTGTTTATGCATGAAGAAACATTCCTTATTAATATTTTTTTCTTTTGATATTGCTGTCTTGCTCTTTTTTCAATAATTAAATGAACATTTTTTTTCGAGGATTTGTTTTTTCATTAATAAACAACAGCAGCAATTTTTCGCTTCTTCACAATTTAATAAAAGACCACTGTATATTGATCGTACAGACTCTCTCACTTTTGGAAATATTTTATTTTTATGAAAGAAAAATGGGTTGAAATAAATTTAATTCATTTACTTCGGATAAATGTTGCATTGCAAAAAATATAATAAACTTTAATCTGTTCCCAAGACCATTTTTCAATACAGAAATTTAAAAAAAAAGACTAAAAAATTAATTTAAGAAAAATGAAAAGCGAATTGAGAAAAAAGTCAATGTATAAACATGTTGAGCAGTTATTCTAACACTTTAAGCTAATTGCATTCGACTTGATAATGAAGTTAGTGAAAGAATCACAATTTGAGCATCAAATGCTTTTAATGTCACAATAAGCCCTGCGGAAACTAAGAATGTCCTTTGAAAAACAGTTCTGCCATCAATAAAATGATTCTGTCATTTAATGGAATTTATTACAGAATTGTTATTTGATTTCGACGGTACTAAAATAAACCATTATTACGCCAAAAGAAATTCGATGAAAGTCAAATGATATATTTATGTGATTTAAAAACACTTGTGTATTCAAAACGTTGAAATAATTTATGAGCTTGTTATTAATTTTGCGTTTTTCTTCATAAAAAGAGTTTACTTTTTATTTATTTATTTTTACTTTTTCTTACACAAAATATACAAATAGAAGGTTTTGTAATTCTTAAGAAATTTAATTTCGAGATTTCGATAAATCTTCACATTTCAGATCAAAAAATGATTTTCGATTTATGTCTGTAAACACGATAATTAAAAAAAAATGTGTTGGAAATCAGAATTCTGGCATACGATATTTCCATTAAAATAGCATAATTTTATTAAAATTATGAAGAAATCTGTCAAAGGGAATTCTGTTCTTGTGTCTATCCACACGATATACTAGAGAACGAGAACTCATAATCACAAAGTACTATAGGGAGGGAATTTAGCATAATTTTATCATTAGAATTCTAAAATTATATCAAATTTCAGATGAAATTCGTCTTCTGGTTGATTTTTTGTCTGTCTATCTGTTATATTCATATGTTTGTGAAAGCAATAACTTAAAAAATCATCAAGCTTGAAAATTCAAATTTGATCTGAGATCTTTCCTCGAAATAGAAGATCTTTTTAAAATTTTTTGCCCGAATAGTTCAACTGTGATAAAATGTGATTTAAGTCTATGAACAAATCTCTCATATTTGGGAAGTGTGTGAGAGAATTGTTTGGCTCTCCTAGGATAATTAAAAGATTCAGACGCTCAGATTTACGAAACAATACACTTTTGTTATTTATTTTGAACTCCAATTATATATATTTTCCAGTCTTTTCCAAAAAAATGAAGAGACAAGTTTTAACATATACTGAGCAAATATGAAAAGATCTATTTTATATAAAAGGGGAAAAAAAGACTTTTCATTTTTACTATACTTATAAATTGATTTTTAGAGCCGTTATATGAAATCCACAAAAATAACATCAAAATGAATGTTCATTTTTTGACACAATATTTCCTTTCAAATACATATCTTTCCAATGTTTGTGAAATCTTATTCCAAGTGATTACTTTCAAAACTGGCAGAAGACGATTATTAGTAATTCTAGAATCAGTAATTCTTCTAATTCTAGATTAGAATAAGCCTAAAAATTCGCTCCTTTTGTTTTACTTTCATCTCAAGTTCTTCTTTACATTGCAATAAAGCGAATTAGTTGAATGTTTTCAAATCTCTTAGGAAAAAATTTACGACTCACAGATATGTCATATTCACTGATTTTTTTCATCAAATTGAAACAATCATTAAGAATTTAAATTAAAAAAAAATTAGAATCTGAAAGCTTTGTTATAAATTTAGTGGTAAGGTTTAAAATGATTTTCACATTTTTTAAACTTACGATATAATTTAAATGGATTTTTAAATAATTAGGAATCTGCAGAAATCATTTGCAAAGAATATTAAGATTAAATAAGTAATGAAACTTAATACATGGATTATGTAATAAAATTTCTGTTAAATATTTTTCTACCAGCTAACTGAAAAATTAATCTTTCACAGAGCACTAGTTTGATAGCATTACATTCATCCCAATTTTAATGAAAAATCACATTTCTCTACTTAACAAATAATATCGTCTTTGCAGCTCATTTTCCTCTTCATCTGACAGCGACTCAAAATTATGAGGTCCGGTCCAAAATAGCCATAGTATTGCTTTAAAAAATGGGACGTCAATTTGACTAAACTAATATGTAACACACTTGCTGTGTAAAATTTAATATTTCTCACAGCTTCTTTTTGATAGAATCTGTTCAGGGAACCTCGGATGTCTTCTGGGAAGATCAAATGTTTCATAATATTTATTTTACCTGTTTATTCATTTTAATGCAGAGATTTTCAAACTGATTTCAGCAAATATTTCAAGCAATTGCATGAACTACGAAAACAAAGGAAAAAAAGAGAAAGAGATTAAAGGCAAGCAGATATAAGAAAACAAAATGAAAGCAGAAGTAAAAATAATATTGTATAAAATAGTTTTATAATAGATGCTAAAATTCTAGATTATGTATAAATATAACATTATTGATATTTACATGTGTGAGCAAATTTTACAAAATATAAGAAAGAAGACTTTGTATTTCTAAATGAGATCACAGCGCATCACCAATCCTTTTGTGAAATGTCCAATTTTTTGAAAATCTTGCACATACTAGTACCAAAAAGTAATATGCTCTGCGTGTTGAATCATTACTAAGAAAGTCTGTAGATGCAAGCTTTTTTAAATATTCACCAAAAGCTCTATGGTTATTGAGATATGTTAAAAGAGTAGAAGAAGAAGAATTTTCGCACGAGTCTATATTTAATCATGAATTTTATAATTTTACCTATTTATTAATTTTAATGCACCAAATTTTCAAACAACTTCAGTAAGTACTTCAAGTAATTGCATGAACTACGAAAACAAAGAAAAAATAGATAAAATACAAGCATATAAAAGAAAACACAATAAAAGTAGAAGTAAAAATAATATTGAGTAAAATAGTTTTATAATAGGTGCAAAAATTCTAGACTATGTTTAAAAGTAACATTATTGACATTTACATGTGTGAGCAAAATATACAAAATATAAGAAAGAAGAATTTACATTTGTAAATGAGATCACGTCGATTGGTCAATCCTTTTTGTGGAATGCTAAATTTTGTTGAAGCTCTTGTACATGCAGGCAGCAAAAAATAAAATGCTCAACGTCTTGAATTATTTCGTAAAAAGTCTGTGGATGCAAACTTTTTTAAATATTTACCAAAAGCACTGCCAAATCTTGTTGAGGATCTTGCACACGCAGGTACGAAAAAATAATATGCTCTGCGTCTTGAATTATTTCGAAGAAAGTCTGTAGATACAATTTTTTTTAAACATTCACCAAAAGCTTTATGGTCACTGAGATATGTTAAAAGAATAGAAGTTGAAGAGTTTTCGCATGAGTTCTTAATTTAATCAGGAATTTTATCATTAGGTTTATAAAAATCATTGTTTTTATTTCTGAACATTATTGTTCTTATCCTGTGATTTTAAAGAGACATTTTTACTATTTTGAAATAACAGCTTATAAATTAAAAAGATAGAAATTTTTTGACTAGGCGTTTTATTAATTTTCAAAATTCAACAATATTCAAAAATATTTTTCTTTATTTTTTATTAGAAAGATGCTTAGACTAATCTAGCAGAAACTATTTCTTATTTAATAGAATAAGCTGCCGCATTATTTATAGAGAAATTTATGTCTTTTCTATTTGACTCTCGTTAAGAATCTTAAAATTCTCGAAATATCTCCTTTCAAATATCTCTGGAAAAAAAATAAATTCTTTTTCACTAACATTTGCCAATAACTTTGAGTTCGCTGGGTTAAACAGAAGCTATTTAGAGGTGATTAAAAGAAATAGATCTCGAGGAACTTTATACAAAGAAAGTGAAGCTGTGGATGTTTTATTATAGGATAGAATGGGCTTTTTGCTTCACTTATAAGAATTCTCTTTCAATTCTCCAAAAATTTGATCGCCCACTTCTTTAGAACTCCTAAAAAATATAAAATAGTTTCGAAATTTCATTCATATTTTTCTATTCAACGAATAGTTGAGCAAAGACAGAATAGAGGGGTAAGCAAAAGTTTTCTATATGAAAAACTGATTGCTAAAAAACAGTTTTGTTCAAAGACGTATTGATTCTTTTGATGCCATACTTTTTTGTCACCACATTTCGAAAGTGAATCATTTATGAAAAAGCATTTTACCAAGTTGGTTCGCATATTACTGACAGTTCAGAACAGTTGTTTCAGATGTGGTACTGAAAACAATTCACCGTTGGCAGTCACGTATCAAATGAGTTGAAATAAATCTTCACATTTCATTTTTAATGAATTTCAAATTCCTGCAGCATAATCTTTGATCCATCATTGCATGATTTTTTCTTTTTTTTGTGAAATAAGTCAGAGTGAAATAATTCATGCTCTAGATTAAAGGAAAAAGGTTTAAAAAATACTAGTATAAATATATAATATAAAATAATTAAAAAACAGTAAAAGGAAATATCCATCATCATGCAAATTTGCATGTTAAGCTCAGTACAAAATCTTCATTGTCCCTCTCTTCTTAATTTCTTCACTCATTATCGCTTTTACCAGCAAATAAATCTCATATTAACTATAAAAAATATCCAAGGAACCGCACGTTTCTTCTAACCACAACAAACAGCGGAATGACAAGTTCAAATCCGCTATAATGATTGTGACATTTGATTTTTTGCTTGAATACGTTTCTAAAAATTCTTTCTAAATTTTTCTGAAATTCCTTCAACTTCATGTTCCTGAATTTAAGCTCACTAAATACATGACAGGTTAGGCTATAAAAAACGAAATGATGTTTCGAGATTATATGTCCGCAAAAATGTGAGATTTCGCAGGTAGCTAAAAATACTTTAAATAACTTCTCAAGCGAGTGTCAAAATAAAATTTGAATTTGTTATCTATTCTTATCACCGAAAAGAAATGTTGTTGATTTAATTTTCGTGGAAGGTGAATATATTTCTAAACATTATTTCTAAATGTTTCTGAAATTCCTTCATGATTCTGAACTTAAGTGCACTAAATATAAAAATCTGAAGACGGGTTAGGCTAGACCAAAAGAAATGATGTTTCGAGGTGGTGCGTCCTTATATTTGGAATATTTTTATGATCCTTCATCAAGGGAAATCAGTGCTATTAACACGCATTTTGAATTATATTAGGCGCTTGCATGTATTTTAATTGGTTTGGTTTGGTTATATTAACGTCCCGTTTGAAGCAACGCTAGGGCTATTTCGGGACTGTATTTTAATTAGCGACATCTATTGGTAAACATACGAACTATCTATATAAACGACAATGATTTTGGGTATTACCAATTTACTATTACTTTACTGTTATCATTTTGAAAGTTTTCCATTTAGTATTATTGAGTTATTCAATATATAAAGACCCCAATCATGGATCGCTCCAAACTGCATTTTCGACATCCATTGTTTTTTGTTTTGTTTTATTTGAAGAAATCTGCTGCCGAAGCCCATCAGACACTTTAGAAACTTATAGAGATGCTGCTCCATCATATCCCAATTGTCGGCTTTGGTTTCAAGGATTTAAGAGGAGGATTTCAATGTGAATGACAAAGAACGGCCTGGAAGACCAAAAAAAATTTGAAGACGGTCAATTGCAAGACTTATTGGACGAAAATGGGAAGAGCTGTAGAAAATGATGGAAAATATTTTGATTGATATATATTATACCAATTTTTCTCAATAAATGCCTTCATAAATTGAAAAAATGATAAAAATACATGCAAGCACCTAATATAAAAAATTGGAAATAACTAAACATTTTTATGCATTAAATAATATAATAGAAACGAAAAGAAAAATTTAATTATTTCCAAATGATGTTGACTAACTATGAAATTTTATCTCACCATTTTTTACTTCTGTTATTTAATATTATTTAAATTTCAATCGTTTTAATTAAATGTTTACAAAATTTCGATAAAAATTCTGTTTTATATCCGTAATGCAAAGAAGTAATATTTTCTTATCTCAATCAAACTTAGTCAAATTATGTAAATTCTTCAAGAAATGTTTTTTTAAATCTTGCGAAATTGAAAACCAGGAAGGTTAAATTAGTAAGGGTTAAAGCAAAGGTCAACTATCTTATTATAAAAGGTTTTTATTGCAGACGGAATAGAAATCCTTTTAGAAATGCAGCAGAGCTTAAGTTTTATAATGTAAACTTTTTGAAGTTAACTAAATGATAAAAAAAAAATACTCTTAATTCATGGAGATTGAGCAGAAAAACAAGCATTCAAACAACATTATATCATCTTAAATCATTAAATAATCGAATAGGTGAATTGCATTGGGTTTAAATATATATTTAAAATAAATAGAAACGATACGTGCTGTAGAGATATAGAAAAAAGGCAGTTGTGATGAAAAGCCATGAGTTATTTCTTTTAAATGCAAAGCTTATGGGATTAAAGTTGAATTTACTATTCAGGTATTAATTTTATTGAATCTTCCAAGTCATGATCATTGGACGACAGAATTTCGCCGGGAAGAATAAAAGGGGGGGGGGGAAAGGTGCGATAGAAAGTTAGCGGTCTTTTAGCAGCTTGTTACAGTAAATGCCCGTTTCGAAAATGAAACTGGAACTAAAGATGAGAATTATTTAAGCAACCATTAAAGACAGTTGAAGATACAGTTATTAGATCCCGACAGGCATAGGAAATCTGCGGAACTCGAGAAGTATTTTTTTAAAGTTTGAATTTAAATCGTTGAAATGTAATGAAATAAAGTCGCACAGCTGAAACAAACAAACATTATTCATTTCATTTTTACTTTGTTATTTATCAATTGCTTTGAATTTAAATTTTCAAATCGAACAATATCATAGGCAAAAATATATATTTATGAAAAACAAGACATAAAAATGAAGATTGAAATCATTAATCATTAAAAATTAGATAAAGTACAAAAATGACGAAGTTAAATTTAATATTATTTTAAATATTCAAATAAATTTTTGAAGAAAATATTATCTCTGAAAAACAATTATCGATGAGGAAATCGAAAAAGATGTATTCAAACAATGAATGAAATAGACAATATTTTCCTTTCGGGAATATAAACTTAAAGATCACATGTTGTATGAAATGAAATACCAGTTGGGGTATTTAATTACTGGAGTTTCAAAAAAGAATACCGGTTTTATAATAACTGATATACAGTTATAATATAAGCAATTCATAAATTGTGTAATTCACACGAATGAATAGAATGCTGAATTTTGTCAGAAACTGGAAATTTTATAATTTTTATTAAATAATATCATAATTTTAACTTTTGTCAATAAAGATATGGTGCATCAAATCGATTCGTTTTCATAAATTATGGTTTTATCAATTATCATGAATAAAGCTATTTGATAACTGATAATAATTGTTTCACACTGGAACTTTGTACCATTTTATCACGTGTAGAGGAGATTCCTGGACATGAAAAATGATACGTAACTGAATGGAGCACTTTCACATAAATATTATGACACAAGGGCCCATCTTGATAGAATTCTAGTATTGATATCTTCTGGCATTCATTGGAATTAATCCTGATAGATTTCCCTTTTTTTCCTGTGAGCGTAGGAAAATGATGTTAATAATTCAAGATCAACTATAAGCAAAGATAGGAGAACATCTATTGAAAAAGAATGTTTCCAGAAAGTAATATTCTTAATCTTTACATTGATGCTTCATGAACAGTGTTAACAAAACTATACACTTGTATAAATTACCACGATGGATTCTGTTAATTCTTTTCTAACAACCATTCAATGAATGTATAGATTTTTAGAAACAACTTACATTAAAAAAATCATAATTGCAATGCAATTATCTTCTCTCAGTTCCTTTTAAATATTATTTCTAAAATTTTTGTTACACGATAGAAATGAACTTTATTAATTAACTTTTAATCCCAGATAATATGAGCGCAATAAATATACTTCGTTTCATAATTCCAAATAATCGATGCAGCATTTTTTCAATCATTATATGATCCATATAATACATGCCTATCCAGGATATAGCATTGAAAGATGTTTAAAAATTAAGAGATCTGAAAAACAAATGAAACTTTAAAGTGAAATGGAAACTATAATTTCAGGTGTGACGACATATATGGCATTTCCTATTCAAACAAAAATCAGGATGAGTTAAAATTATTTGGGGATTAAATTGAGTTGTTAAGATGTCACTGGGAAGAAAATATTCTTGCATTTTCATATTTATTGAAATGATCTTTGCATGCTAATTCCCTAGGAAGTCAACTAAATTTCATTCCATTTGTAGCTGATTGAAATGGCGTCTCATTCAAATTATATTTATTTGTATAAAATATAAATATACGGATAGCGAATTGAGTGACGAATTTTCATAAGCTCTGCTTTGTCAAATAAAGGAATATAAATGCATGAACAATTTCATTGTAAAGAACAGACAGAATGAAAATTTTAATGCAATATACCTACAGGAATATCTGATTAATATCATTCGATCGTCCAGAAAATTCTGTTCTTGATATTGGATCATTTCTGACATAAAAACCTTCTGTGTCAGATGACAGACTCAATGTTCTTTTGATAAATAGTGTCATAAAACAATGTTACCTATTTCCTTTATTTTATTTGGCTAACTCTCAAGATTATTTGTGTTGTTTAAAATGCCGAATACAAAAGAAATATATCGTTCTCTTCTAAGAGGAATGGAGGGCCGCGGTGGCCTGATGGTAAATTCTTGGCTTCGGGATCGGAGGGTTTCAGATTCAAGACCTGATTCCACCGAAGAACCATCATATAAGCGGGTCTGGTGCACTTTAAATTCGTCGGGGCCAAACGTCCTCCTGCTGGTGTGGTGTGATAGTTTGAAGAGGAGGCTGCCAGCTGAGATGCCGTCCTCGTCATCTGACCGCAGTTCAGAACTACGAAGTCCGTCCCAAAATAGCCCTAGTTTTGTTTTGAAATGGAGCATTAATATAACTAAACTAAACATTATAGGAATGAAGCTTTCCCTTTTTATTCACATGAATAATCATAATTACGTATAAAATGCTGATTTTAAATTGAAGCAGTTTAAAAGTTGGAATATCGCTTCCTCCTATATTTTAGTTCCAAATTTCTACTTTCCAAATTAGAAAGTTCCTTCACTTGAATAAATTGATTGGAAATGTAGGATTTTTGTAAGAAATTACAGGAAATAAAAACCTTTCCCTGAATAAAAATGATAAAAAAAAAAAGAATCGGATGTATGAAAACGCTTTTAATCTTGGTTGAGGAGTCAATTAAGGAATCAAAGGAGCTTCTTTGGAACGATAAGTTATCAGTCAAGATATTTTAACTTGGAAACACGTCGTTCATTTGGAAACAGAATGCCTCATTTCGAAAATCTGGAAGTTTACGTGTGAAGCATTTGTTTGGAACCATTTCCTGTAAGATAAAAGGCCTTTGGCAAAACCGTCACGATTGCTCTCTGTAGAAGTAAATTTGTATTTTTATAGTGTGTATTTGTATTGTAAAAACAGAAATTTGTATTGTGGCGTTTTTCCCCAAGTGAATGACAGTTTTACTAGATTATCAGACGGCGAAAATATACATATACATAAAATTGGAAATATTAAAATCATATAAAATAAAATGCATAATGAACATTAAAATAAAAATATTTGATAAAAAAAGTGTGGGAAGGCGGAAAATTTCTTTTCTTCTTATTTGACAAATAAATTGCATGAGCTTCAGCAATTTTTAAAAACACTTCAGAAATCAACTTTTCCAATCTAAAAAGTAAAACAATCGATGTTTTTTTTTCAATAAGCCTTTGCGTCTTAAAACAAATACCTTTTTTTTTTGTTTGTTTCCGAAAGAAAGGGGCTGTGCGTTGCAGTGGATGTATCGTTCGATGGCTATAAATAACTTTTTCCTCTGTTTCTCTGACGTTCCAATGAAATGACCACGTGATTGTCCTTTTAAGTCGTTAGATGACGAAGGTCATTACGACAGATGACAACCAGGAAGAGTGCCATACCTGGGAAGAAACTTCATAGCGGTGGTATGAAAAGAATTTCTGAAGCATTTTCAGGAAAACAAGTTTTCATTCCTGCACTAAAAATTATTTTATGGTTCCACATCACATGTATCATCTCTGATATGATATAGTTATATATCAAAATGAATCAAATATTTCAAATTAACATGGTTTTTTCAACTCTTTTTACCTACAGTTGCATATTTTTAAATTGCCAAATTACAACCTCTAAATGTATAATATAATGCCATTTGAGATCTTCAATTACATACTAAACGGGTCTGATTACAGGTGTTCAAAACGAATACAAAATATTTCAAATAGAAAGGCGAATTAATTTATAACATAAAGTTTCAATATTTCTTATTGCAAATGGGGTTATTTTTTGGCAGCAATGCATAATATTTTACTACTATTTTAACAAATCTGGTTTATGTATCATATTTTACGCACTGTATATTTTTTGTAACTTAGTGGTAATATTGCTCGAAATTAAGAAAATATATCATTTTATTTACGTACCAACAAAAGCATAACATAGAAAAAAATGTTGATTTATTTTAACTCTGGATTATGATGGAAGCATCAGTCAAACCTTTAATAAACTGTTATTAAAATTCGAATTTTCTGAAAAAAATGTGTAAAAAATTTCATATTGTTTATTAGATAATCGACAACCTTTTTCCCAGATATTGAATTCATTTTATTGAAGCTTTTTACATCAAAATAAACTCAAGATGCAAGATATGATCTTAAACTAATTAAAAATTCTCTTTAATTATTAATTTTATTTAATTATTAAGAATTCTCTTTTCTTCAAATATAGAATTTATTGCTCCATACATAAAATTTACATTTTCTTCTTTTGCTTATTTTATAAATCATAATTTAGAAAACTTAGATTTAGAAATGGCGAAAGGAAGTAATGGTTTGAAGTTATAAGATACAACTTATAACTCCAAACTAATTACTATTATTATTTACTGTTTAGAAGAAAAGAATGAAAGGATGATAAAATAGGGTTATTTAAAACTGATCTTTCCCAATTGGTTGATCAAAATCGAAAATCCTTTACCACTGATTTCAAAATGTAACTTCAGTAAAAATGCCTTTTTATAAAAAAAAGTATTTCATAGAATAATTAAAATTTAAAAATAAAAAACAAATGAAACAGTTTTGCAGATCCATATTTAAGTTTTACAAGAAAAAATGAAATTATATATTAAGTGCCTACTAATATTTTTGTTTCTAAATTTTTCCTAGGTTTAAGCATAATAAGAAATGTCGTTCATGATAAGTACTGAAATCAAACGGATGCTTGAAAAAGTCAGTCAGAAAATCATAGTAAGGTTTCAATTTCAAACCACTACAGAATGATAATCACAGGCATAAATTTGGAAATATTTTGGAAAAGTTCATGGAATTTATACTCTGAAATAATAATAATAATAAGTATAAAAAGTTCCTTTTAGAGAAGAAAACCCATCACTTTTCGTTTGAAAATGTGTTGTACATTTTCTTCAAAGACTTCCGTTACATACTTTACAAATACTACTAATACTTTAATATACTTGTAAAAAATCAGATGCTTTCAAAACCTTTACTTTAGAGATGCGCGAGGCCGCAGTGGCCTGGTAATAAAGTTTCGGCTTCGTAACCGGAGGGTTTGAGGTTTGAAACCCAAACCAAACCCACCGAAGAACCGTCGTGTAAGTGGGTCTGGTGCACGTTAAATCAGTCACCGCCAAACGTCCTCCTGCTGGTATGGTGCCAAAGCTTGGAGACGGGGGTGCCATCTAAGGTGTCAACCGAGGTTCAAAATTACGAGATCCGTCCCAAAACAGCCTTAGTGTTGCTTTGAAACGGAACGTTAATATAAGTAATCTAAACCCCTACAGATATACCTAAAGGGAATTTTTTTTACACTAATGAAAATTAACAATGCTATCCCCTAATACATTTTTATTCACGAATTTTCCCATCAACACATATAAAATTGCAAATAATAAATAATGAATAATATTAATTAACATTAAAAAATAATTGCAAAATTAAAACATTCACTCAAAAAAATCCTAATGTTGTTTATCAATTCATGCAGCAATATCCCAAAGGCATAATATAATGTGGTTCGATAGCAAATTTTCCTAATTAGACCATCCTGATTGAAGAACAATGACTGTCAGGCCTCATCACATACTACGTCAGCTATGAATACGTGTTAACGATTCTCAAAAGCGTGGTGTGATTTTCATTCACACAGGGACTCCAAATTGCTTTGATGTTTGAATGAAACGGTGAATTAGATTAATTCTTCAACTGCTTATGCAACTTATTTTGCTGGTTAGATGTCAATCTGCATTCTTTTGAATCTCTGGATTCTCAAGAGCTAATGTATTTATATTTTAATATGACATATTTTAATTATATCTCGCTATAATCGGATAACATATAATAAGTTTACTTCATTTTCAAAATATTTGAAGTTCTTTGTAGGCATTGCATCTAAATAGTGATTTTTAAATAAAATCGGCAATCTAAGGTAATCTATGATAAAAATAATGAAAATATTATCGAAGCAAAGTTACAAGGAAAGGTGCTGAGAATGGTGCTAACAAATAATTATTTTATTATGGGTGAACATTGCAAAAATTTTCTCTCAAAATTATTTTCTTCATTTCCAGAGGCGGAAAATATACTTGGAGTTATTGCTTATGAATGTCATGTTATTCGAAATGGAGAAAAGATTGTTTGTAATAGTTTATATGATAAAATTTTCAGTAAAATCAATAATAAAGTTTATCCTCAAATGATTATTTCTGTAACTCTGTGTGATAGTTGGGCAACAAGGAGAAACTTTTAGTTTTCAATTAGTGAATAACTACTTTGTCAAATAAATGAATCTTTTAAGGCAGAATGCAAATCTTAGAAAAACTAATAGTTGCTTACAGGCAGTAATAAGGCAGGGGAGCATGCATTTAATTATGAATCTATTCTTTTATAAATATTTATAAAAAAAGATTTAATTCCCAACAGAAAGGATCGATGATTGAAAGAATTACAATAATTATAAAGCAAATAAAAAAACATATACTGATATGAAATATGTATATACCTGTATTCTTGTTGATTTTTTATTTAGATTATTTAGAAAAGAAAAATTTGTTATGGAATAAGTGTATCATGTTTGTCATTTAACCATTTCTAAGGGCGTGGGAAGTATGCTTCCCAACAAATTTATCAATCTTTGTATGAAATTATGTAGGTTGGCATAAGTTCTGACACATTTTTTTAGTAAGTCAGAAACTTAGATGCTTCAGTTCTTTATCTCAGACAAAATGATGTGTCTTGATTTGTTATTTAATTATTAATTAACCAAATTAATTAATTAATCAAATTAAATTTATCTAATAAGCTAAATGAATCCCTCTTCCTATTTTAATTTCAAGCCAAAAAATATTATAACATAATATAACTAGAAAAAATGGCCCTTTAAAGGGTTAAAGAAAACTATAACGCACTTGGTCACGTTTTTTAGTTTTTTGGGCACTGTCTTTATGGAATTCATTATGAATAATTACGAACAAATGAAACTTATTACGACATTGAAGGTCACAAAAACATTGTAAATTGAAATACTTTTTAAATTTTGGAAGGTGATATCATCGAATTAATCTTTATATTTTTGAAAAAAAATCCCCATTTAAAAATATGCATGATTTATGTGTCATAATTTTCAAAACTAAAAAAATTAATAAATATTTTCATTATAATAAGCAACAATCCATGTACAGCATTTCATATTTCCCAAATATATTATTTTAAAATTTAGAAAAGAAAAAAAATTGAAGTATTCACGCATTATATTTTATTAGAAAAAATATGATTAAATATCACATTCAACTAAAAGTAAGAATATTTTTGTAATTTAGATTTTATTATTTTCAATATTTAGTACGAAATCTATTTTCTTTTTAATATTTTTTGGTAGTTGAATGTTGTATCGAAAGTAATCCTTATTTTATTCTGTAGTAATATCGAAAAAAGTTTGATAACTAACAGCCAATTACGTCTTCTTTCACACAGCGAATCCTGTATTTTCTTCAATAACACTTACTTAATTATTAGTACATGAAAATTTCAGATATAGATTTTAAAAAGACGAATTCAAGTAACCTAATTTATCATCACATATTTTTCAAAATAATTATAAAAATTAAATTATATAAATTCTATAAAATGACATTAATTCTTAATTCTATTAATTCTAAAAATAAATCTATGATGATTAAAAATATACGAATTCATACTATTTTAAAACGTAATGATTGATAAATAGAAATGCTCAAGTACCTATTATTGATACATTAAGAGAGGTCCCAAAATTTCAAACCAGGAGCTCACAACAAGCTTAATCCTCCCCTGGTTGTTTCCATGACAACACTGTAGATTAACGGCCAGCATTCAATTCTTTTCAGATATAATTAGTCACCGGGATATTTGAATTTACATTTTTTTCCCTCTCCTGGGTATTGAAAAATCAATTTCGATTTCGATGACTTCAAAATGTTTTCAACATTTAAAAAAATTATTTCATTACAGGAAAGTATAACTTAGCGCTTGGTTAGTGAAGCAAAAATTTTGGGAGAAACTTTTCACTGAAAAAATGTACACTAGGTGAGAATTTCGACTTGGAGCAGTACAGTCATCTTGCCATTTGTGAAGAAATAAAGTTTACAGTCGAAGTATTAAGGAATTAAAGGCGACTGACTTATTTGATTTTTTTTTCTGTGGTAATATTAAGCTGAAATTCATTTAAAATGTTCTATTTTTATCTGCCTTCTGATGGATCTTTTATGGACGAGATCCTTCCTTTGTACTTCAACACGCAAAGGAAATTATTTCAATAATGCCTTGCTTTGTGTGTAAGTGGGGCATAACATAAAGAAATGATGACGCATTCACATGGGAACTTCGTGATCTGAAATATTTTCTACAGAATTCAGAAAATCATGCTGACGTTGAAATTTAAAATATACATCATATAAAGTAAATTTCTATATATTATCAAAAAAATGGCCTCAAACGACATCTAACAAAAATTTATAACCAAGTAAAAAATTCATTTTTATTCATTCATTTCATTTTTCTTCTACAATTAAAAAAATCACCTTTTTGAATGGGTTGTTTTACGTAATTATAAATGCGTCTAGCTTCTATGCTACTTTAATGATTTATTTTAAATCTTGGTCATTTCAGCACGTAACAATTTCATGAAATTTGACTGTATTATTTAAAAATATATATAAGAAAAAAATATATAAAATTGGAGAGCATATATACAAGTAACATATTTATTTTTGGTTTAAGTAGAATGCAGGTTCGAAGCAGTGAAGAGACTTGATATTTTTAATTCCGTTTTATTCTTTCTCGGGAAGCAAACATGATTATTTACAAGAAGGCGCAATACGGCACAAAAGCAGAAGTAAGAAAGGAGACAAAAAAGGCCGAACAAATGATCACTAGCCTTATAACATAGGATTTCCGGCCGCGCGCGGTTGGAATACATATGATGACCTTTGACAAGGGTAAAAGTATCAAATGAAGTATCACTTTCATTTAATACGTAGTACTGCTGGCGCATTAGTTTTACAGAGGAATTAATTAAACCGAAAGTGGTATTGGATCACGAAAGAAGAGAATATTTTTGGAATGAAGTTACTATGGGCTAAATTAAGATAAAATCTTGGAAATTAATTAAATTGAAATTAGAATTAAAATATCATTATATATATATATATATATATATATATATATATATATATATATATATATATATATATATATATATATATATATATATATATATATATATATATATATATATATATATATATATAAACTTAATTTTTTAAAGCAGCGGCCGAATAGAGAAGACACTTACATATGCTATTCCAATAGATTGACGGGACAAATTTTTCAAATTTTTATACATTCACTCTGAGTGTGGGAATTTGTCTATGTCAGCAATTTTACAGAGCTTCTGTTTCATTAATTAAATAAAAAAGGTGGAATTGGTTCAGGAAATAAGATAATATTTTGGAATGAAGTCACTACGTTAATATGGGCTGAATTAAGATAAAACTTCGGAAATTAATTAGGATTAAATTAAATTTCAAAATATCATTACACACACACACACACACACACACACACACACACACACACACATATATATATATATATATATATATATATATATATATATATATATATATATATATATATATATATATGCTCTTCCAGTAGAGATTGAATAGTCAGATATTGTTTGAAAATGAAGATTACATCCCAGAAAGACTTCCTATCAGTTTTCCAAGAATTTTACGGGCATTATCAAAGAACACACACATACAAAAGAAATGCATTCAGTTGCAAATAAAACTGCTCATCCCAGGGTATTTGCTATCGACAGCGGAATACAGAATTTGCAATTTGGAATTAATCACTTGCAGAAGAATTGAGGTGAAAATGTCATTCATGACAAGAGGTAAGAAAACACATTCTGGGAACAAAGTCAGAGAAATTTTCCATTAATTATAGAATTGAACGCTTTTGCCCATCTTCTTTAAGTGCAAATGAGTAGAGAATAATACATTTATTCTTATTGTGAATTTTGAAATTCTTTTATTTAATCTGTCTTGCTTCATGTTTGTATGTATGGAATTTTGCAATTAATTTTTAATTAATTTCCTAATAGGTTAGAGATATGAGATTATGCACATATGTATATTCTTATCGACAATACACGATTTTAATAATTTAAACACATAATTTTAAGTCCATTGAATTAAATTATGATTCAAACAATTTAGGAATACATTTCAGAAATTATTCAATTTTATTGAAATACTTAACAATACTGACATTTATAATTGTCATTCAAAGCCTTTCTTTTAATTCAAAGTATTTTTTTCTTTTATTTCGCGACATTTCAATCGCTATAAAATTTATAGCAAGCATTAGACTGCTTTAAAACTTTGAGAATTGCAATATTTCAATGAAAAATCGTTCTAAATTAATATAGAAAGACGAATTCAACAAACAAAACTATGAGAAAGCAAAGAGTAAATAACTATGATCTCAGAAAGCGTAGTGGCAAAAAAAAAAAAAAAAAAAAAACGTAAGCGGCAAAATACTTGCAAAAACGTAAGCGGCAAAACACTTTCACGTAAAGTGAAGAATGAAGGAGTCGTGACACTTATTAAAATGACTTCGAATATCACAAAATATTTGACTTATAGGTTTGAAATATTTCGAAAATAAGTAAAAGACTAAAACATGATTTCAAACTAAGCTCAAAACAGAAAAACCGAAATTATAATTGCTTTTCTTAGTCATCATCACATAAAATATGCATGTTTATTTAAGAAAGAACACGCATTTCAAGGATTTCACCTTTTTGGTGTCCAAATCTAAAGAGAAGGTAAAATATATTCCTATCACTGTATATAACTACAGAAACATCAAAAGGCGAATTCTAAAAAACAAAACTATTCTATGAAAAACATATTATTAAAAAAGTGTTCCTTGTATTCAGCTGTGTCGCTCACAATTAAGCAAAACTTATTATCTTCTTCATATTTGTAGTTATTGTTTATGATAATAAAAAAATTTCAGATACATCTTAACATATGCAAAGTATTATATTCTTTATCAGATTCAAAAGAGTCGGGATATTAATAATATGACATATAGATCTTTTGATGCGTCTGAACGTGAAATACACGTTATATAAAACGGGTTTTTTTTTAATTGACTCTAAAGTTTCACAAAATAAGTTAATCTTTTATAGGTTTATGATACATCAAAAATGCACAATATATGCCAATATATGTTATCTAATAGCAATAAAAGCAGACACAATTTTTTGGAAATTTTTAACTATTGCTTTAAGAAAAGCAGTATTTCAATTGTAGAAGGATTAAAGGTCAAATGAAGGTTAAAATAAGGACTAAGGAATTACTAAGATTTTTAAGGACACTTAATGGTTTATCATATGTATAAAAAGGTTTCTTTTGTTATAATATACGAAATTTCTTAATATACACTATTGGGAATAATGTGCCTCTGATTACCGAACAACACGTTTTTGCGACATTATACTTGATGGCATTAAAGTGATATAATGCCATCAGCTAAGTTTGAAGCTAAATAAGATTTTCATAATAATTCTCGGCCTCAATCTCAGAAATCCGTCTGTCAAACGTGTATGGCTATTTATATCAGAGTTGAAGCGTAAAGCCTACCAGCAATCCTATCATAACCAGTGCCTCAGAAAACACTTATAAACAGCAGTTTTGGATGCTTTATTAATGGATGCGATTACAGAAGATGTGAAACCAAAGCAAATATCAGAAGAACTCTATCTGGAGCACATGAAGATTACTGAGAACTTAAGCTTGATGTATGCGTATCATATTTATGCAACGCTCGGTGGAAGAGCCATAAATATTTACTCAGACAGTTTTCCGTCAATCCCGGATAAAAGGAGTCCGAATAAAAATGTAAACTTCAATATTAAAATTAAAGGAAAACTTTCTGTGGTAAATTGATTCATCCTGGGTGAGAGCTCTCTCCAATAACCCAGGCGACGTGACTTGCTAATGAAATAGGAAATTTTAATTTTTGATTCTTTTGAACAAAATTTAAAATAATGGAAGATTTGTTTTTGCATGAAAAAAAAGATTTCAAAGCTTTTTTTTTACTTTCCCTTCAATCTTGAGCGTTAGAACACTTAGAAATTCTTACTATATTTTATTATTGAATATAGTCCTTTTATTTTATATTTAAATCATTTTTACCTTTCTAACACTTAAGTATATTTGTGGGACGTGTAACCTACCATTATTTATTAGATCACTATACAAATATTAATTTGTTTTTATGTAAGGCTGCTCGAAGATCTCTATTTGTTTCTTCTTTCTGATGTCCGTCAAAAGACTGTACAACCATTGGGTTCAGCCAAATCACACGAGAAACAATGAAAATGAAATGCGTGAGCCATTTTATGAAAAAGTAAAATGCTTGCATGTATTTTGATCATTTTTTGACTTTAAAAAAGGCCTTTATTAAGAAAAATTGGTACAATATATATCAATAAAAATATTTTTCCATCATTTTCTCCTATTTTTGTCCAATAAGTCTTCAAATTTTTTTGGTCCTCCAAGCCATTCTTTGTCATGGAGATTGAAATCACCACTCTTAAACTGTTGAAACCGAAATCGACAATTGGGATATGACGGAGCAGCATCACCATAAGTTTCAAAAAGTGTCTGATGGGCTTCGGCAACAGATTTCCTCAAATGAAACAAAAAAAAAAAAAGCAATGGATGTCGAAAATGCAATTTGGAGCGTTCCATGATTAGGGTCTTTATACACTGAATAACGTAATAATACTAAATGGAAAACTTTCAAAATGATAAGAACAAAGAAATAGTAAATTGGCAACACCCAAAACTATTGTCGTTTATATAGATACTTCGCATGTTTACCAACAGATGTCGCTGATTAAAATACTTGCAAACAAATTAATGATTAAAATTTATGATTAAAGTAAAATAATCGGAATCGAAATGAAATGTTCATTTGTAAATAAACTTATAACAACAATTAAAGCACTTTTATTAGCATACTCTAGACACTTTCGTAAAAAATTATTTTCTGCATTCAGGTTGTTAATTTATGATTGAAGATTTTTAATATTATGGAATCTTGGAATAAATGTTTGATTAACGGATTGGATATGAGATCTTGCAATCAATTTTGCACAGTATAAGTGTTTAGTCAAGTTAACTGATTAATTGAAAATTAAATTCTGAAAATTATAAAATAATTTACTGCCAATCATGGCACAATTATTTTTTTAAATCTAGAGCATCATGAAGTGAAGAGGGGAATCTCTTTCAATATTCCACTTATACAAAAATGGAATCAATTAAATAAAATAAATATGTGCAAAATTATATGTGTAAATTTCATATACATTACATAAATATTTTATTGTTTTGCTCACAATAGTAAAATATACAGATGTCACCTCATAATTATTGGTATTAAAACTTTCATGTTTTCCAGGATTCTATTCATTTTGATCAAAATTTCTTTGATCAATTTGGTATTCAACAAAAAATTAAATGCCTGAACTTATAAAGAGATGCCTGTACACAGAAACACAGTGAGATTAAGAATCCCTGCCCCCTAAAAATGTTTTAACATTTTGGTGTCGTTAAAATTGGACAAAAAATAAATATATCCTTAAACATTATATTTTTTTCTCACAATATTAGATTTTATAAAATCCGTTAGCCATCCAGAAAGCTTTTTCTTAATTGGAAATTATTGCCAAAAAATCCATCTGCCATGTAGAACCTAGGCGTTGATTGTTTCCGGGCAGCAGGAAGTCAAAATGACGTGATATCGCGTTGGGAAAAGACGGAAGTCATGCACTGGAATCAAATGAAATCGAGCGGAAGGAAGTAGCAGGAAGAAGGTGGATTCTGTAATATTATTATGCCTCTCCCAAACGAATCTCGGCCTTACATCATTTTGTTAGACACATCCATCGCGTAGACATTTCTTTAGTTCAAATAAAGCCACATGAGTTCCTTAGCCCCAAATTCATTTTTCTTTCAAGGGGAAAAAAAAAACGCAATTGTATAAGGTGAGAAAACAATTCTTTTTATTTACAGCCAGATCAATTTTATATCAAAGAGAAAATGCTTGAATTTAGGTGTTCTTTCTTTAGACTGGGAAAACATAATGTGATATATTAGGTTGAATTGTGCTCATATATGTTATTATTATGTTCGATATGTTAGGTAGAATTATATTCATATATGTTATTTTTATGTTCGATATGTTATGTAGAATTATGTTCATACCCGTTATTATTAGGCTCGATATGTTCATATATTATGTTCATACATTCGGTAGAATTATGTTTGACATATTCATATTTATTAAATTTCGATTCAACAAATAAATTTATTAATTTATTTAAAAATTTTCATTTTCACTTTACATTATTCACTTTACTTATTAAACATTATATTAAATATATGACACTAGTAGATGAGTATTATTTGAGAGATTTATATTGAAACATCAGTTAACAAACATAAACTGTTTCCTAGATGCCATTCGCTGACGAATCATATACTTACTAAAAATTTCTATGTGGAATAGATTAATATCGTTCTATTAACGAGATAATATTGTTATGATGAGCCCCCTTCCGAAATAAATAGCTAATTGTATAATATCCAACTACATTTAGGGTGATATATTTCACTACTCCGAGGTATCATAACGAATTGGTCTCATTTCTGGTTTACCAGCTTCTGCTTCATGATTCTTCCCTACCTCTGTCGATTGTAAGTGAAAATGTTCTTTCCAGTAGACGCTTTTACTCTCTATTTACTTCCAGTTTCTTATAAGTAGCTAAAAACCTACATTTTGGCAAAGCGGGGTGATTCTATGACGAGGAGTGGACTGTGGTTCCGAGTGAAACATTCACCTTGCAGCAAGACTTACTTGTGGTTAACTTATTAAATATCAATCAAAACGGAACAACTTCTGTGGTAAGAATTTGTTGATATTCTCTAAGTAGCTCTGAGTGTATAGTTTCGAGCAAGCACATACTACCTAAAACCGTCAAGTGCCTTTCTTTTTTGAGCTACATGATGAACAGTGAAAGTATTTTGCCTTTCATGGGTACTTTGATGTGAACATTGAAATCACCGATATGAAACTTCGTTCAGTTTCAGAGCTTAAACATCTCATTATATGGCCCTTCCCATGTAAACAAACTGATTGTGTTTACTGTTCGGTAAGTAAAAAGGATAAAGTTAATACGTTCTTGATTTGGGTTCATAGAAATCTCGAATATTATAAGTAACAAATTTTGTCTAATAGCAAGCACAAAAGCACCCTCATTTTTCAAACTATTGGCACATTTATTATACAGCCTTCTTTACATGGTGTTGCATAGGTTCTTCGAAAAACACGTCTGAATAATCTGAACTTGTTGATACTCAGGTGAAAACTTTCTGTATGGAGAACTACATCCACATCTAAAGAGATGGCTAAGTTGCAAAAATCTGTGAAAGCAGATAGTCCATGAAGAGGTAACTTCCTATGACGCTAAGATATTTTAAGTGCCAAATATTAATCGTTCATAGCAAGTATATATACCGCTTAAATCTGTGCTAAATGCTTGATTCTAGGAAATGATTCCTCTAACTATATTTCATAATACATTAAATGTAGGAACTATTACAGTGCACATTGAATATTTTTAAAATTCTGAATAAAAATGTTTTTGGAAAATGAAATTTTGAGTTGAATAGTTTGAAGGAATATTTCATTTGTAAAACATTTGCAGCAGATAGTACAGTACACTCCCGAGTATCCGATTCGCGACTATCCGGCTTCCACACTATCTGGTCTAGTTTTTTTTATTGCAATTAAATGAGGAAGGCAAGGCGTTGTATGGGCAACATTGCAAAGGCATTGGAAGAGGGCGTCTGCTACGATCCTCCTACGTGTCGTGCGCAAATTACAAGCTGTGGCAGGAAAAGAGCAGCGTTCTGCTCCTTGTTCATTGTTTTGTCAGTGTGTAACGGATTTCAGTTGTTGCCGCTGTTCCTGATTATAACTGCACCCTTCGTACAGTATCCGTAAATTGGCATTCTATGTGGTTTGAGATAAATAGAGGGCTTAGTACTCAATAAGAAGTGAGAAAATACGTATTATAACAGTGAGTTTAGGTATAAAAACTTTGTCTTCTGGTATTGATGGGCAAAGAAATGAGTGCATAGAATTCCGATCTATCCGGCCTGCTCTTCTGCCATATTAGGCCGGATACTTGGGAGTGTACTGTACACCGAAACAAAAAATTTCCCTTTAGGAACTGCACATCTCACTTTGAATTTTCATTCTTCTGGTAACCCTTTGGCATTCCACTGTTTATCTCTTGTATAGCAACGAAAGCAGACACAATTTTGCATTCAAGAATCAAATATGTATTTGTTGTTCCAAGATAAATTTCTTTCGCGAAGCTGTTATTTTTATGATTCATTTCTGAATTGACCTTCTTTTTATTTACATATTCTCCTTCATAATAAAGAAGACATATTAATTTCTTTTATCTGCTATCATGTTGAAAACAATCATTGATAATTTCTTGCCAAAATTACATACATAATTAAAAATAGAGAAGAAATTAATAGCAGCGTGTATAGTTTGTACATAAATGTTCAACCGTTTTAATTCTTGAGAATATTAATGAAATATATGATAACTAAGTGAATTTCCTTTTTAATGTAAACATAAATTACATCATTACAATAAATAATGAATCATTATTATTTTTTATTTTCGCATCTCATTTTAAACAAGTTGCTTAATTAAAGAATTTGCATTTTCGTATAGAATGAATTTGTGAAAATTTATATCCATTATTACAATGCTCCATTTGAAAAAAAAATCCAGTAAAATTTTATTAATAATAATATATTTATTGTATTACTCATTATATACTTATTATTATTTATATCATTTTAGTATACAATTATAATATTTTATTTAACTATAATTTTAATTTCATTATATAATTAATTAAATTATATGATTTTCTCACCCAAATCTTGCTTTAGATGAAACTATAAATAGTCATCTTTATGTACACAGGAATTAAAACGGAAAAAATGTGTAAAAGTTATTTTCCAAAAAAAAAAAAAAGTTTATTAGGATCCCCCCAAAGCTGGAAAACATGCTATATTTTCATTTGTTTGCGAATGCATTGCAAACCGCAAAAATGTCCAAAGTAAGAAACGGAATAATGAAATATTCCTACTATCAATTCTGAAAAAATTACACTTCCTACATTTTTATGCTACTCCCCTTCACAAAATTGGGCAATTAGAATATTTTTCTTTTGCGTCAACTAGGTCATTACAAAAACTGCACTCTTGTGTTCTTAAAATTGACATACTTAATTTGAAAATTGGCCCATGGGAATGGGGAAGGTACATCAAATTAGAAATCTCAACCCTTCTTTACTTGATGATGGAAATTTCCTTTATAACATTTAGTGAACAAAATATTGTACTCAAAACAGGAGTACTTTAAATTGGTTGTTCCTTGCAACTTTTTTCACCACTATTACATAAGTAGTGTAGCTCTGAAAAAAAATCAAATGTCACAATCATTATAGAGGGTTTGAACTTGTCATTCCGCTGTTTGTTGTGGTTGGAAGAAACACGCGATTTCTTGAATATTTTTAAAAACTAATCTGAGATTTTTTGCTAATAAAAGCGATAATGAGTGGATAAATTTAGAAGAGAGTGACATTGAAGATATTTTACTGAACTTAGCATTTAAATTTACAAGATGATGGATATTTCCATCATTTTGCTTTTTAATTATTTTATATTATATATTTATACTAGGATATTTAAACAATTTTTCTTTATTCTAGAGTATGAATTATATTACTTTGATTTATTTCATAAAAAAAAGAAAAAAAATCATGCAAAAAATGGCTAAATACCACAATAATTTGAAAAAGAAATGATAAAGCACATGGAAAAACATGCATAGAAAGTTTCACCTGCTTTCTCGAGCCTCACAGTTATGACGGATTTAATGTACTTTTCAAATTAAGACATGCTATTTTTTAATTTGATGGAAAGAGGCGTGTTTCATTTGAGATTTAATATTATCACGCATTCGCTCGTCTAAGTTCTTAAAGAACGAATTTACGACTATTTCTCTCTCTATTTTAACGAGGTAAATTCATAAATAAATGATAAAAGAAAGTTCCTGCAAGGATTCAAATTACAATTCCACAACGCAAGGACATATGTCCAACCTTAACGGGTTTTTTTTTTACATTGATTAAAGTAACTATATATATATATATTTTGCTTCTATTTTTTCGGTAGTTTAGTTTTAAACCGCATGTTGGAATTTTAATGTTTTTATTAGTTTTTTAACTTTGTTGAATTTATTTATTTCTAATTTATTTGCGTTAGCATTTTCTGCTTACTTTCGGATCATACATTTCATTCACATTATTGCAGTAAGTAATGTAAATAGCATTGACATTGTTTGAATTTAACTAGTTTTATTTAAACCATTTTTATTTCTTACAAATTAGTAAACGTGTATATTAGTGTATGTAAATGCACAGGGTGCTTTTTAAACCTATAAGTTCGAGACTCCACTAAGTTAAACCTTCGATTTTAAATAACTGCACAATAAAAAATCACATGGGGTTAGATCCGGGGAGCGAGGTTGCCATGCAACACAAAAACAGAGATTAATGAATCTTTCTGCTGTAAAGTGATGGCGCAATAGTTGCTGTACGAATGTATCAATATGTGGTGGTGCCCCATCCTGCATAAAGACAATTTAATCTAAGCATTGCTTTTGCTGAAGTTATGGGATAACAAAACTACTCAGCATATCATGATATCTTTGAGCGTTTACGGAAAAGGTATGCGGTCCTGTTTGGGTAATATTCTCAAAAAAGTATGGTCCGATTATAAAATCTGCTGTAAAACCACACCAAACAGTTACTTTTTGAGAATGGAGTGGGATTTCTTGAAATGAATGGGGCTGTTCAGATTTCCAAATTCTAGAATTCTGAGTGTTAACAGTCCCATTATATAAAAATGGGCCTTATCACTCTATAGAATTGTCCAAGGCCAAGCATCATCCACGTTTATCCAGGCAAGAAATGTCAAAGCAAAGGTTAATCGAAGATCATAATCTGTAGGTTTTAATTCATGCAAAAGGCTAATTTTATATGGATAAAATTGAAGAATTTTTCTTAAAACTTTCCATACCGTTGAGCACTAACATCCAGTTGTCGGGCAACTCCACGTGTGTTGCTATTACCAGCAGTGCTCGTCTGATTTCTTTCGACGATTGCAGTCGCAACATCTGTGATCGTATCCTCCGATACCGGTTATACCTCTACCAGGCCGAGTTGCGAGAGAACCTGCTTTTTCAAATATTTTAATCATTGCTTTCACTGCATTAATTGACAGAGGTCCTTTACGTAAATTGTTTCGACTTCTAATTTTGCGAAGAGTGGCCGCTGCATTGGATTGATTAAGATAAAAGAGCTTCACAAATAAGGCAAGCTGTGCTAAAGTGAGACGCATTTTACAAATCAACTGATATTTGAAATGATTTTCAATGCCACCGCTTCTTTTTTATAACTCAAAACACTGGCGCTGATGTTGACTTATGCCGATTTTGCATTTTGCGATTTTCCCCCATGTTTTATGCAAAATTTTAGCTGTCTTAAAGTGTAAAGCGCCCCATTTTCCCCTATCGGCAACTTTTGGAACTAACTTTTTTTCGCGGATTCCTTTTTCCCATGACGTCAATAGTCTCCGTACAAAATTTGGTGGCTTTGAGGCTGATAGTTCGATGTACAGAGGTCTCTGAGTACCGTCAGTTTAAAAAAAAAAAAAAAAAAAAAAAAAAAACTTTTTTTTTAAGATAGCATTATCAGAATTTGGCTTAGAAAAAAACAGTCTAATGACGGCAAAAATTATATCATTCGAATTTTCACCAATCATGTTTTTGATAGCTTCAAATTTTAAAATGAAAAAAAAAAAATCCTAAAATATCTTGATACGACAACTATTCTTCTCATCTGCATTATATTGTAAACAGAATTACAAGAAATTTTCTTTCTCTTAAAAGGCTGTAAATGTAGGCAAAACATAAAATATTAGTGACAAGATACATCTTACCAAATGATGCATTTCATGCGTTAACTGCATTTGTTTTGCGATTGTGATATTATTGGAATTGGTATTATTTGACCTTATTTTAAATATTTATTCTAAAAGAATTATTTCAAGATGCTAAAATAAAGAAGATAAAAAATCATGTCCACATCTCGAAAACACAAACAAACAAAATTAGTCATTGTACTTGATCATGATTACACAGCGCTTTATTTAGTTGTATTATAATATAATTTTTTATACTTGTTAACACATTTTTGATCCAAAGATAATTCAAACTAAATTGCTTATTGTCCTTAATTTTATTCATGAAAAGCATTGTAACTGATAATAAAAAGCGAATAATTCATCTTTTTTCATCATTAATGAGTCATTTTCAAAAATTTAAGTCTTTATGATAAAAAAAGGAATTATCATTTTGTAGGAAATGGAAAAAAAAAAAAAAATTATTTAACCAATTTTGTCTAAGGGGATCGTATAAAATTTAAGTTGTTCATTTCTTAAAGATTAATAGTAGAACTACACCATTAACATCATCTTATTTCCTACTTTACACTCAATACTTTTCTAGTTCACAATGCTTACTTAGAATTAAATTCTATTTCGTTCTTTTTGAAACATTTTAGATGTATTAAAGAACTTTCAGGCGCATCATCTAAGCATTATCCGTTTTATAACCATATTTTTTTCTTATTTAAGTCAGAATTATTTTCATTTATTATACTCATTATATATTATTTCATTTATTATACACATTATATATTATTTCATTTATTATACTCATTATATATTACTTCATGTATTATACTCATTTATTATAATCATTATATATTATTTCATGTATTATACTCATTTATTATACTCATTTCAGCAAATGAAAATGTAATCGAATTTTCCTTTCAAGTTTTCTTCATTGCATGTCTTTTTGGCAATATTTTATTGAAGTGAAATATTCGTATATATATTCGTATCAAAAATGCAAAAGATGAGGAATACAGAGGCATTTGTCTCAATTTCTTTCTTCCTAATATTTTTTTGTTTGAATGCAGTATTAGCTGATAGTAAAAACACTTCTGGATGCAAACTCAGTATTTTCTCATCCTTCTAACATCATCTTAAAGTTGCTCAATTAGTTGATGATTGTGGTATCTGGCCACGCATTATATTTCCACCGGTATCCAGTACTTCGTTGCAAAATGGAATTACTTAATAATTGTATATTTTTATATAAATAGTATTTTACATGAAAAAACTACTTATAAACATTATTTATAATAATACTTTTTCTTTCTTGCTGATAAAAAATATTTTTACATGTCAGTAATGGAGTGCACATATAAAGAAGAGTGATAAATCACATTATGTAGTAAGTGTAAAACGATCAGCAACCACTTTAAATTTAAAATTGATTGCAAATCATGTAATAGCTGATTCTAATTTAAAAAACTATTTCTTTTCAAGTCTAATAATTCCTTAGGAAATATGTTTTCAATTCGTACTCGAAAATTTTAATTAAGTTGTTTGAGATGAATTATTCTTAACTTCATGTTATAAAATATTTATCTATTTCCTTTAGAATCATTCAAGCACTTTATTATCTCTCGAATTCGAATTTTGTATTAAAGTTTTTTGAATAATGCATTTAGTTAATTTCATTGAATTTTTTTAAAAAAAAAATGTTTATTTTTTTATTTTCAGTAAGCTAATTATCTAATCTGCATGTATTATTTGCTTGGAAAAACTTCTGCATCTAAAAGAAACTCTATATGTTTTCATATAAGATTTAAATATATCTTCGAATTTTTGCATTACATCTTCAGAACCGCTAAGTATAAATTTGAGAAAAGATTTCATGCGAATATCGTTTTTTCTTTCGCATAAAATCACCTCAAAAAACCCGAAGAATAGCGCCTTTTTTCTTGCTCAAATAGTTTGAATACAATATAACCTCGGTACCTTATCACAGAAAAAGATGTTAAATGACAGGGGAATCTGAAATGCGCCGTACAGTGTAACAAATTGTAATATATTTAAATGGCATGCGCAGTCACATTTGTGCCTAATTCGGGAAATCTTTTTCTGTGATATAAAATGCTATTGAGCTAAAATAGACATTAAGGAAAAATCTGAAAAAAGAAATAAATTATATTTTAATTACTGTAGGAAGTTTGAAAGCTTTGTAATATTTGAATAAGTTTTTCTTTTATATTCGTTATGGCAGAAGTTAAGAATGTAAGTGCCTAATTAATCTTTCTGATGCACAAAGAAGTAACCAGAAGTGATTAGCACCAATCTGCAAGATTCTCGTAGTACATTTAAGCTCATAATGGCAAGCCGTTTGGGTTGTTTTAATATCGAAGTATAGAGGAAATAGTTTTTACTATATATTTCTATAGTATATAGTCATAGAAGGCTTAAAATTAATCCAAGTATAAATTTTAAAAAAATGCACAGATATTAATACATGAAATGTATGATTTTACGTGGATGCTAGTCACAGTATCTGTGGTTACTTTGCTCTTAAAGTATCAGACTAGGTTCGGAGACGAATTTTTTTAAAATGATATATAAACATTTTTTTTTTGTTTTACCAGATAACTAAAACAAGATTGAAAAGTTGCTATTAGAAGAAAAAAAATCATTGCCTTTAGTTTTGGAAAAAAATGCTTATTTAAAGAAAATTTAGCAAATTTTCAATGAGGAAAAACAGAGGAAGTTAAAAATAACAGAAATATTTAATTTTTATTTCACCTATATGTAGCTCAAACTACATAAAATGTAGAAGACCGCAAGATAAAAATTATTTGAATAAATAAAAATTTTATGAGCATTTGAAGTCGCTGTTAAGGATTTTTTGTCAAAATTTGTCTATGTATTGCGCTTAAAGTGTCTGTAAAATATGTCTAAATAAAGCTATTTTAAAATTCGCAGTCTATCACACTCTCAAAGGATTTAGATACATGTATACTAAATTTCATG
The DNA here is from genome assembly GCF_947563725.1 of Argiope bruennichi. NCBI lineage: Eukaryota > Metazoa > Arthropoda > Arachnida > Araneae > Araneidae > Argiope > Argiope bruennichi. The sequence goes on from NC_079163.1 coordinate 59,155,604, forward strand.
AACTTTTATTGAATTGATTTTGAGATATCATGTTTTCCATGAATCAATGACAGTGAAATATTCATTCTTCAGACAATGAGTTTATATATTGTACTTATAAATGAGTTCATCCAAACGTGCTGGAAACAAATGTAATTTACACGCTTTTTTAACAGATAAGCAAACTACGGCTGAGTAGGTAGAGAATTAATATAAACTTATAAAATATCATTAAACATATAAAACATATCATTTTAGAGAATTTTACGGTAAAAATAAAAAAAAAAATTCTAATTTTTGGTTAAAAACACCAATTTCCTATTTCATTTTTATTTGTTGCGTCTTATTGAAACTACTGTATCTTAAGTTCTGTCATACATATATCAAAAACAAAGTCTGTTTTAGAATCTATGAAGTTTGGATTTTATTTTCAGATCATAAAAAAAATTGAAATTTTTCGGGAAAAAGCATCTTTACTACCTAGTCGGATAACTTAAATGTAGTAATGAACAGAAATAGCGTTTCCTCCGTTACAGCAGTCACAGCCATATGCAGATTCTCACTTTTCTCCTTTCGAACCGAACAGGGGACACTGGATAGTTTCTAGATGGCATATGAACAATATTTTTTTTTTTTTGTCAATAGTCCGCAGCAGCGTAAATTTATTACATTAGAGATACGTATAAAACATATTCGTTCGAGTAATGCAATGTGAATGAAAGGTTTAACATTAAAGTTAAATTCTTACAAGAAACGTATATTTTATGAAATAAGATATCCAGAAAAGATACATTTAAGTGGATACTCTTAGTGTGACGTTACTTCTTTATAAAATCAATATTTTCAGCCGTGGTTGCTCGCACACCTGCAGTATCTCCCAGATTCATTTCAAGAATTAATTTATCACGTTTTGAGATATTTGCCGAAAATTTTCTTGCTAAGTCTTCGATAATTTTATGGAATTAAAGATGAAATTCATTTAATTATGTCTTAAAACAGCTAATGGGTTCTTAAAGCTTAATACCAATCCAAAAAATCTCAACTCACGACTTCGAAAGAATAATCAGAACCGTTGTTGGGCTTAAGTTCAGATTTGATCGAAAAATTTGTGAGTACGCTTGTTCTTATTATAAAAACATAGATGAAAAAGCCCTTGTTGGAGCTGTAAAGTTGAACATTAAAGTATTTATTTCTTATTACAACAAACTAAAGAAATTGGCGATCTTTCTTTTTTTCTTCGGAATTAGTTTTTAAACATTTTGTCTCAATATTCACCAGATTTTCTGCAATTTTAAGTCAATTATTTAAAGAAAGACAATTATTCTTCGAACAAAAAACATATTATGGAGTAACTCTCCGGCATACCTATATTAAAAATTGCTGATTTAATATTGCTATAGCAATATTGTGTAGAAAATTTTTAAATTGTGATATAGAATAAAATATTTAAAACACCATGTTTTTAAAATATATTAGTTGCAATGCTTGATTCCGAATTGAAATCGTCACTGAAATTTGAAATCTTGTTGCCATTTTTTTTTCAAAATTTTTTATCAATCGTAAGTTAGCAAAAAATATACATTACATAGATTTCTCCATTTGTATGCAACTTTTGTTAACATGTGCATTTTATATTCGGCCCGTTTTTATCTGTTACACACTATTAAAGTTTTTTTTTTTAATTCTGTGCATCGTTTGTCACGTATCTTCTTTAATTGCTCCAGGCCGAATGATGCACCTGAACTAAAAAAATAAAATTTACCATAGTAATGAAAGTTAACTTTTTTGTTCAGTGAAATGAAGTGAATTTTGAAAACAATTTTCAAGCAACCAATCAAAATAACCTCATTTGTTTCTTCTCTTGAAGTACTTCTATTCCTTTACAATTTTTCATGGTGAAAATTTTTCTATAATATACTGAACATTCTTTGATGTTATTCTTAATTTTAAAAAAAGTAATATTGTTCCTAGATCTTTTCTTCCTTGTTTTGTACTGTTTCCGCAAAAGAAATATCATTTTAAGATGTTAAATATAAATTACCCGAAAATTAAATCAATGCTTTCTTTTTCTCTCATTTGTGATAGGATTTGGATGACCAGTTTGAGTAAAGAGAAAGACGTCCTAAGCTGGGGAATGACAATAATGTTTTGTACAAATTGAATTCCCAAAAATACAGGCCGTTTCTTTTTTTCTTTAAAACGGTTGTTTGTTGCCCTCGATTCCATTCTGCCATTTTGGCAAGAAGCCAGGTAGTATCTTTTGAAAATCCTAGTCAGATCAATTTAGAGAAAAGAGCAAACGTAACAGTTTACCTATATAAATATTCTAAAGAATTTTATTTATCTCACCTGAATGCATGGACGCTGTAGGCTTCAATATCATAAGCGATTATTACAAACAAACAATGAATTTACAAACTTCTGATTAATTGAAACTTTCAACTCAAAATAGAATTTGAAAACTCGCTAAGTATGTTCAATTAATTTCTCTTTCAAATGAATGTCACATCAGGAATAGAGTGTACCCATTTAGTGAAAGGAGAAGAATTAAAATTTTTCAGAATATTATAACACTCCTGACGATGAAGTTGAATTGAAAGATATGGGTGATTTATTCATTAACAAATGATAAACTTATTTGCATCATTTGGCGAAAACTAAAAAAGGCTGTTATTATAGAAAATATTTTTCTTATGAAACTATATCAATGCATATAAATATACTTAAACGTATCAAATTTTTTTTATTTTGGTGGAGTGCAAGGTAAGTCTCATTAAACGTATCAAACATTATTAGTTTGGTGGAGTGCAAGGTAAGTCTTATTAAACGTATCAAACATTATTAGTTTGGTGGAGTGCAAGGTAAGTCTCATTAAACGTATCAAACATTATTAGTTTGGTGGAGTGCAAGGTAAGTCTTATTAAACGTATCAAAACATTATTATTTTAGTGGAGTGTAAGGTCAATCTCACAGAGTAAGAATTTCGTGGAATTTTCTTCAATGTGTTAATAAATAAAAGATTATCTTTTGAAAAACATACTTCAGGGAAGATAATTTTAAATAAAAATAATCATTGTATAATCAGAAAACTATTTTGTAGTTATATGCATAATTAGTAATGAAAATTTTGATAAAAAATGCCATTTCAATGTTTTGTTTTAAGTTACTTTCTTCCTGTCCGTACTACTGTTTAAAATTCAAGTTGTATTTTCATTATCGATCCGTAATTTATTTGATACTCTTGAGCAAAACGTTAAAACAATCAAATACAGAAAATTTATTGATTTAATTAAATTTGTTTTAACTACAGGAAAACCAGAAATATTACTTTTTCTATACCCCACTAGGAAGTCAACAGAAATACGTGTATCGTTTATCTGCACATCCTATTTTTTCTCATTTGGGTGGAAACCTATAAATCTCAAAAGCAATTTTATGATCATCATACCAAGGCAAAAGACGACTCGCCCAGTGCTAAGTCTCTAATTCATTCTTTTGTTACAAAACGATGTCTGTAGGTTGGAGGCTTGCCATTTCTTTCTCGGTGCAAACTATTCTTTGAGTTGACAATCCTTTAGTTGTCTTTCTTCCTGGATCTTAAGAGAAGTACAATTTTCAAATTTTTACTGGCAAAATTCCCAACTCATACAAAGTCTTTATTTTAAAAAAAAGAATGAAAGAACGAAGGAAAAATTAGATGAAAATGAGTCTGATCTTATGTTTCTTTTTCTTTTCTTCCTTGCTTTTTTTGTTTAAAATAGTTTCTTATTCGTAATCTGAATTTCCCATCTGTCTTGATGGTATTGTACAAAACAACCAACATATACTGGCTTACATATTCTGTTTACTGATGGTTTTTGGAAGAAAACGTATGATTCGTAATATCTTTAGTTAATTCCCTAAGAAAGGCAAAATTGAATCAATCTAATCCAATAGAACTGACTTCATTGATTCATAGAATTGCAGATTATCATTAAAAGACAGATCCAGCAATCAACAGGAGGGTTCATCATTATCAAGGGATTCAGCTGAATAACTTAAATATCTTTCATTCTATTTAAAAATTTGATTCGATAGGGTCATTTCCTTCTTTTACACGACTCCGGATGATTATTGTTTAAGTAAAAGCTTATCGTTCTGTTTCCTTTTACGTAAGGAATATTTCATAAATGTTATTCATCAATATTCAGTATACGCCACTTATGAGGAATACGCATTTCACATAATTCAGATGAATATATATATATATATATATATATATATATATATATATATATATATATATATATATATATATATATATATATATATATATATATATATATATATATATATATATATATATATATATATATATATATATATATATATATATATATATTCATCTGATCTTCTGAGCTTATTTATTATTTGCTTTGTTTTCGCTTTTCATGAGTGTAAAACTTTCGCTTAGAATTGGTTACGTTACATTCGCAGATTTTGATACATCAAAAATCAATTAAGGCTCACTTATCAAATCAATTAACTCTAAAAACAGAAAATGGAAAAAGTGATAAAATAATATACGTTGTTTCATAAAATTCCATTAAAAATATAAATTCAAATAAACTTTATAAAATATATTATTGAAGATGTAGCGTTTATTTAACGGATTACAAAATTTATAAAATAGCATTTTTTTAGTCATCATTATTATTATTAAAATATTGGTGTGACTGAAAGCGTTCATCGAAGGAGTTAAGTGAAAAAACTAGTAGTATGAAATCAAATCTTCAATTAACTTTTAATTAATGAAAATTTTCATTGTCGTATTGTTTTTAGTAGAGAATTTACAATTATTATTATTACAAATTTGTTTAATTGCTTATTCAGCATAATAAATTATGTCTCCTTTTTCTAAAACAATTGCAACTAAAATTAAAAACCCTTTTCTATAAAATACAAGTATACTTATTTTTATGATAGTTGGACTGTTAGTGACTAATTTCTTTCACTTATTTAATGTGATGAGAAAACATTAACGGTTTTAATACAGTATATTCGTACCATAGTACACACATGACATAACGCCATCCTGTGCCACGGCGCCTATAACACTGTTATCTAACTAGTTGGATGAGCATAAAATGGAAGGAAGGAGGAAAAAAGGAAATATATATATATATATATATATATATATATATATATATATATAGAATAATAATAGTCCGTCTGGGTCCTGTGTTTTGATTTCCTTCGTGAGAACAGCACCTTTGAATGAATAATTTAATTGATTTTAACAAATGGCATTTTGGTCTCAGTTATGGTGTAATCTTGAAGAGGTCTTGGTATTTATGAATACGATTTACTATGGAGTGGATCTTGCCGTGTGAAAGGGTATTCGATGCAACTCTCCTGTACCATTTTTCCTCGAGACTTGTTTCTGGCTTTCTCATGTGCCATGAGGGAGTCAGTAAGCATTCGGTGGTATAGTGAATTGGAGATCCTATATCCTCACAGCTACAGTAAGGAGAGTTGGCCAGATAGTACCGTAGTACACACAGGCACACACATATATATACACACTGCGACACAAACCCGAATGCAATGCATGCTGCATCATGCATTAATCGATTTTTATGAGAATATATTGTTAAGTGAATTGGATTCTGATATAATAATTTTTTCGATTGCCAATAAAAGTGTTTTATTAATGTTTTTCATTTTATTATTTTATCACACCATTAAGTGATTTTGATTCTTATTGCTGGGGAAACATACTGTGAATATAAAAAATTAGAGGTATATCAAGTGTCTTGATTCTAAAATTATATATATATATATATATATATATATATATATATATATATATATATATATATATATATATATATATATATATATATATATATATATATATATATATTTGGCTTATAAATAACTCAATTTATGTTTTGATGCATTAAGACATATCGATAAATTCAAAATTGCCATTTGAGTAAGCTAGAAGGCATATTTCCTTCGTTGACCATGTCAAATGTTCCTCTTCTTATCGATAAATAGACATAAAAATTAGAAATTGAATTAAGACACATCAATTAGACATTGAATTAAGACACATCAATTAGACGTTGAATTTAGACACATCAATTAGACATTGAATTTAAACACATCAATTAGACATTGAATTTAAACACATCAATTAGACATTGAATTAAGACACATCAATTAGACATTGAATTAAGACACATAAATTAGACAATAAACTAAGTCATATCGATAAATTCAAAATTAGCATTTGTGTAAGTTAGAAGGCACATTTCATTCGTTGGCCATGCCAAATGTACCTCTTCTTTTGGTAATAATTTTTCCATCACATATATTAAGCTTAAACATTCGATGGTTTTTTTCTTGCATCCATAAAAGTCATATTAGCGATCCTTTTTATGGATTTAGCTTATTAACTGTCTTAATTCAAAGCCATTTAAGGGAGGAAACCATGCCTTGAAAACTATTACTGATGATAGATAAATGATAGTTTAATAATGACAACTTCTACAGAGGTTGTGAACGACTATATATATATTATCAAAGGAAAATGCGAAATTATTTTGCTATTGATCCGAAACTAAGCTCAGCAGCTGAGAATGAAATCCGAGTCTTTTGGAGATCAAGACAAAACGCTTAATCTAAACTTTGAAGGAAAACAGTTTACATAAATCTGACGTGATGAAAAGACAGTCCGGTGAAAACGATAAGATAGAAACGATTTTTTGTCCAGAAAAGATTTCGGTTTTCTCTTTCATCGAGCGTTTCAAAGGATTTCAATTTTCGTCCCCTATTTTTTCGAGGTTAGTGACATACAGGAATTCTTACTTATCTGCCAAAATGGTGGAAACAAATATTAACTGTCTGATCTCTGTCAACACGCGCCGTCTGAAAAGAGGGAAAAAATATATTTTCATTTCAAATATAGAAGTACCAGGTGCTACTGGCAACGCGAGTAGAAATACGATTCTTTTCAGCAGAATTTCAGCGAATTCCAAAATAAATCTATTGGAAGGCTGATACAATGAAAGAGACATCTGTCAACTTTTAATAAATTTCTTCAGTTTGGAGATGATTAATACCTGAATAGAAGAATATTCTCCGATATTTTAAGGATAATTTTATGGACATTAGACTGGATTCAGTTTACGATTTTCAATTTTTGAGTTTAAAATAAGAATAGTAAGGAATGCTGTTTTCTTCTACGTCTTCAATAAAAAGTTTTGTTTATTATTATTATTAGGGCAAATAAAGCATTTCCTCCTTTATAAAACAGATTTGAAATGAAGTCAGTAAGAAATTTAATGTATCTTTTTATAAAAAATAAAATCTATTAAATTAAACTTTTAATCGTTTTCGTAATCTGCTTTCATCATATTCACTATTTCGTTTAAACATTTGGCAATTAATCACTTAAGAGCGACAAATCTTTTCCATAAAGCTCAATTATCACGTTTCTCCGAATTAAATTTCCAGAAGAATCTCCAGTTTAACTAAATGCGCTTTTGCTGTCAGCTAATAATTAGAATTTGAAAGGCAGCATCGACTGCAAGTGGGTGGAAAATCGAATTTTGTCCATATACTAAATTAATTGTTCTGTTGCTAACTGCATTATTGTTAAGTGAGTTAAAGTTGGATTTCACGTTCAGGCATCTGATGAATTAAGTTGAAACTCTTAGAAAATTATCCATAATTTGTATTCAGAAATACTGTTAATCTGCATAAGAATGAATTGGTTCAAAGAAAACAATGTTTGTCACGATCGTTGAAACTTTGACAAGTAATTTCATTTTCAGAATTTCAACCCAAAGAGTCGGAATTTCGGAGATTGAAGTTTCCTGTATATGATTAATGAATTGTCTGAAGAAAGAATTTAATCAATCAACAATTTTCATGACCTCTTTCAGGAAATTTATAAAACAGTTTAGCAGCTTAATTCTTAATTCAATGATGGTTTTAATAGCAACGGTCATGAAAAATCCAGGGAATAAAAGAGTGCTTATATTTTGGAAAAAACAAATTATTTTTAAAGACGGTCTCCTCAAACACAATGTACGAGAAATTTCATGATGCGTAATATTCATAAAGTGTTTGAAGTATTTATTCAGAATTTTTTGTTCCTATATTCTTTCACAGAGCAAAACAAGTATTTAACACATATGCCGGTCTTCAGTTTTCTTTTATCTATTTAGTCGAAAAAGATACTTTACTTACCATACATATTCAAAAAGCTTTCTATCTAAGAGTATGTACTTCTAGAAAGATTTGTAAAATTTGTAGAGTGTCAAATCGTTGAATGTGTAAAACTTATTCTGGTCATACAGATATGATTAAAATAAAAATTTTGACTGCAATCCTTCCCATTTTTAAAATCGAATAATATATATATTTCAACAAAGTTTTAATAATTGCAGCTTACAATAAAAAAAATTTTACGATAACTGATTTGTAAAGCAATAAAAAATGCATTTTGGGAGGTGAACAAACATTTCAGGTCTCAAGAGAATATTTGAAATGAGTAAAATATTTTTGAGCGAGGAGAAAAAAAAAGAGAGTATTGATTCATAGACCAAATGATCAATCGGCACTATTAATCCGTTGGCCTATTTTCACTCAATATACTTCGAAAACTCATATTTAATTTTTAAAAATTATAATTTTTCATTAAAAATATTGATACAATTTAATAATTTTAGCATTTAAGTTGCATCATTGTACTCAGGATGACATCCATAACTACGAAACGAATAACTTATAAAATGGATGGATTTTTCAATAAACTCTATATGAGATATACATTAAATTAAAATTCTTTCGATTAATAGATAAATATCAACACTTGAAATTGTGAAAAATGGTTCATTTCTTAAAAAATTTTCTCATTTAATTTCAAAAATTTTTATAATATGTCTTTAGAAGGAAACCACCAGTATTTATTATCTAACCTTCTAAACAAATCATGTTAAGCAACAAATATAAACCAAATTCGAAATAAATGCAATGAACATTTGAGTAATTTCTCGAACCAAATTCTTTTAATAGAATGCGTGTGAATATCGTCAATAATTTGGTCATTATGCATGGAAATATTTTCTTTATCAATACTTGATAAAAAAAAGACACTTTATAATATTTTAATATAATTATGTTAATTTTTAAAAACGGATTTAGCGCAAAACATGATTTTAAAAAAGCATCAAAAGTATATCTATATATCTTGAGGCTATACAAAGATTGGAGATATCTCTTGTTTTCTTTGAGTTATTTCAGCATAAAGAGGGATTTGAGGCCTACATCTGCTAGAATCAATATGATAGCGAAATGCTCTTTTCATCTCAAGCTTCGACTCAAAATTTAAATGTTTTTATTCCGCAAAATATAAAAGATTGGCGATTAATTTGGAAATTTATTTAGCTTTTTTATTTATAAAGTATTATATCCTTTTAATAATATGCTTGTTATAAGATTGTATTTATTATTTCAAAACAATTTTATTATAATTAAAGTTTATTATAATCAAAGATTATAAGTAAAAAGAAAAAAAATCCGTTGAAGAATTTTTCCCCACACGACAATTACAATTACATTAACAGTGGACTTTGAAATAAACAAAAATGAACGAAAACGAGCAACTTTATTTTTATTGCTTCATCACCAAAATATATGTTTATATTCAACTAAAATAGAGTTATAAAATATATTGTTCAATAAAATAAATATTTGAAGAGTTAAGAGGAAAAAAAAACATCTTAATGACTTTTCTCAAAATGAAATTGTAATTAGATTTAAATATCTTTGAAATGTTCCAGATGTTTTAATTTCTGAAGAAACTGATAATAAAGATTTCGGTCAAACATTAAAAGAAAATAGAGTGTGCATTTCATGTTTCGAGTTTTTTTAGCTAGTTAAAAGTCAATTTTAGTTCAGAAAAACATAAAATTCCTATAAAAAAATTTCTAAATAAAAAAAATAAAAAAATTTCTAAAAAAAAATATTTCTAAAAAATAAGTATTTAATTGGAATTACAAAATCATATGTATTTTTGTTCGAAATAAATTTACATTGGGTAATAAGAAGAAAAATAGGAAAAAGTAGAAATTAAAACGCGTGGAATATTTTGAAATTGTTAAAAATGATATATTTTTTAAATTTTTTAAAAAAATGATATATTTCTTTTAAAAAGTTTTTTTAGAAATGTGAGGTATTTATATTTTAATGCACATGCATGAAAAATTTCATAACCCTGACTGAATAATTCCCAAAAGTGTCTAACAGAGTCCACTGTCCCTTGAGAATTAGAAGAGAAGTCTTTTAAATTCCATATAATATGGCGATCAAATATTTATTCACTAAAAAAAAGTACTTTTTTTCATTTACTGTTTATTTCTAAAAGCTTTTTTAAAAATCTTAGATGAAAAGAATTGTTCTATCCTTTGTTTCTAGATATATCGAAAAATGATTATTCAATGTATGCGGAGTTGAGAAAGAGCGGGAAGAATATTGACCAATTCAACGGCTCGAAATCTATTTAGCAAATAACTTAGCAACGGTTTAATTCAATCTCTCTGTGCATTAATCTGAATTTAAATCTTAATTTCCCTCGCAACGACCTGTCAAACAGAATTTTAGATTATATTCGTTAGACAAATAATTAGAAGTAAATGACAGAAAACGATGCATTGATAGAGGAAATTGGAGAAAATGAGATTTATTTCTCCAAGTGAGTATTTGATTTGTCATTCAGCATTAGAATGTGAGACGGAATTGTTGATTAGAATGAGATACTATTTCTGTTTTATTTCATTCAAACGCAGAAGCCATAGTTTTCTAATTTTCTCGGTATCTATTGATTCTACAAAACAAATTAAGCAGATTGTTTAGCTTTTTTAGCAGGATTGGATGAAAAATCTGTACTAATTCATAGGTTTTATTACTTATGGAAATGTATACATTTTGTGAGAGTATTATTAATAAAAAATGTGATTAAATGAATGCTTAAAGATAATGAATGAGCATTTTTCTTCGTAAATTTTTGTAATTTCCCAATGTTCACACATGATAAAATTAGCATCATGCATACACTTTTTTTCGTTTCATTGCTTCTCATTATTTAATATTTCATCTTAACTAACTCGATATATATACTAAGAATTTAAATTATTACGGTAACTTTATAGCATGACTGTTATGCAAGAATGTCAGAATTGAAGTTATGGAAAAATAACTTAGATTTAATCACTCCTCATAATGTTTTTGTAAAGATTTAACCCATAATTGGAGACTTGGAATCAAAAAGAGTTGATTGTTGTTTTTCCTTTTTGTCTTTTGTAAATAGCATTGGAATCTATTTTGAAAACTCAATGCATTCTGAAAATCATGTGATTATCAAAAACATTAAAAATATTAATATAAAAAATGTTAAATGTTATAACACCAAATGGTGGGAAAATGTTATAGAAAAACCTAAACAGTCTTTTGATCAGTATTTACTTCGTTTAAATATTACGGAATTACATTAATGTTAATAATTGTTACAATTTAACAAATAAAAATAAAGAATACAGTATTTAAAAATATTTAAGATTTTATTTTTTATTTTAAGAATGTTTCTTTATTCTTTTTGTTTTATTCAAATTTAAAAGCAGCAATGTAGAATAGGAGACTCACAAAGCCGCGTAATTCTAATATATCCAAATCACTCAAATCTGACTTTTCTTGATCTCTATATTTTTGCCTAATTGCAGAAAATTTAAGATTTGTATATTTTACAACCATACGCAACATGTCGGTTTAGAAAATATAGGCCCAGACTTCATTTTCAGTCAGATATAGCAGCTGAAAATTAGGACGAATTCTGAGGAGCTTCACAAAATATTGTGCTGAGGCATCGGGGAATGTGAACTCACTAACGACTTTTTGGACTATTTGAAACTACTTTTTCCTTACCCATAGAAATAACTCAACACAATCAAAGTGTGAACGATTTTCCAGAAAAATAAAAAATCTGAGCCAGTTATTTTGAAATCAGTATTGTTTCTGATATTTTAACCGCATTCCAAAGCATCTTACCGCCACAAGAAAGCAACATCATCGCAGCTTTCCTAAAAGAATGAAGAGAAATTGATTGGTGGATGAGAAAAGAAACTTTTATCCCTCACTGAAACATTTTCAATTTCATCATCTTTAGAGAAATACAATCGAGTCAATTCAAAGTGTTAGAGCTCATCTGAATTCTCATGAGATTTTAAGAAAGACTTCTGTCTGAATCTTGTTGAGAGCCCAATCTTCATTCAATTTTTTCTCAATTGTCCTTAGATAATTCTATGAGCTCTCTGCGTTCCGGCAAATAATCTCAAGAGCTTTCTCCCATTCACCTCTGCGAAAGAAGCTCAACGCTCTTTTGAAAATCTTTTAAAAGCCAGCTCTAAATCTTTTAAAAGGCAGCTACACTACCTTTCCATTGCCTTTCAGTGTCTATGATAACCATCATTTGTGTTCTAACGTTAAAAAGGAAAAGTATTTGAGAATTTCTTTGCGTTTCCGGAGTATCTACATTGATTCTGTTCTGACATTTGGTCTTGTGCGATTCTTATAATAAGGACTTTAGATGAGATGTAGGAGTGATAAGGCAGCCTGGAAGCACCTAAGGTAAAAGTCTAACTTTAATTACTGGAAATGATAATGGACTATTTCTTGAAAGATTCATTGAAGCACCTGAGTCATATTATATTTCGCTTGGAGGAATTCCTCAAGAAGCTAGAAGCTTTACCACTGCGAAAAATTCGCTACTAAAGCAAACACAGGTTTGCTAAATTTTGAAAAAGAACGCAAATTGTGGATGAAACTTACAATTTTTCGAATTATGTTCCTAAGCCATGCGAAGCATTAACCCATTGTGTTTTCACTGCCACTTCTAGGAAATCACTCAAAAGTCACTTAAAATTTTTGTTTGCATTCAGGATTTCATCTTGTTTCAAGTTGCTGGAAATAAATATGAAAACAACCAGCAATTTTCCTCTATTACATTTGATGAAATTAACCAGATTTAAAAGTAGGTGTATAGCAATAACATATTATAGGGAATTATTTTGTCATTACTGAAATAGAATACAGTTTGAAACGAAACATCAGTATTTTTCATAAAATATTCCTGCAAATAAAATTCTTACAGCAATTATTTTTATTGCATAAATAACCAAGGAAAAAGAAGAATTATGGAATATTAGAACGTGAGCATAGATAAAGATTGGGCATTAAAAAGATATCAGATTTGGCAAAAATCACTTTCAGAAATCATAACAAAAATCTTCAAATTTCTAGTAAGAATTTTTTTTTTTCATTTCTGGAATAAATATGGGTATAATATTTAAAAAAATAATAAAAAATACACTTTTATAAGTGCCCTAAAAAGCAGTATTTTATATTAATTATTTTCTATTTTTTGTCTAATTTTTAATTCATTATTATAAATATTACGGACACTTGAATTCAATTTTTTTTCTTAAATTTAATTCTAGAAGGCTACTGGAAGGGACTAAAAACTTAGTTAAATCTATTGATTAATTAATAATTAACTTTCGAGATAATTAAAATAAAATAAATAAATAATATAATTGAGATAATATACTGTTGATATAAAATTTCAAAACTCTGGCATATCAGAAAAAGAGGGGAAATTCCATTACAAAATTAAACCTTTATAAGCATGAGATATGTCAAGTTTAAGGTTTGACGGTTTTTTAAAGTAAATTTGTCACGTTTGGAAACCAGCTTTTAAATTAGGAAAACCGGTTTTCCGGAACGCCTGTATATTCCTCTTCTTCAATAAAAACAAATATTTTGAATTTTATCGATCGGAACCGATTCGTCTAGCAGCTGAAGGCTTAGGGAGACGAGATGCCAATTTATTAACAAGTGAAGGTATATTTGCATTTCTGTTAAATGAACTAAAGAATTAAACAATGACATAAGTTTGAAATTATTATATGCTTTAGAAGATCGAATTCAAGAAAGAAGACAAGTAAAATTAGTAACTCTTTTGCTGTATTTGCAATATCCACAAAACATTTCTACTTCAGCGAAGAAATCTAGTGAATTTTCTTTAGCTTCAAAAACCGAAATGATCAAGTTATCTGCAAAGATATTGTCTAGAATATTTCCGAATTCTTATGTGGAAACCTATTCTGATGAAGAGTAAATCAAAGAAACTACTCAGAATAATGCTTTTATAAAAGAAGCCATGGAAAAATCAATTCATAAGTTTCTTTAAGGCCCTGAAGGAAAACTTACAAATCCAAAGACACTGAAAGCTGGATCTTCATTATTTGAGGTAACGAATAAAAGAACAAAAAGATTTGTTATTTGATTCCATGAAAACTATAAAATCATGCTCAGTAGCTAGTTGAACAACTATTTTCAATTTCAGGCAATATTCCGTCCAAAATAACAAGATTTAGCCCCCGTTCAGTGGATATTTTATATTTAAAAAAAATCTATTTTCTTAGAAGAAATTAAAATTAGTGAAAATAATATAAATATTATTTGAAATTTTTGTTTGAGTTTTCGTTATTTTCTGTAAGTAATATATATATGAATCCTTAATTTTTTTATATATATTTTGACTTTGACTTTGATAATGATTTCGTTTTTTTGTTATTTTATATAGATTAAATAAAATATTTTTCCCTATTCTTTTTTTTCTTTTCTTTTTTTTGACAAAAATTCGAAGACCGGCTAAAACCGTTTTTGTTTTTGTTTTTTGGAAATATTGAATTTGAAAATCGATTTTTCAAAAAGTCGGTTTTTGTATAATCCCTAGTCAAGTTAAATAAAGTGAGTAAAAATATGAAAGTATGAAAAGGAGATTGTTTTCTTGTTCTGAATTTTTTTTTTTTTTTTTTTTGTTCATTTCGACAGAGTTTTTGCATCCAAAAAGTAAGTCAAATGAAATGGTATAATTTTCAAGAATATTAAACAAATGAAATGATAAAAGAAAATTAAATAAATTCCTTGTTTTATTTTTAAGAATAAACAGCGATTATTAAATAAAAATCGAGAAAAGAATTTTTTTTCAGCCGTTAAAGAAGTAGATGTATTTCATCTTATTTCTTTGCTATGATGAATGATATTGAACTGTGCAAAAACAGTCTGAAACTTGGTACTTATTAGGAACATAATTTTTTTAAATTTATCTTTCTGAACATTAAAATAATATACTTTTTATAAATTTTGAGTAAACATTTCATATATTTTTGTACTGATGATCACTAATGAAAAGGAACTGTAGCACATCCAATTAAAATTTCTGTCATAAATATTTAAAGTCCAATTAAATCTAAGTTAAATATTAGCTGCACTTTAATAAAGATACTCATTATCGATCCTATGTGCGAGTTTATTTGAGGCAGTTCAATACGTTAGTTAGTGTCCTTCGCTTATAAGTGTCTCTCAAGCAGTAACATTTGATGATCTTCTAGAAACAATTATCCTATTGAGATCACCTCCTTATCACATCTGGAGATCATCATCTTCATTTTCAAAGGAGATGGCTTTTGAGAAAGCCGGCACACCATGTAATTAAAGATTTTGGAAATGTGTCTATGTGGGGATTTCACGTAAGTATCAAAATGTTCTATTTTATTTCTAATTTTTTTGGATTATTTTGAGAACGTTATTGAGAATTGCTACTATTATTGGATTTTCAGAACAGAAATTATTATCTTTACTTATTATGAAATTATTGTATTGTCCCGATATTTCGAAATCGATTTTGATGATATAGAAATTAAGGAGTATTTTCCATTCCGGCATAATTATTTACAGTAGCAGTACAGCACTGTATCGTAACTCAAGGATCAAAGAACAATAAATATGAGCAAAAATGCACCATTAGCGTAATGCTTCATCTTTCTTTTTCGATAACCTCTAAACCAAATCCTTGTTTTTATAAGTTAAATAATGTTTGGAATTTTTTTTACCATCTTGAATTAATATTTTCTGTTCCCTGAGAAACTTTTAGATAACTTACAAGTTTTTTTTAATTGCTCAAGATAGCTCTAAAATGAATCATTTTCTTTCTTAAACACATTTTTATGAGAAAAAAGATTTCAGCATCATTTTTTTTAATAAATAGAGGATGACTCTGGAATCATAGGACAAAGATCAAGCAAAGGTCAAATATGTAGAAGCAAATAAGTTTTACAGTAAAATATGTGGTACAAAGCATAAGGGTTGTTGTTGTTTATGGTTTATTGGCGCAAGATCCATATTTGGCTATACTGCGCCTCAAACAAAGCATAAGGGGGGGGGGCACTATAAAGGATTAAGAAAATCAAACGGGTACATCACACAAAGTTTGCAACATGGTCGATTCTGAAATTAGGGGTTAATTTTTAAAGTGTCGCATTGCTACAAATATCTTTTTTCTTTCTTTTCTTGTACAGGAATGCATGGACAGAAATGCTAATGAAAGTTGTAATCAAACAATCTCTTTCTATCTTTTATGTCTTGATTTTTTGAGTTGAAGTCATTCAGCAGAATTTAAATATGCAAGAAAGCCCTTCTTATTCCAAAATATACATACAGCAGTTATTGAAGAACCAGAACTATCGAACAAAAAACGATCTAAACTGAAGTTCATTTTCAATGGCAAAAGATGTTTTAGAGCGTTACCGAGTGACATGGGAAAGAAAAGTCTGTTTATTGTCTAAGGAGAATCAAGCAAATACACCTGCTTGCTATCTTAAGTAATTTTTTCCGCTGTATATTTTCCATCGCTTTTTGTTGAGTCTTCCACACAGTTTTATATTTTTCTCATGAATGGTGATGTTTGTTGACAGCCCTGAATAGAGAATCATACATCATTAATATTACAGTATATAGTATTAAGTTTGCGACAATGATTAACCCCATCTCTTACAATGGTATGCCTGACACGCATCGAATAAGCCTGCAATTGAAAGTAAAAAGCCATTTAAAAAGTGCCTTTTTTGATTTTTTAGGGATTGAAATAACAATAAATGCCCCCAACAGGCTATATCATCTAATTAGGAGGTTAAGTAAATTCGTAAGTCAAGTAGTCAAGAGTTTTATTCGTGGCAGCTTGCAGAAATAGCTTTTTAAATAAATGTAGTAAGAAATATGAATTTCCTAGTTTGAACTTCTTTTAAATGAAAGGACGCGAGTAAAAAAGGGCGTAGTTTCTACCGTGAAGAGCTTTTAAAGTAACTTGAACTACTGCTTTCCTTTGCTTTAGAAATATGCGTCTAAAATTAGTTTCAATATATATATATATATATATATATATATATATATATATATATATATATATATATATATAATATATAAAATTCTCGTATATATATATATATATATAAGAATTTGCTTTCAATGCTTTCAACATAAGTTAAATTTATCTATTAAAAAGTCTGCTTAAAGTCTGTAAATTCTTCTTAGAGAATTACTTGGGGAAAAAAATTAGATTCCAGGGAAGACCAAAAACATCTTTTTTTAAATTCAGAATAGACTTTATGCTTATTTTTTTTTATTTATTTAGAAAGCAGAATCAGGATGTTTATGTCCAGATAAAAACTAAGCCTCAGTTCACTTTTATTAGCAATAGATATGTACCTTACTTGCTGACGATTCTTCGGGTACAGAACTGCTACTTCTTCGGCACTTCATGCACAGGATCCTCTGGATAAATTCATACTTAATTTTATGCGCAAAGTTAGCAAGAAATATGCTTCCCTAATTAAGAGGGCTCTAGAATATGTTCTGTTGTACAAATGGGATAAAATTTAAACTACAGATAATTAAAATGATACGTTTGACTTTTACTAAATAAAAAAACGTTAGCACAACAATATGCCTATAGACGTTGTAATAAACATAAAAATATTTAATATGCTTTATATGTTAAATAATATGTTTATATTTTAATCTATACTTATAATAAAGCTCAATGTGTGTGTGTGTGTGTGTGTGTGTGTGTGTGTGTGTGTGTGTGTGTGTGTGTGTGTGTGTGTGCGTGTGTGTGTGTGTGTGTGTGTGTGTGTGTGTTGGCGCTCTACAGGCCAGACCGTTTGACATACAGCTACCACATTTGGTACATGTATACCTTGGAGGTTGGGAATGTGCACCTGGGGTCCCTTTTTTCGAATTTTTAATTAGAATTTTAATTATTAATTAAAAACTAACTTTCCCGCCAAAAAAATCTTCCATTTTCCCCACCGCCAACTTTTCCGCCAAAAAAATCTTCCATTATCCCCAGCGCCAAACGAGAAAGGCTTCAGTTTTTTTTTTTCTCCCAACAGTAATGAGGCTAGGGTTAAAATTTTTCGGCGGATTATTTCAATCGGTTCTGTTTATTTTCTTAATGTTTGATGCATTTAAAATTAAACATTGTTAATGAATCGATCCTTCAGATTCATTCTGAAGTACTTTTGAATTAAAACAAAACAGAATAAAGGAAATTAAAAATTTCTAATCCGCATAGCGTTACCCCAACTGGCGTAGAAAAAATCACGTATTTCCGTTACGTAACCGGCGAAGAAAATTCACGCATGCGCATTCTGTTCTGATTGTTGCCATGACAACGTTATCAATGGGCGATTTAAATTATTTTTGGGTTAGTTGCATGCTTTTGTAAGTAAATTGTATTTATGTTAGTTATATATTTTTTGTATATGCTTATAGTTTTAAGTACATCGTTTTTTAAGTAGTTTTTTTAAAACCTGTTTTCAACCGTTTATTTTAAACGATTCGTTTTATTTTCTTAGTGTTTGATGCATTTAAATTTAAACATTGTTAATGAATCGATCTGCTCATAATGAATCTAAGAAAATTTTGTTGACCAACTCTTGAGATATTACATAAATTAAAAAAGATATTCTTTAGTGCCCATAAAGTTTAAACGCTGAGTGACTCTATTTTCAGTAATCAGATTATAAAAAAATGCTTTGTTTCAGTAAAAAATATTATTATATTAATTGAAGATAAATTCTTTCCACTTTAATTTAAAGCATAAATTCTACGGGTGCTAACAGAAAATGAGAGAGATACATATTACGTTATGACTGAAGGCCTTTATAATATTATGAATGAATTATATGATAATCAAAATTTGAAGTTTTAAAATATTTTGATGAAGAAGCTATTAAAGTAGAAATTGCATAAAATATTTAATTATTAAAATTTTAACGAACATTAAGATTGGCGAACCGGCTGGTCGCCAAAGGCGGCTAGTGTTAAATAATATGAAAAAGTAGTATTAAAACTGCTTACTATGCCCTTCTTTCATCTACAAAAATGTACTCAAATCGCAGAACCATATTTTTCCACAGCTGACCGGAGTAAGGCAGCCGTAATATCAAGGACATGGCGCCGAATACTGTTTTTCAGATTTATGCTGGCCTTTAATGGTAGATACTGTCCTTCAGGAAGCCCCACAATCAAAAATCTCAGGATTTGATCTCCGGGAACGAGGAGGCCTGCTACGAAGGCTTCCTCCTGGAGGCTGATCAACCATGCACGTGTGAAATGCTATCTTAGTAATTGCTTTACACTACGATTAATGTGAAGAGGTGCTCCATCCTGTATGAAAATAATGTCTTGAAGACATCCACGTTGTTGAAGTTGTGGGATTACAAAATCCTTCAGCTTATCACGACACTACTGTCCTGTGACGGAAACAGTTTGGGTTTCATTTGCTGTTATCTCTTCAAAAAAATAAATTTAACCATAAAACCACACAATGCTGTCACTTTTTTAGGAAGCAAGGCTTGTTCCTGAATAGCGCGAGGATTCACCATTGACTAAACTTGACAGTTGTGGGTGTCACTTATCCATTAAGTGAGAAAGTGGGCTTCGTCAATCCACAGAATGTTCCATGGTCAAGTGATGTCAACCACCATTCTAGCTATGAAAGTTTTATGAATCTCTGCATCCTCGTCCTGTAGTAGGTGCACAGGCTTTATCTTGTAGGGATAAAAATGCAAAATTCGTCTTAAGAATTTTCGTACAATAGAATGCAAAGTTGCTTCAAATTTTTGAATCATCTTGCTTGGTCACATGGAAACTTAATCGCTTCGCTTCCGCTTCACCCTCCAGTTTTTTTTTTTTTTTTTTTTTTTTTTTTTTTTGCACAGCTGCAGCGGAATTCTGCAGGTTCTGGTAGAACAGTTTTATCAATAGCATTTTTTACTTTTACGATGACATGATGTGTAGTAATGTAACTAATGCTTGTGTAGAATGAGACTTCTTTTAACCCAAAAAATAATTCTAATAGACATGAATTGTAAAGCATGTGTAAGATTAATATAAATATCTAAAACAGGTGAAGATCGCGAGCCAGACGTAAAGGAAGACAATATCGGCGTGACATTTAATGTGTTAATTGCTTCTCTTCTTTAACATGAAGTTAACTTCCTTTGATAGTCCAGTTTGGAATTTATTTGCTTTCTCTATTTATTTTCATAGAGATATTAGAAAAGTTTAATTTTTTTACTTATTTCTGAATAGCTTAACAATCATGTATTAGTGAAGAGCTATCTTCTCACGAACATTCAGAGAACATGCTATGGCGATGTTGATTGTGACTCTGTGATAACGTTTTGATGATTATTTTATAAGTTTGAAAGAACGTAGGACTTTAAACATTTGTGGAAAAGGTAAATACATGTTTGATGTTTAGTAACTTCAAGGAAAATGTGTATTATACGTATAGAAGGAAAATATGTATTTTTTTTTGGAATGAGAAAATGCTATTTTAATTCTCTAAATTTTTAAATATAAAAGAGGATTGCGTTTGTTTGCTTATTAATTAAATAAAATGATACTTCAAACTGGTTCATCATAAATGTTATGATTATTTAGGCAAAAAATCCATGTATGTAAAGGTTTTTTTTTTTGTTCTTTATTTCTGGTTTTGGATTCGAATTTCTCTGTTTGGTAACTCTAAAATATTTTTAAGAAGAAACTTGGAAAAAAGAGAAACGACAATACAATTTTTTCTGTTATTATTTTGCTTGTATGATTTCAAATCAGACATATATTCTCGAGAGGATAATCTTACAATTACAGTTTCAAAACTTATAGCTTACAATCGTGGTAAACCTATAGAGTAGCTAACGCCGTGTTATCATATGAGAAATAATACGAAGCATATCCGGTAAAATTCCAGTTTTTCGAAGGATGGAAGTCTTCTCTCATGTGAACGAACAAATTTAAGATCATGATATATGTGGAACTGATAAATAAGTCTTTTTCAGTAACCATTTGAACAAATTCTCTTTAAGGAATTAAGGGACACATCATTAATCATTCTCTTTCACCTTTCACAATAAGGAAAAATAGAAATGTTTCCCAACTCTTGAAATGATAATCATTATCAAGGGTGTGGCGAAAAAAATTCTAATCTAGCTTTCAAGTCTATTTCTGGTAACTCATCACGAAACAGGGTTTATTTTTAAGTCTAACCATTAGGTCGTGACATTCGGGGCGGGACAGGAGAAAGCCGAGATCGCCCACCCTCCCTTTTGGCACTTTTCCCAAATGTAACACTTAATTGAGGAGGCTTTTTATGAAACAAAATGCATCACTATCATAAACCAGTTAAGGGTGGGGTATCAGCGAACTATATTTGCAAGTCCCAAATGATCAATCGATGTATTTTTAATTTCACTTTATATTTATTTTCCAGTCTAGTCGCCTTCAAAATTATTCATTAGATTTTCTCATTTTTAAAACATAATGCGGTTTTTTTTTTTTTTTTTTAAATTTTCCACTAAAATTGAACCTTCTTCTTGGCCTGCCGGCAATTAGGTATGTGTTTACAAGTTTTGAAATAATAATGTTTATTTTCAATTTGTTACGATTACAGAACCAGACCGCATATTAACCCCTTGAATTGCTAATTTATTTAAACTCCTAATTAGTTGCCACTTTTTATTTTGGAATTTTATTGCTATTAGCAGGGCCGCGGTGGTTTGGCAGTACTGTCTTGGCTTTGGAACCGAAGGATATCAGATTCCTACTCCTGTTCCATCGAATAATCGTTGTGCAAGTAGGTCTGGTGCGCTTTAAATATTTCGGTCCAAACGTCTTCCCACTGGTGTGGTGTGGAAGTTTGGGGAGGGGAAGCCATCTCAGGTGTCGTCTTCGTCACCTGATCGCGGCTCAAAATTCGAGGTTCATCTCAAAACATTCGTAGTGTTGCTTCAAACTGGGACATTAATAAAGCTAAAACTAAAAATATATATATATTGTTTCCATCCGTATAAGAACAAAAAGGGCAAAAGAGATACATTATCAGATCCAAGAGGTTTTAATCTTTTAAATTAATTGTTGTTTTGCTTAAAATAGAGAAATAAATCTTGGAAATTCTATAACTTGATGCCAGTCTGCCAGAACATGCGAGTTATAAAAGAAAAATCTTACCTAAGAGTGCACAGGAAGTGAATTCCGTATAATCATCAGTTAAAACAATGGTTTTAATAAACTATTCTAGAAAGTATCCCGTTTTGTTTAGTTAATTGATGATATTGATGTTATTACAAGCGGTAATATTTACCATCGACATTACTTGAAAATTAAGACGACAGAGTCCTCATAAATGGTAGAAATTGCAACAAAGCAATATAATTTTAAAAGAGAGGCAGCAAAACACAATAAATTTTGAAATATTTTCGCGACATGAAAATGGTTGTAACATTTATCGATCTGAAGTCATTGAAACATTAAATTGCTGAACGTTCTCCTATTTTCATATAAAACTCGTGCTTTCGTTATTGAAATTTCAAGAAGTGACAGAAGTTTTAAATCAAAATCAGCTAAAAGTTCCCATAGCATTTTTGTTTCTTTTTTTATCCTTCAATTAAGTAATAGTTTTATGGGACAATCAAATAGTTAGCTATGACAAAAGGGATGAGACAATTGAAAAAGTGTCCTCATTTTTTTCCATCAGAGACAATAATGTTGAAACACTGAAACGTTCAGAGGAGAACATAAAATCGAATCAATTTCTCACAAATCATTCTCCGATAGACATTTTATACTATTGACTAGTTACTGCCGTTTTCTGCTAAAGCAATCTAATATTAGTTTTCATTGTTTCTGTTTATTTCTTCAGCCTTTTAAGACTACAATCGTTTTTTGCAATGATAAGTAACATTTATTCGTTGGTAAAAGATTGAAAAATCTTTTCTTTGTTATTTTTAGTAATTGAGTCGCTAACAAATTTATTATATCTGAAACTCACTTTGCGTGTGATCACTACATATTTATCATCCATTTTATTCCTCTATATTCAAAGTTAGATAACAAGAAAATGTTTTACGAGAAAACCAAAACTTTGATCGCGATAATAGCAACTGTTTGAACAGCAATTTTTACTGCGAAGTTGTTTGAAAGACATTTTTACTGCGAAACTGTAATTTAATATCAACATACATTAACGTGATTCTAATTAATGTCAGCAGGAAAATGTGTTGCTTATATCGTATGAAATTCTAATCTTATTTATTGTAAAGTAAGAGGGGTGGCAGAGGAGCAAGGAAATTACATTAATGTTGCAGACAATATCAACTTCAAGTCGTTTGAAAGAAATCTCATACTCTCTACACAAATATTTTTTTAAAAATTTCAGTTGAAATTTATGAAAATGTAGGATTCAAGGGAGAATACACCCACAACTTTTTCTAGAAATCTTTTTTCCATTAAAAAAAACTCATCGTATTTAATTAAAAATAAATATATAAGCAAAGAAAGTTTGCTGTATTAATAAAATAAAATTTTTAGTAATAAAAATTTTGTATTTTACTCAGACTATCTTAAGTTCCAGCGTATCAAATCTGTAGCTTAAGCTCTAATTACTCTATAGGTTCTAATTTTGATACTTATTTCATTTCGGAGTAAGGTGGAAATCACAAAGAGATAGTTTAAAAGGCAGCCAAAATTTGAAGAAAATATTGTTTTGAATAATGCGGAAACTAATGATTAAAGATGACAAAAAATATGTATAATCTATTAGGATCAAAGGGGCTTTTGTTGAATCTATGAAAAATTTCTCATCGAAAGAAAAATTCTTAGAAGCTTAACCATGGGTATCGGATAAAAATTAGTGTAAGTATTTTTGATTATTTGTTTAATCAAGAATATAAGTGTTAGCAAAATAATTCTTTTTTGGGTATTTATTTTAATTTTTGGTGCTGTAAACTCTACAATTAATCATTTATCTACTTATAAGACATACAATATAAATATATCATTTTTCTGATTCTACTGTTTTTGCTATATAAATATACATTAAAAGTGAGAACAAATTTTTATTATAGTTTTTTAGTTTAAATATTTTCCTATAAGTTGTTATCGTAACATATTCTCATAGAATAAATTTGATTTCAAAGGTACGAGTATGCTTTCTCGGTTTTTTTAATAACGCAATTTTACGAATTTCTGTTAAAGTGTTTTTTTAAAGTTGTCCATGTTGTTTTAAAATTCAACACGCTTACTAAAATTTTAAATTTATTATTATATTTACATTCTACATAATTCTACACTCGCTAAAATTTTAAATTTATTATTATATTTACATTCTACATAATTCTACACTCGCTAAAATTTTAAATTTATTATTATATTTACATTCTACATAATTCTACACTCGCTAAAATTTTAAATTTATTATTATATTTACATTCTACATAATTTTTATTGTTTGTTTTAATAATTGTTATTACAAATTTTAATTTATTATGTTTTTTATTATACATTGTTTAAAAGTGAACTTAAAGCTAATAATAATTTTTTTTTTCTTTTTTGCCTCTCAAATATGGTATCAGAATGTTATTTTAAATGAAAGAAAAAAATGGAGTAAAGTGAAAATCCACTAAACACATTTGTCTCATTTTTAGAAGAAACTTCTTTCACTTTCAACACATTTGACTCGTATTTTTTGTGCTTGATGATTTCTGTCCATCCTCGAAGCTTTTTCTCGTTTCGTCTTTAAGCTTCAAAGTACATAAAAATAAACGTTTATTGGTTCTCTAAGTGATGGAGTACTGAGTCAATATTAGCTCAGTTCTAATGAACGGGGCCAGAGAGAACAAGATGGAGCTTCAAATGTAACGACCGCACTTGTTGCGATTCACGCAAGGATAGAAAATAGCTAAAGGTCAGGAATCTATTGCAGGTGAACATGAGGAAGACATTAGAGGAGAAATACATGACTTTTGCAATTTGGGATCAAGAAGAGCGTGACTTTATAGAGCTTGGGATAAGACCAACCTTTTGTTGATGAATTTCTTTGAATCCAGAATGTTTGAGATAATAAACAATTAAATAAAGATTCATCTACTTATTTTTTGCATTTTCTTTACTAATTACATTGAAACCCTCTTAGTCAATTAATTTAATTATTAATAAAATTTATCGTTTAGTAATATCAAAATTTGCTTATGATACTGAAGCTTTTAATAATAAAGAATGAACAATGAATATTTATTTTATCATTAACAATAAAAGCAAACCAATCAACAATAAAAGCAAGCCAATCAACAATAAAATCAAGCCAATCATTATACCAATAAAATCAAGATATCGTATGTGCATTTGCGAGCAAAATAATGATATTAATAATATTCATCAAACTCAAATTATTCAGAGCTGGAAATATTATAAGCGATCTGAAAATCGCTGGATGTGCAAAGATTCTTTATTTTTAAATGATATTAAAATGTTTAAAATTGGCCTTTTGTCACTCTGCTCATAATTCCATTAAATGTATAGTAAAAAGTATTTTTTATTAAGGAATCTAGAAATATTTGATTATTATGAGCTCATCGACAAACGATTGAGTTCCATTTATATGATTTGGTCTCTAAACGAGTAACTTGGCCACGACAATAATGAAAATATTGAAATATTACTTCGACATCAAAAATTCCTCGTTTAAAGCTTAACTTAAATAATATTGCATTTATGTGTAAAATACCGATAACTCTATGAAAGTAACAGATCTATCTTAATGAACATTAAGGAAACAAAGGCACAATAGCAAGATCAGGACACATATATAAATAAGTCTTAATAACATATTTATTATTAAGCCTATTAATTATTTAAATTAAATTAATGCTGACATTACATAAAAGCTACAATAGATTTCAACACTGATTATAGTAAACTGAATCCTAAATAGCACATATGAAGGGAAAAAAAAGATCTAAACTCTTGGATCGCAGACAGGGTTCTACTGACGATCCTCTTTGCAAATGGCAGAGAGCCCCTCGCTTCGCAGAGGCCACGGTGCCCTGGTGGTAAGGTATCGGCCTCGAAACTAGAGGGTCTCAGTTTCAAGACCCGATTCCCCCGAACAACCGTCATATAAGCGGAATTGGTGCATGTTAAATCCTTGGGGGCCAAACGTCTTCCGTGTGGCGTGAACGCATGGAGAGGTGGGTACCAGTTCAGGTGTCGTCCTCGCCATCTGACTTCGGTTCAAAATTACCCTAATGTTATTTTAAAACGGGGCGTTAATGTAACTGAACAAAACACTCGCTTTGCAGAACTCTGGTGAATACTTCAAATGACGATATCATCATCTGGCTGTGGTTTAAAAGTTTTTAGTTCGCTATGGCATGTTGAAGTTTAGTTTTGAATACACAGTTATATACAATTAAAAATTAAATTAAAGTATTTAATATCAGTGTTTACATCGATTTATGAAAGGGATACCGGGCAGGGAAAGGGGTTGTTCAGATTTGCACCCGAAACGCTAGGGTGCACACCCATTTTGGTTGATAGGGTAAAGATACTGTCTTCTAAAATGAAAACAATTTAAAATTTTTGTATCAACTCAGTGACGTTTACCAGCACAATCGATTCAAAGGGAGACGAGAAGGCTCTTTCTCCCTTATTATCTTCCTCTAGTTCACGTATTGGAAGCAGATGCGTTGAGTCACTTCAAAATCTAGCAATTTAAATACACTTTAAAATGTCTTCGCTGTGTAATGTTCAGATCTGCACCCGAGAGGCTAGGGCACAAGCCCAGTTTGGGTGATAGGGTAAAGGTACTCTCTTCTCATAAGAAAATAGTTTCAAATTTTTGTATCAACACAGTGACGTTCTCTAGCACAATCGATTTAAAGGGAGACAAGATTTCACTTTCTCCTTTATTATCTTCTTATCATTCACATATGAAAAGCAGATGCGTTGAGTCACTTCAAAATCTAGCAATTTAAGATCACTTTAAAATGTAACTGTCTTCGCTGTGTAATGTTCAGATATGCACCCAATAGACCTCTGCAGCTACTAAACATCTGGTTCATCTCGTTAACATATGAGAAGCAGATGCGGTGAGTCACTTCAAAATCTAGCAATTTGATATCCCTTTAAAATGTAACTGTCTTCGGTGTATAATGTTCATATCTCCACCCAATAGACCTCTGCAGCTACTAAACAAGGTATTTCTTTGCTTTAAAAAACTGCTGGAATGCAAGCCGTTGAAATAGTAAATTGTAGACTGGGCAGTATTTGTATTTTAATCTAAATTCTATTTTCTGTATCATGTCACAAACTTCCACATAGTTATTCCTACTCCATGATTAAAAGAAGTGAAGTGAAGTGAAGAGAGAAGAACTGTTACGTTTGAGACGGATGGAAGATGTTGATGAGTGTGTGTCGTGGTAAGATCTCCAAAAGGAACTTTGAGTTATGAATTTAGAATTTTTATCTTAATTGCATATAATCAAGCAGTCATTATACTCCATATTACACAATAAATTCGTCTTACCAAACAAAGTATAATCACTTGTGCCAAGTCTTTTTCGGTCTAACTAAAGTAAAGAAGAAATCACACATATCAATCCATATTAGAAAGTTACTTAAAAAATGACTAGATTCTCGAGAGTAAATAGTTATGAAGTGAAAAATCATATCCAGTACGTGATACTCTATTGAAATCAGCTAACTGAAATCTAGATAATGAAATTTCTATTTAAAATTTTATTCATATAATTGCTGCACTTGTCAAATAAGCATCACATTATTACTTTTTTTTCAAGCTATGATCAGCGCGGTTGTCGATTAAACATTATGAAAAGCAGAAGTGATTAGGATTATATATAATATATATTTAATAACTATTGAAAATTGAATATCAGGTATGCGAATACAGCAAAAAAAATAATAATAATAACTTAGTAGATATTGAATGTTAGTTCCAAAACACTACATATTCAGTTTGTAACATTTTATATTTGTCATCAACAAATTTTATATAATAGCTTTAAAAATCCAAATAAAAACATTAAAATCGATAGAAATATCAAGGAATTATTAATACTAATACATTTAATAAATTTTATAAAATATATACTTGACAGCTCTCATGGGAATTTCAATGACACCAAAAATATATTCAATTGTACATAAATATTCATAGATACCATCTAAAACAACACAGAAAATTGTTATCACTGTGTTAAGGAAATATTGCCTTGGAACTGGACTTTTGAAATTGAAACATAGAAATTATTATTTCATTAATTGTAAACCGTTCTGACTAAACAAGCTTGAAATTTATTATTTTTTTTTAATCGAAATGAAATTTCAACGATTGGAGGACCGCTTTAAGTAGGAAAATGTTTGCTATTGTAGTTACGAAAAAAATGCAGAATTTCTGCTGCACATTTTTTATTGCTTTTGTATAATCCGCAAGGATGCTAAGAAGATTATAGTCAGAAAAGGCACATTCAAAGCCAGCCATGGAACCCACAAATACATCTAATTATTAAATTTTTAAAAAAAATACTAATTAGGAGATGCATTCGATCTTCTGCTTATCGATGTAAGAGAGGTCCCTTTTTTGTCAAAAATAAATAAATAAGTAAATAGTAATTTATCTACGTTAATTATGACTACCCATTTGTGTAAAAAGAATATCTATATGTGAATCTCGTCTTTTGAATCAAACTAAATTGGAATTGTATCAACTCCATAATTTTTTCCGCTTTATCAAAATTGTAATAAAAACAGAATCCTTCCTGTAATTATTCTTAAATTGATATTCTCTGAAAAATATCTCCTGGTTAAAATTACCGAACCAAGATTTCTCTGCATGTATAAGATACCTTCATTTAAGAGGATTAAAGAATTTAGAGTCTGGTAATTCTCTGTAAGAAAAAGAAACACGAATCTGTTTAATTGAAATGGGTAAAGTAAGAGAAAGAT
This sequence comes from Argiope bruennichi, assembly GCF_947563725.1. Lineage (NCBI taxonomy): Eukaryota > Metazoa > Arthropoda > Arachnida > Araneae > Araneidae > Argiope > Argiope bruennichi. The sequence continues at coordinate 59,184,839 of NC_079163.1, forward strand.
ATATTTTCTTTAAGCAGGTATTTCAACAACTGCTGCCCTTCTTTCCAAAGCATCCTTCTTGAGATCGCTGCGTCTCTTCCCAGAAGGGGAGGGGGGAGAGTGAATGACGCAGCATAATAAGCCGCTGTGAAGATAGATGCGAGTGCAAGAGAGCGAACGAATGACAAATCTCTGAAAAATGGGAGAAAATTATTCGTTTTGGGAAAAATGCTATTACTTGTTTCTTCATTAAATGAATATACGGTTAAACATTCCTTGAGATATAAAAATGGAACTGAATGTTGCGTTTTATAACGAATGAAGAATTACTGTGATTTTGAATCACAATCAGGAGCCGATTTTTTTTTTATTTTTTTTTAGAGATAGTAAGTAATTTTGGTATCTTCGATCCAGCTGATAAAGGAATTTTCATTGGAATTTCCTTTGTTAACTTTTTGATATTTTATCAAAAATTATTCAAAAATTTTAAAAAATAACTGTTTTCTATATATTGATATTAGAAGAAACTCGATATTTAAAACAGTAAAGTTCCAGCTTACTTTTGAAAATAATGAATCTTTAATCATAATTCACCTCTCAGAAATAATAAAATTTACGGAGAAAAACTTAATCTTCAAGAATTGATACATAGAAGACGAAAACGAAAGAGTAGCGTGTGTTTTTATTACTTATAAATAACTTCTGCCCAGAGACAACATGGTTCTAAATTAAGAAAATGTCTATTCCTTAGTAATTATTGTTTCCCTCGAGAGAAAAATGGCTGTTTGAGCTGGAAGATTATCCTATACCATTGGGAGGAGAGTAATCAATCAATCACACGTTAAGTGCTTACTTATGTATGTGGATGATACCGAAACAGTTGTTAAGTCTTTGGGACTGTGTAAGTCACTCAGTGAAATAAACTAAGAGACTAAAAATAATCCAAAAAGACAGGGAAAGTCTCAACTTCTCCACTTTTGAAAAAAAGGAAAAGAAAAAAAATATTAGCAACTAGACTTTTTTCTTTATTATTGACAAGCTTTAATGCAGTTTTTTGAAGGATGTGTGCTTAGCTTATGTACTTTAAAGATACCTATTTTTTCTATCAATAAAGACTGCCGTGAAATTGAAACAATTATTATTTTTTAGTTTTAAATAAACAGCACAGTTTCTGATCAATCAAAAATCTTTAAGTAGTTTTAGTAATTTCTTTATTTGCTGGTATAATAATATATTTGTCAGCTTTTAAGAACAATTCACATTTGATGTCGGGTATATATGGATTATTCTATTTATTGATAAGTACAAAATAAAGTTTTTATATTTTGTGAATATTATACAGATTAGAACAAAGTTGTACAGTATATTATTGGAGATAGGTGTCACTTTCCGATAATCTTTAAGAAGAAAACTGGTTTGAGCAAGAAGGAATTTTTCAAATCATGATAGAAGCTCATATAATCAAATTTTTGAAAAATAATTTGAAAAAATATGCAGATTTTTCCGAATGAAATGCATTTATATATGTATTTTTTTTAAATGATACTGAATGATTAATTCTTATCTACTTCGAGATGTAATATAATTCCATTTTCAATTATTCTCTTTGTCTAACAAATCTTATTCTTCATCATAACTTGCGCTAGATGAGTGATTCGTTTTGAAAGCAATTTTGAGACTTAGGTTACCTGACCAGCGATGGCAGATTGAAATCACTGCATTCTAACGAAAACACGTCTGTCCAAAAAAACATTTAAAGAAGTAAGATAATGTTATTTTTCAGGCAAGCAATTTTGAAAATTAAAGAATATCCTCGTTCGAAAAGCGTTCAATTGATAATACTGATAGACACTGAATTAGTATTTGTATCCAGTTACGTTGTGATATTATTATATGATGAGGAAAATATGTAAATTATTATATTATGTATTATGTACTATTTACATATTTTCTAATATATATTATATATTTCATATTAGAAAAATATGTAAATTATTATATTGTGTAATATGTATTATTTACATATTTTCTAATATGTGTTATGTATTAAGCATTACAGAATATGTAAATTATTATTAAAATTTACATAATTTTTTAACTGTCACAAATTATCTTACAGTTTCTTTGAAAAATTTTCACTGAAATTATTAAGAATGCAGTGTTTTACTACAAATTTTAATCGATGAAAATGAGAATGAAATGGATTTCCTGGAGAAATAAAAACGATTTCATATCTTCAAAGCAATGTTTTGATTTCAGTGATACTTATAAATTGTTAAGAAATATAAATTTAAAAAAAATTAGAGCTCATTTCTCTTTTCTGCAGGTATAATAGGTTTAATAATGTCCCCCCTGAAGGAAAGAAATAGTAGCTTGTGGCACTTGAGTGATATGAAAAAACAAGATCAGTGACGACAGTAATTCTATATTGAGCCTAAGTGACCTTTCATTGAGTGAGGTTATGTGTTATTATCTCAATTAATAAAATATGAGTATGAACCTAATTGATTGTTAGTGTGTATCAAAAAATATTTTCCTTTTCTGAAAGGCTGCATATCAAAATTTGTATCTAGTAGTTACTCACTATTATTGGTGAATCCAGATGGTTACAAGAAAGGTTATACGTTTTTTAATATTCATCCAGGTTCCTTTCTTTCATTTTAAGATCGTATGTTAAACATAGAAAGTTCTTATTCAGCTTGAGGAATTATTTTAAATTATCCTTTAAAGCCATTGAAGCTCGCAGAATCGATATATTTAGTAATTGCCTAAATATCTTACCTTTTCAAAAGTTGATAAGTGTTTTCCGAAATAAATTTGTAAACGACGATCAGGTCCTTTATCTGCAATAAATAAGTAAATAATAATAATAAGTAGTAGTTTATCTGCGTAACCTATAGTTGAAAAAAAAACTGGAACTCTATTTAACATTTTGGCGTTCTAAAGAGTTTTTTTATATATGGATAAGATTGGGGGACAATATAAAACTTATTTCATAGTTTTTATTAATATATTTAATGCTATATACATATTGTTAGTGTGATTGTTTTTACAGATGGTTTTTTATTTTTTATTTTAGTATAGATTGTTTTTTTTTATTTCATTTAATATTTCTTTTCAGTTCGAAGTATTTAGTTACAGTGGCTCAAAAAATTGAGAGTACACCTTACTTTTACTTGATAAATCTGACTTCCAATATAAATAACACAGTACCCCGACATCAATACCATTGAATATCTGTGGGCCACACTCGAAGCAGTAGTCCAAAAACACAAAATTAGGAACAAAACCCATTTAAAATAAGTGGTGCAAGAAGAACGGGGTAAAATATCTTCAGATACTACCAAAAATGGGTCGAATCTGTACCATAACATTTAGAGGCCATTATAAAAGCCAAAAGATATGCAACTAAATACTAACACGTTCTTTCTATGCGAGATATTACAAGAATTTTATTGGTGTATTCTCAATTTTTTGAGGCAAAATTCTGCGTATGTTAATTTAAAATGCTTCTGAAACTTTTCATTTCAGAAGTTTTTTTGTTGATTTTTCTTTATTTTTACTCTAAATTAAACCATTGTTATGTGTAAAAATAAAAAGATGTTTGCACTTCCCGATAATTTGTCATTTATATTGAAAGTCGGATTTATCAAGTAAAAGTAAGGTGTACTCTCAATTTTTTGAGTCACTGTATATATAATGACTGTAGATTCAACTATTGGGCAACGTTTAGAGTAGATACCCTGTAAATCGAGTTTCATAAAATTTTGACCTAAAACTTCCAAATTTGAAATAAATATTTTTTTTATTGCAGTTTTTTTATCTTCAAAATTTTGACTTTGAAATCATTTTACGATTATTTAAAGTTTCGAGAATTTCACACGAATTTTTTTATCAGCTAGTTTCACAAAAATGTTTCATAATCCTACTTGTATAGAATTTTCATAATTTACAAATAATTATTTTGACTCATAACGGTAGGTCTTCCATAGTCTGTTATATTAATTTTCCCTATTTATAAATTGGCATTTGTCATGATTTATATTATTTCTATAATATAAAGAAAGTATCTTCAAAGCGTTATTTCTTTATTTTCTTGTCTTTCAGCTAATACAAGATGTTCCTGAAATGTTTCAGACATTAATTAATAGTATACTTTTATTGCCGTTTTAACCTTGGAGCATCTACAGCTCAGATGTCAACATTGTTAGTTTTCTAGAATTTTAATGCTGACCAAGTTAGAATCATTTGAAATTTAAATTGTATTTTCTGTTGCAAAAATATTTTTAAAAAAATTAAGTGGGGTTTTGTTGCTTACATTCTTCTATTTCAAGGGCTTTTTTTTTTATCTTTTTTCTTTCAAAGATTCTTTCGACTTTTACTGAATTTCAACGCTATTTTATTTAGTGGCTTAACTTTAACCCTTAAGTGTATGAATTTTTATTGTTAATGAATAAAATTTGAAATCAACCAGGAAATGGGTGCAAATTATGGGAAAAATACAAAAAAAGTTCCACATTTTTTTTTTTCAATTTTTGAAAACAAACAAAAAACATATTGATGTATTTCTACATCATCATGAGCAATCACTCATTGACTTCTACAAATCTACTGCGTACAATAACATAATATTTCAAACATAAATAATACCTCTCATTACATTACAAAAATGAAAATTCATGAAACAATTATTTTTAACATTTAAATCTGAAGGAACATTGCATTTGCTACATGTCCACTGTGCGGTACCCTTAAGTAGAGGTATTTTACACCTCAATCTGTTTGAAAATACAGGGAAGGGACCAACACTGACTTTTCATACATCCATAGACGGCAAAAGATGAGATGACCCTCTAGGTTTAATGAATTAAGTAGAACCGATTTTGCATATTGATGTATTTGTACATCACAGAAAAGCTACCTTTTTTGTTGCATAACTTTATCAGTATCTGTAAAAATATAAATATAATTGGTTATTTTTACCTTGTTTTTCTATTCGATAACAATGATTCTTGTATGTTTTTAATACATTTTATAAAAATAATTGTAATTCGTAACACCCACTGAAATGAGATTGTACTCAGTGCGCCAACTATGAAAATTGACATAGATAAGGTAATAAACTGTTATAGATTCTAGTTGCGCTCGGAAACCATAAAATAGTTTTGGCAAAATTAAAATTGAAAAAAAAAAAAACATTATGCAATGGCACATTTTTTACCGCGATAAGAAGTTTTAAACATACGATGCATATCTACTTCTCTATGTCTTTAACGGTTAACAAATAACCGAAAATATCTTAAATCTACTTTTTGTTTAGTGCTTTAAATTATTGTGAAAAATAGATAGTGCAACTTTCTAACAAATGTAATTAGTTTTTGGTATATGAGGACGTTTAACAAATGCCTTAATGGATAAATCACTTCAGATTTGTATTTAACAGTTTATTGCTTTTAATTTCTTTCCGTAAAACACCAAATGCCTGCTCAAGTTTGATCTTGATGATTCAATTAATCGTGTAATGATGGCTAGTTTATTTAATATAAATACTAATAAGCGTGTCTCCTAAGTCTATTATCCAAATCACAATTTTATTGAAAACTTAAGCGATTTCCATGATTTGATAGATTTAATTCTATGAATTCTTCTAAAGTTGATTAAGGATTTCATTTAAAAACGAATCGAAATTTAATTTATTTATTGTTTATAAATGCCTTCTTCGAAGGAGGCAAGTGTGGAAAACGAGCAGAGAAACAATTCAATTTGCTTAATCTGCCGATAAATCTTTGCTAAAGTAATTATTTCTAAAAATTATATTCCGTTTAATTATTGGCTACATATTTATATGAAGAGACTAAGGATAATTTTTCTAGTTGAAAATAATGATCTTAATGCCTTCTCATTAGATAAAATCTCATTGAGGAATAGAATTTTCTGAGAATTTATTCCGTAGATCAGAAGCTGATGACAATGGCTTTGCAATAAGAAAGATGAGCATTGGGATGCTGAATGCATTTCAATTTCTTCTTCTTTAAAATAAATAGCTTATTATTTTTGGAATTACTTATATGCATTTCAAAATTTTACGGTTTAATTACCAAATGACATTTTTATTTATCTACTATTGATTAAAAAACTATTTAAATACTATTTTTTATTTAAATTTATTATTTTATTTATCTACTATTATTTAAGATATTACTATTGATTAAAAATAATTTACAAAATGTCTGACTATGTGCGAGTATTTCAAAATATCGTATGTTTATCGAACGCAAAAACGCTTTTTTTTAAATATTCCTTTTGAAAAATTACACTCATATTCCGATGCAACATATTCAGTAACTATCAAATTATGCTAAAAAACTTTTTCTTATTGTTTGCAGAATTCTTCGTTCCGAATGGAACGAAGAATAGGTTCATGGTAATTTACTTACAACAAGTCAGTTCTTCAAACTTTTCCTCTAATAAATCCATGCATTTTTTTCGTTCAGATATATTCGAAAAATAACTTCTAATTTATATCTGAAGCAGATTCAAATTAACATTTTCAGTACTTGTACTATTTTTAAAGCCATTGCGTTTTACTTTATGTAATTCCAATTCCACATTATTATTTAGCGTTTAATTACGTCTTCGTAATTAAGAATTTCTAATTACGTCTATGTAATTATACAGAAATAGAATTTTTTTTAAAAAAAATTGATTAATTTGAAGAATAGATAATTAATTTCTTTGATGAATTATATTTCGCAATAATTTGAAGATATTCAAAGATTTTTAAACTTCTTAATAGGGAACGCAAAAATACTTATATTCTCTTATATATAGGTTAAATTAGCATTTTCATTAAAAATTTATTGTAATTCATCATTTAAAAAGTCTAGTAATCTTTCTTCGGAAACTGAATTTGAGCTACTGCCCTGCATCAAAACAATTTATATATGCATACAAAATGATATATTTCGCAGACAACAAACATCGTCCCCTCATCTGATTCCAAGGGAATTTCTAAAGGGCAAAAATTAATCACTTCGAATAACCGGAAATTGTGGTGAGGAAATCATTCAAATCTCCGCGAACTCCTTTCATATCCAGGTAATTACTAATTCCAGAGTTCGTAAAACAAATACTGAATCAGACCAAAGATTATTTTAAAGCCCTCAAAGCTATCACCTGCATATTTAAGTTGCATTAATGAAACGGGACTTTAATTTTCTGAAACAAATTGCAAGGAAATATTTATCTACTGGATAAAAGGCTATTAGAAAAATTTTAAATGGAGCGATTTTAAATTAAATATTATATCTGACAGGGTTCATATTTGTTCTAGAAACTCATTTAGCATTTGCCAATTTAATTCTTATAAAGAGGGTATTCAAAATGTTCTAGACCTTATAATTTGTTAAATTAGATTTCTAGTACATTGGAGCATGTTAGGGATGTAAGCTAAATACTGGTATCTACAGTTCAGAAAGCTGTATTAGTAAACAAGGTTAAAAGGGAAAAAATTCTGTTTCAAATCGTATAACGTTATTTAATTAAATAAGTTTGGACCACCTTATTTAATTAATTTCAAAATATATAGTTAATTTCATATCTTATTTGAACTAATTTTAATTACAATTCTATCTAATTATATATTCAAAATACAAATCCATTTGAAACTCAAGATTGTCCGCATTTTGTTTAATAATTAAACAAAGGGAAGATGCATATAAAGAATGTAAGTCAAAAATAATTTTAAAACATATGAAGAAAGTGTCAACTTAGAAATTGAAAGTTTTATACATATGGGCACTTTTTATTTATGGCTGGTCAATACCGTTTAATTTCTTCCAAATTTCAAGATGTGAATATGTGATAGCAATATAAAATATCAAAATAAATAAAAGTGCTAAAAGGATTTTATCTGAAAAAATCCACATTTATTATCATTGAAGAAAGTACACACTGCTTATTTTTAATAAGTATTACCTATTAAACTTTAAATAAATGCAGATATTCCTGATATACATTTCTTTAAATGTCTGATTCTTGAAAGTAACTAAATAGAATTTCTAAAGAATTAATTTGATAAAGCATAATGAACATATTTTGATCATTTAATAGGAAGCCGTTGGTTTACGATTTTAGTTTAGTTTATTTATACAGTACACTCCCGATTATCCGCGGAATTGGGTGGCACGGCCGCCGCGGATAACAAAAATCGCGGATAATCCGAAAAAAAGCTAAAAACGGGTATTGCAAAAGAGAAAACAGTCAGAAAAATCGTTTTATGTACAATAAAACGTAAAATAAACAGCAAGAAATGTTTAAATAACGCTTACTATTTTAGTATATCACTCAAAACTAAGCTAAAATGCATTTTGTTAATGAAAACAGAAAAGTGCTTAGTATTTACGAGAGGCGTCAAGGATACACAGAAAAATTAATACATATGTACTGTTTTAATACTGTAATGTATTATGTAATTACAAAAGCATAACTGTAAAACTGCACCTTTTTGAAACAATCAGTCAAAAAAAAAAACTTTGTGTGGCAGGCGCGGATAATCCGCACCGCGGATAACCCGCCCGCGGATAATCGGGAGTCTACTGTATTAACGCCCCCTTTTAAGGCAACACTAGGGGTATTTTGGGACGGACCTCGTAATTTCGTACCGCGGTCAGATGACGAGGCTGAGTCCTCTGACCGTGGTTCCCTCTGAATTAGCACCCCCCATCCAAACTTCCACACCACACCACACCAGCGAGAGGATGTTTGGGCCAAACGGATTTAGCGTGCACCAGACTCGCTTACATGACGGGTTTTCGGTAGAATTGGGTCTCGAACCTAAAACCGGTTCCGAAACCGAGACCGTATCACCAGGCCACGGCGGCCTTCCGTTGCTTTGCGAAATTAAAGCTATGTTAGCTGTAACTATATGTAGAGATAGATTGACCTATTTGGAATAACTAAACTAATTTTGATGTACTGAAAGAGAGAAGTAGTTCCAATGACAGAAAAGGGTTGTTTATTTTCTTGCAATATATTTTTCTTAAAAAACTGTTTTTAAAGAAATACATTTTAAAGTTAGAATAAAATGGTGTATTAAAATTGCGTTATCGATCCAATTAAAGAAAATGATTCCTCGAATTTCACTACCTATTGTTTAAACTCAATTGAAATAACTACAGTAATTTAATTACAGTAAAAATATGTTTTGGTTCTCAAAAATATTATTTTCAAAATTCCCATCATCACAGAAGCATGGTATTTTATCTTTCTCCTTCTTTCTTTGTTTCCTCACAAATGATGTTGAATCATTCAGCCTCGGATTTTTATTATTTTTGGGTCAACATTTGATGTTTCGAATGCTCCTTTATCGTGGCTTTTCCCTTTGACTTATATCCAATTGGCTTCAATAATCCAAGGCTGAGTGTAATGTATTGCATCCATGGAAATCGAAGGATTAACAATTGGCGTTTTTTCTCGGTTTATAAAAGGCTTTCGACAAAATTCTCTCTTAGTGAAGAACAGACATTTCTGAATAATAATCGCAAAACGAGGATATAAGCACAATTTTTAGTTCTTCTTATTATGATGAACCATATAGTAACAATAAAGATGTTATGCCCTCTCTCCCTCAGTATCCGGGGAAATTAAATGGCAATCGTCACAAAAGCACAAAATGTGGTTGGGTCTTAATGGCAACTACCGGTCATGGTAGAATCCTTCCAATACGAAGTAAGCACCGTTATTGGAATGGAAGTAATTCGACCTCTTTACCTTTAAGGGAAGCGAAAACCAACCACCATAATGAAGCTTCTCCTCTCAGTATTTGGAGTGTCCCCATGGGGAGCATCGCACAGTAAACCCAATCCTTATATAAGAAAAGCTTCATTAGCTTCAAAGGTTCGTTGGAAAGATAAAGTTTCGTAAGCCCAATTCTGACAATTTAGTGGTCCAATCCTGGCAATTTTCGCAAAAAAATACAAAAAATATAATTTTTGTAACTATATTTAAATTTTAAAACAATTAAATTGAAATTTAAAAAATAAATAAAAAATTTTAAAATTATATAAAACTTCTGTATTATATTAAAATTATTAAAAATTTATTGGAGTAAACTGTACCCAAACATATTTCTTTTCTGAGGATATAATAAAATATCTATCGACTTAAAAATATAAATACTTGTTTTCACGAACGGAATTCATATAACTCTTTCTCATAAAAATATTTTCAAAAACCACGTTTGCAAAATTGCAACATAATTTTCCTACTTCACCCCGAATTATGTTACATAATTGAAGTTATGACACATGTCCAACCCAATTAAAGCAACTTTTTCATACATTGTATAAGAATTAAAATTGTTATGAAAGCTTACTAGCAATTTATTTAAAATTTCATATCAATTTGCTGAATGTTCACTCTAATTGTGGATCCGTCGCCAATTTTTAGGCATATAATTTCTATTGAAAAAAATGATTCAAAGGAAATAAAAAAAAATTATATCGTTTGAATCTATAAATGTTCCACTGAAAAAAATTACGAAATGTTAATTTTTATGCGACTTTCTTTCCGATTAGTTATATTTAATATATGACATTCACAAACTGACATTTTAAATGTAAAAAATAAAATGTTTTGAATTAAAAAAAATTCATTAAAATTTTTTGAAATTCTTCATTTTTGCATGCATGGAGAACGAATTCAAGATAAGGTTTGCATCCAAAAAAATCAATAATTAATCCGTTATATAATAATGCTTTGATGCCTGAACTGTTTTCACACCATTTATGATTATGCTCAATATTATAATAATTACGGTCCCTAGGGGGCACTTCGTAATTGAGTATGAGAAGCTTCCGGCATGGTAGTTGGTTCCCGCCACCCTTGCGGGTATACGAAAAGGTGAGGGTTACTACATCCCATGACGAGACGTACTTTCTTAGGGAAGGGTTATACCGTGGCCTGTGATGGTGCTTAGTCTATGATTATAATAATTATGACAGTTTAATTTTAAGAAATTTGAGATTTTTGTAAGAAATGTTGAGCTCATAAACAAAATCAATCATTCAAATAAACATAAATGGAACTTTTTCTGTTACAAAGTATGACGTTCGTTATGAATTAATTGTGAGAAAAATAATTTGGTCTGCATGTTTACAAAATTAAATAGTTACAATCCGATGAACAGTGCCAGAATGAAGCTAGGTCGCTCCCTTTTCTTCTGTGATTGTGTCTTTTCTTTCAGAGGAGGTAATAAATTTTTTTTTTAAATTTAAGTTACCTAGGAAATTCTTTTTCATTGATTTTCTGCACATATAATTATTTTATTTAGACCAATATCTGATTATTTGGAGGACTCCTTTGTTTCCTCATAAACAAGCGAATTTTACGAATTTTATTATTTTTTAATGATTTTTAAATGATTTACGAACGAATTTTATTAATGATTTTGGTTAGGAAAAAACTTTTTTATACTGAATACGAGTTATAACGACAGAGTAGTGGTGTTCCTAAAATATTGGAGTACAATTTCAGAATCCTTGCTTCTGTTCTGATCATTATGCCCTTGTTATTGGTATGCGGTCTTATCTAAGATCTCAGTATAATAATAAAAACCAAATTAATGTTTAGTATGCATACAGAGTTCCACAAAACGTAGAGCATGGTTTTATTTCGTTAACTATTGGAATTAAACTTATATTAACAACAGTAAAATTTCACCAAATCAGGTACCCAAATGTATGGAAATATTTGACTTCTACAGAAAGGGATAATGAAAAGATCTGAAAAATTGAATTTTTATTCGGCCCTCATTCTGTAAAAGCATCAGTGAGTAAAATGTTTTTCTTACAATCACCTACAAGAACACAAAATTTCATGCTTCTGTCTGCAAAATTTGATAAGATATGTAAAAACACATTTGGACATTTTTAAATATCTCCGCCTACTTAAAAAATAATGCCTTAACAGAATATTTTAACAATTAAGAAATACTAAAACAATGTTCTGATGTAACTTTTGAAATTAATAAACCAAATTCGTAGACCAAACAATTCAAAAGAAATCGCACAAACTTCTAAATTAAGATATTTCCGTTTTCGATAAAAACTCAAACTGAGTTCATGAATAAACACAGAAACCTAAATAAAAATAAAAAATTTGAAAATATAGATAGAAAATGATCATAAAATATTATTTCATTTATTTCCCCCTTTTTTAAAAATCAACCCATTCAAAATTAATTCCCCATAGAGAGCTGATTCTTCCCATATGTAGTCTTTGATGTTGGCCAAAGACAAAAACACAATTAATAAAAAGTTTTATTATATTTTACTGTCACATATTTTATTTCTTATTTGAATTTCGTTTGTTATTGCAAATACCGATAACATTTTTCAAGTTGCAATCTAAAAAATACTTTTTTTTTCAAATCACTTACTAGAAACACTTTCTAAAGAACTTTTTTTCAAGCTAAGGATTGTTAGAAAAAAATTGCAAACAATTTCAAACTCTTGTGGCCACATTTTCTTTGTGCATTCTACTGAGTATTCAAAATAACAACATCTTGTATTTCATTTTGTCATAGGGTTATTAGTATTTTTTTTTAAAAAAAAAAAACAATATATTTTATAGAAATCAATTTTTATTGTTAAATTATTTTTTCATGTTATTTATTCTTTTGCATTTAAATTTTGGTACATTTGTAATTATTTTGTTTTATTTTTGTATATTGAATAACAGTCTCAAGCCAAGATGAGTCAACAATTAAATTTTAAAATTATTTTAACATATTTTTTTAACATATTACTCTCTATCTTCGCAGGATCTTATGATGACAAGAATCAAGATACCATTCGAAGTTTGTGGAGAGAGGGAGGAAGATTGTAACAATTTTTATCTAATCAACGTTCTAAAAAGAATTTACTAATCATTTGAAATTCGTCTTCAATGTAATTCTGACTTACGACTTCTGCGTGCTCTTATTTTTCCCACAGACCCAAAACACTGCAACCCTCCTTTAAAAGACTATAGAAACTAGAAATAAATCGGTTCGCTGCACGGCTTTTTTTGTGGCTTTAACATAGAAATCTTCCCAACAGTGAATATATATATATATATATATATATATATATACACTCAACTGTTTGTTGTGACGCACAAATCGTTAACATTTGAATAATCATGTTAACTTTCCAATATTCTGTGTGGATTTTCAGTGTCCTCAGATCTTAAATTATAGTTGTAAACTATGTCACACAAGTAAAAGGTGGTTTCATCCAGAAATACAAATTTGTTTGCGAAATCATCCACCTCCAACTTATGTTGCAAATTCGCATAGAAATTTTAGGCAATGATTTTTCAGGAGGTTTTATAGCTTGTACCATCTGAAATGTATCTAGATTAAATTGAGGACGTCTCCGTAACACACGCCGTACAGTTGTTTGAGACACATTCAGTATTGCACTGGCACGACGCGCTAATTTTCGCTATAAACGTTCCACTAATTTTTCCAACCACTTCAGTTTTGGCGGTTGTTTGTTTTCTTATATAAGTAGCTTGTGTTCAGAGATTTCTTTACCCGTCATTCGAAGTTGTGACGATGGGGTGATTCTTTACCAAAAGTGGGCTCTTTAAACGACGATTAACGAAGATGCTTTGCCATATACCAAATTACAGAACGCTATTTTGAAAATGATGCGTGTTTTCCCCTAGCGGTCATTAGCAGGAATTTCGTAACTGGAAAAATTTCAGGCCATTATATATATATATATATATATATATATATATATATATATATATATATATATATATATATATATATATATGATCAAGATTTGATTAAATCATTTACATTGCTTGACAAAGACCTTGAAGTATTAGATTAAGAACATGCCATTAACCAGTACGATCAGCGATCGTTTTAATCAACACGACCAAAAATTTGAATGTTCTGTTTGAATTTAACAGAAAAAAACTGAATTTTTTCACTTAAAAAAAAGCAGAAAATCTGTCTTAGAGAAATAGACTTTTTTCTAGTGAAAAGATCATCGCTGACCTTGATGCACTTTTATCTTTAATAGAAGTTTCTAAAGTTTCATTTAAACTTGCGCACACTATTTATTCTTGCAAAAGGCATTTTCCTTTCGCAAATGTTAATTATATTTTTTATAATTAATGAAAGTAATATGTTTTTAAAAAAGAATAAGGATCCAAAAATATTCTTGAATTTTTATTATATAAATTTCTGCCTTTATTAATACATATTAATAAGCAAATTTTTTGGTAATCCATGAAAGAACAAAAAATTGTAAGAGATTTTACTAAAATTATTTTCTGGTATTATTCAATATTAAATTAATTATTTGTATTTTAAAATACAGGTATTCTGCTAACGGCAGAAATCTTCCGGCATTATTTGTATTTCATAAACAATTCTCCTCTTAAAAGAATTTGATCTCAAATAAAATAATATGATGAAACAACTGCCTATTTCATTCCTTGGAGCATAGGTTCAAGAATGTATATACTTAAAGAAGAATTTAAAATTAAGTATAGTACATTATTAGAAGTTTAGATTTTCTAATAAATAGAACAAACAATTACTTGGAGGAGTTCGCAATAAGAACAGCACTGGTTTTCAAATATAATACCTGATTTAGAAAATAAATCAAGTCTTTAATTTTTAAAGAATATTTTCATAGTTTGAAAGTTATATGAATCAGTTTCTGAATTAAGATACCTTGCAGTAAAGATCAGGGAATCTCCATGCTACTTCTGTTATTCGATTCACTACAAAATCCTGGTAACTGTCCGATGCATTTAGCAGTGAAGTATTCTGCAATTAATCAACTGAGATATTCGATTTACTTTTGTAAAATTCTCTTTACGTAAAATTCTCTTTTAAAACAATTCTGTTTTGTTAATTTGCCCAGGTTTTCGCATCCAAATGCTTCTACATTTGATATCAAATTCTGAGTAACTCAAGACTGATCGAATGATTGATAAGATTTCTTAACTTTGGGCTTAATAAATTGTACTTAAGCTTAACGCTTCTTTGCATGATTTTTATTTATTTTGTGAAATAAATCAGGACGAAATAATTCATGATCTAGATTAAAGGAAAAATGTTTTAAAAAATTCCTAGTAAAAATATATAATATAAAATAATTAAAAATTGTAGGATGAAAATATCCATCATCATGCAAAGATATGTTAAGCTCAGTACAAAATCTTCAGTGTTCCTCTTTTCTATATTACTCCAATTATTATCGCTTTTATTAGCAAAAAAAATCTCAGATTAGTTATAATACTCAAAAAATATTCAAAAATCGCATGTTTTTTCTAACCAGAATAAACAGCGGAATGACAAGTTCAAACCCGCTATAATAATTATGATATTTGAATTTTTTTAGAGCTACGTTCCTTATTACGCAATAGTCGTGAAAAAAAGTTGCCAGCAACGGCTAATTTACAGTATACATGTTTTGAGTACAGTTTTTGGCTCACTCAATGTTATGATGGTAATTTCCATCATCATACCAAGAAGGGTTAAAGATGCGGTGCTATTGAATATTTCCGTCTAGCAACTATAAAATTATAACTGGGTATTCTGAGAATAAATATCAAATCATTCTTCTATACAAAGCCAATATATAATAATGCAAAAAGTTTTAACTTTAACGTGCAGCTCATAACAGACGATTATAGCATTCTAGTAGCCATAAAATAATAATAAAAAATGCATTAAGGAGTTATTTGTAAGAAATCAAGTGGGAATATTTTCTGCTTTAGAATTACATATTTTAATTATTCAGTTATAAAAGAATACATCCTGCCAATTTTAGCAATTCAAACTGTTATTATGTTACTCTCTTTGATTAGAAGTTTGTAAAACATAATAAATCTGGCAAAGCCAACAGAAGCAAATTTTAATAACATCATAAAAATGAATATCTAAACACTAATATCCTAAAGCGGCAATTTTCTAATAGCGTGAACTTTTGAAGAAAAGATAAAGGTTATTTGCCATCAGAAAGCAGCCATGGTGTTGACGGAATCGATTTAGTTACTTGAAAAAATGAAGCCGCGATGCAAGATTTGCGAAGCTTAAAAAATGAAGTGTTTTTTAACCACAAATTTCTAAAGACTTTCATTAACTTTCACCTCTTACGCTTCGTAGCACTAACAAGAAAAGCAAAAAATTCCACGGATAATTTTTTATTCGCAAGACCACATGGCAAATTTCATTTATTTATAAAAGTGTGTTTTTTAGTTAATGCGTTCATATTCATGAAAATAAACAATCAAATTGTTGATGGATTAAATCCAAAATTCATTAAATGTCTACAATTCTAGTTATAAAATGCATATCAAATTTAAAATATCTAACTTGTGTCGTTTAAGAATTATTCATATTGACATTCTCCCGAAAAAATAGACAGACCATGATTGAAGATATAAGGAAGAAAGCGGTTGGAAAAGAACACAATTAATAAGAGCTTTCGAACACGGAATTATTATTTCAAATCTTGATATGTTACTTGATATATATACAAAAGATTCATTTAAACTTCATTTCTAATTTATGGACGATTTTTAGAAAAGTAAAAGAAGAAAGTTAAATGGTAAAGTGTTTAGAGCAGAAGGAGATTATTGGCAACGTGTCAATTGATTCTTTGAACTCAGAAGAGAGTTCCTCAATTTTATAAAGTGTATCTAAATTCCTAAATAAACATTTTAATTAGGCTCTCGACAGTGGGCTGCGGTAATAAATAGTATAATTCAGCGATATCTAAGGCTATTTAAAACTATGGATTTCGAGAAGCATGATTGAAAAAAATTTTTATCTTGAATGCCTGTATAACATGAATTATACACACACTCACATGAGAGAAATAGAATAGCGGTGGCCAGATGGCAAGGCCTTGGCTGCGGAACCGATTCCACCGAAGAACCGTCGTGTAAGTGGATGTGGTGCACGTTAAATCTGTCGTGTCCAAACGTCCTCCCACTGGTGTGGCGTCGAAGTTTGGAGAGGGGACAGTTCAGGTGTCGTCCTCGTCATCTGACCGTGGTTCATAATTTCAAGATCCGTTCAAAAATAGCCCTAGTGTTGCTTTAAAACGGGACGTTAGTATAATTAAACTAAACATAAGAGAAATTAGAATCCCCCCTTTTTTAAATGCTATTGTTTCAAATTCAAACACATAGTCACATTTGCTTTTAAATTCTGAGATACTGACGCGTTTCGTTTCCTTGTAGTTTCTCATGATCTAACAATTGTAACTTTTACTGTCTAATGTTTATCTGCTATTTCACGTGAAAAACACTTCCCAATGAAATAGCAGATAAGTTTTTTTCCAGGGAAATAATCTATCACGAACGCAAAATAAAATTAAAACATGTTCCCACTTTCTCTTTTCTAGTTGGTATCTATGCTGGTACCATGTTATTCAGGTTCCTGATATAGTTATCTAATCAAAATTGTCTATAATTATCTAATCTAAATTGTCTCTAAAGTGATCTTAAGAAGGATATAATTCAATAATTTTTTTTTCCTCATTATTTTCAACTTGCATCAAGAAAATCAACAAAATTGCGGAAAACCCGCAGTACATTTTGAATGACATTTTTGGATAAATTTTCGTTATACAAAATTTTAAAATAATCCTGCCATCTGCCTCAAACCACGCCCAAAGAATTCAATTTCTTTGAATTTCTTACTTTCATAATTTACCACGGGATTCTTAGCCTGCTATTTTAACTTGCAGAAAATGTTAGTCTATATCAAAAATGAAATTTTTCCGCTTAAGCTGAATCCAACTAAATTTCTGCATTAACTGATTCGACCACACCCGAGCACTTTTTTTCAGACTTTTTCAGAAAGCCCCTTTTTCTTCCTGATAGTGAATTCTGCTCTTGGTTAACTTCAACATCAAAAATTTTCTGATTTTATGGTCTAGATTGCTATTTCGTTGTCATCGAAGAATGTGAATTAATTAGAACTTCAACAAAATGTTTCACCGATACCTTTTTTTTTTTTTTTCACCGAGGGATATAAAATTAACGAGAGCATTCTCTAAATTGAAAACTAAATGCACATTAAAATATGCAGCTTCAAAGAGTAATATCATATAGTTTTAGCTTGTCAATATTTGAATTTTGTGTTTTTATGATTTTTAAATGCTTTTATTTATTCTAGCTTATTATTTGAGAAATTGATTTGGTTTTATTGTGTTTTTAGGAAATTATTAATTTTCATTTAATATATTCCTTTTTATAACTTTTGTTGATATTATTTTGAATTATTGCTTTTCCGTATAAATGATACTTTAGTTCAAATTTTGTATACATTCTTTAAAGTATTCTTTATTTAGGAAATTGTGAGAGAATAAAGAAGTTAAGAAGACAGATAAAAAGCAGAAAAAAAATTTGGAATGAACTACCTGCTTCCTAATTAAAAATATCAGCTAACCAAATTGTATCTATTTAGCTCTCTTCGTTTTGTAGTTATAGTATTATTTTTTATTCAAACAGCCGAGCAGACAGACTTCTTCAAAAAGAATTTTGCTTAAAATTTGATAGAAATTTACGAATTTTGTGCAAAGACTATGATCCAAACCTCATCCGCCTAATTCAAAATTATATATTTTTTTTTGTGTTATCTTTGTTTTTGACAGACAGATAGACATTTAAGAAAATTGTTTTACGAATTCTAGGAGGTCTGAAACGTGAAGATAAAAATAAAATTACGAATTCAGTTTTTAAAATATATTATTAATATTGATAAAATAATAGTTCCTAAAATGACCCAGAAGCAAAAAGTAACAATTTTCAGTGCTCGAGAAAAATATTTGATTCAAATAGAATTTTTTATATTGAATTCCAATATGTAAGTAGTAGTACTAGATGAATCGTCCACAGTTTTTTAATGCTCCTAAACTAAAAGAGAATGAAATACCTATATTTGCATGAGTACGTGTCACTATTTAGCTTACTTAAAATGGTTGGGGTATTAATTTTCTTTGTTAAAACATCCCTCTTCAATGTCCAACTGTAGTCACCTGACATTTCTTAGAATCTCTTTCCCATGGCTGCGAATTTTGGGGGAAATGCTTTCCCTATTTGTTAATTAATTAATTTGTTAATTAATTAATTAACAAATTAACACAGAATTAAGATTTTCCGGGAGGAAATTTAGCTAAAAGTTCAAGAAACGTAAGGACATATTACAACTCATATTTTTGCATGACTGAACAGCTGAACTACAATGTAACGGCAGTTTAATGATTTGTAATTTTCCACAAAAATTCGAATAATAGTGGATTAAGTATGATGTTGAGCAAATAGAACCATTGATGAAATTTGCAACTCATTATCGCCTTTCTGTGAAGCGGATGAGTCCAAATGATTTTCTTCTGAATCAATTTTTGGCCGATTCTCTTAATTAAATATTCATGGGCTAATCTTCACAATAAAATATGAGTTGAAGTATATCTTTCACACGCCGAAGTTCAAGGGCATCTAGCTTTTCAGGAGAAATAAGAATAATATGCAAATCGAAAAGAGTCATGATACTTTTAATGATGTAGTTTATATATTTACACTTGCCAGAAAAAAATTTAAGAAAAAACATATCCAAATATTCAAGAATAAAAAAAGCATACTCCCAATACAATTATTCCAAATCAGCCATTTAAAAAGCGATGTGTGTTATATTTCTGAAACTTTTATTAAAGTATAATGAATTGCGTAAATAATATAGTAAATAAAAATCATCATTATATTCTGCGTTTTTTATTCTTGGATATTTGCAACGAGTTTGACGCAGACTTTTTCTGGTAAATGAATATGCTTAATGTAACTGTGAGTTTTACATTTCTGCAAGATGCACAAAATAATACAGCACTCTATTCGTAAAATAATGTCCCAACGTCTTTGAAAATACTCTGAAAGATAAAATTTCTCATACATTTTCATCATGTTAATAATTTAATTGCTTGTTATGAGAATATAATACGATTTTTTTTTGTAGCAGAAGGTATTAAATGCATCGGTAATCACTCAGCAACTTGCAACAAACATATATTTTACTAATTCTTCTTCATAAAACTTTATACTTACATATGTTGTGGAATTTTTAATGGATGAATATCAATGAAATACAGCGTTTTTATTCATCAAGACACCGTTTATCGATATGAATGCAAGATAAAATTTATCAATTTTCTTTTTTTTTCTGTTTTTAAAGCATTACACTTTTAATTTTTCATTACTGAATGCTCATTTTCATTCTCCAAAGAGCTCATTATTATATGAAAACAAACTTATCAAAACCTGATGAACATATTTCAGAATAAATTTAATATCCGATATATACATTGAGAATGTTTAAAATTGAAAATTATTGAGACAAATGATTGATTGTAGATTGTAGGCCAAAACCCAAAACAACAACAAATATTTATTCTAAGAATTAAAAATAAAGAGAGAATGTCTATCTCTAAGGAAATTATTTTTTTGGCTTGAAGTTGGAACTTTCTTTTTTCAACCATATTTTTGAATAAGTATTGCAAAGTGACTGCGTTTCTTCATTTTATCTGTAATAAAAGTGGTTTCCCTTGTTGGTGAGAAAATTAAAAGAGCTTATAAGTTAAGTGCTCATAAAGAAATCCACTTCTGAAAACTTATTAAAACCGTTCTTCTGTAACAGTAATTTAATTTAATTTTGAAACAGATAATCGATATGTAGATGATAAAGGATCAGTTTCGTAAATTCTGTCGACTATGGCAGATAAAAAGAAGGCATAGGGATTATGGTTAATCGAACTGAGCGAAAGCATTTATTTCCCCTCAACATAAATCAGCTTGTACAGTCGCCGGTTTAAATGCAGAAAACGGATCGATTAAAAAGTATATAGAGTGCATACGTGATTAATATAATTATTTTATTTTATCAGTCATCTTTAGTGATTTATAGAATTTTTAAAAAATGTATTATTTTATAAACGAATGGATTATTCTCATGTGTTTGCAGTCCGCTGAAAGGACGGTGTCAGTATCTATTTTAGTCAAAAGAGTTTATGAAGATAGCCTGTAGAAGATTTGTGCCACCAGCCATTTATGCGCTGTTAATATCGAGTTATAGTGTCATTCTGCAAAGACACTATCAGAAGCTGGTTCTTGGTTCTCCTGACAGTACAACAATGATGATTGAGAAAGAATCTGAAAGTTGAAAATGATGACTTAAGTACAGCACTAATAGTGCCTGATAATCTTAAAAATCTGATACTTAAAATTGTCAATATTTTAACAACTGTTTGAAAGTAAGAAAGAGTTTGGATTTCTGTTGTTGTGAAACAAGAATTTGGGGAATCACTGAGATTTTTGAGGAGATTTTTTTTAAGTGATGGCCTGTTCCTTGTTTAATAGGAAGATAGGAGTATAGGAAGATAAGAAGGAAGGCCAGTGATTGACCACTTTGTGTCCATGGGCCAACTACCTCGGAGAGAATGTCAGTTAGGCGAATTGGTCAGTGTTATGGATGAACTATGCTAAAGATAACAGTCAACCACAACAAATTCTGCCGTTACAGTCAGTGGTGGCGGGGTGGTTGGCTGTACACAAGAAGTAATGTCCATTCTTTGGCAACAGATTTTTTTTCTACTCCTAAGACTGGAGATTTTGCTTATGACTATTTTCTTCCTATTATCTAGATTCCTACTTTACTGCTTATCTAGATTCCTTTTACTGCTCTGTGGAAGAAGTCAGCACTGTACTAAAATCAATATGGGGGGATAGTGCTTACCAATAATATGTCCAGAACAAAACTCAAAAACTAATAAAATTCATGGTAGATAAAGAATATATTACTATCAATCTGTACGTATTCATAAGTTCTCCATAGCACAAACTGAATTCTAATTGTACGCTACATTTGTCTATAATTTCTTCTATTGCATAATAGTTTGAAATTTGTACTATTTTTTTTTTTTTTTCAGAATATTTTCAGCTGATAAGGTAGAATTTATTCGATCACACATTTACGTTTTTCCAATCTCTGTTGAGATGAATTCTAAAATTAAAATTCATGAATTAACTTTATATATATATATTAATTTTTAAAGATTTTCTTGGACCTTTTTTTCTACTCCACGATTACTTACTCAAAATGATATCGAATATTTTTGTTCTAGTTCTGGAATTTTAGTAAGCTGTGAGAGTATGTTCATGTTGTTCATTTCACTACAACATAAATATATTCACTGTCACAAAGAAATAACTGAAAATGCAATTGCTCTTTGATCGTAAGAAAATAAACCAAACTATCGTACTTACGAAAAGTCAAGTTTCTAAATGCCATCAATCATCATTTGTGTTGTAAGTGTGTAAATTGTAGGAACTCTCAGGTTTTTATCAAATAATTCATTAAACGGTATCATTTTTCTATATAAAATAACAAGAAACTTTCCCAAGTCTTTATTTATAACATGACTGTATTTCAAAAAAAAAAAAAATGAATGGCATTTGAAGTACAGCACCATAACATCTGAAAACGAAAGAAAAAAATCATTCCACTAGTCTCACCACATGAAAATATAGTTCTGAAATTTTAATGGGCTTGTGCTGCGTAGGAGAAAAATCCCTTCCTGAAGGGAAACTCTCAAAGCACTATCTCATATATTTTACCAGTTCTACTAAGTGCCTTCGTTTTCGTATAGCTACAGGACATATTTCGTCCTTAGTGTAATTGCGTAAAGGAAAAGAATCCTCTGGAAGAGTAATAGTTTGTTAGAGTGACAGAATTGGTGTTGTAGAGTTCGATTTCTTTCTAGCATTCAAACAGCATCTATTAAGGCTATTTTCTATTGCTTTCTCTAGTAAACTGGTCCTTTAGAGACTTCAAAAAGCTACTGCAAACTAAAAAAAAAAGAATGTCTTTTATCCCTCTCTTTCTCTCCCCCCCCCCTCTCTCTTTCAATTACTTGCCTACTTTCAAAGAATTCAACGACTATTCATTCATTTTGGGAGATAATACTTCAACTTCTGAGTATCAGTTTCCTTTACATGGGAGAATTGTTGTCAATTGAGGCTAAGCACTTCCATTAGACTTAAATTGGTTTGGGTCAAAGCTAAGAAGACGTTTTTTTATTTTATTTTGATATTTGTTTACCTCGAAAAAAAGTAAAAGTTCATTTATAATATTGAGACTTGTTCATAAAAGGAACTATCTCACAAAAATGTTGCAATTGTAAAACATTTTTAGTGCCACCAAAATGATATCACAGCAATACGCTACCTTGAAATTTTTCCTACGGTTTACTGAATACGAAAATATCTATATAATTACAAACATGGTCAAAAAGGTACTAGTCTCAGAATATGCTATAATTCGGCAACTTATTAGCAACTATATATCCATAAGTACTATATCTAACTTCCAAAATTAGAAAAAGTGAAACCTATTCTTCCACAATCAAAGGGAAAACGTTCAACTTAAACAACCATTTTGTGAATAAGTTGCTATAATGCTTACCAGACGATACGGCTTAATATAAATAAAGTCATTGTGATTAAGTATATGTATATTCCAAATCTCCTCCGTATCAACTGAGTTATATTCAATCCAATTTTGCACACTTATTATTTAAGACAGGAGAAAGAATACTGTCAAATTTCCAAAGCTCAACTAAATAATCAATTAATAAGAAATCAACCAAAATTTTATATTTTTTCCATAGCAATTTCAGGGAAAATTGTCCCACAAGAAATATTTTTAAACCATCTTAAAATTCCAAATTTTACAATTTCAACTATATCTATTCCATTTCTGTGCAATATTTCTTTTCATTCTTATTATTTAAAAATTAAAAAAAAAAACTTATACACAATAAATTTAATGTTAATTCTGAACTACTCTATTCTATATTTTAAATTTCTGTTTTATTTTAATTCATATCTTCTTGCCAAAAGTCCATTTATTTAAAAGAAGTGATTTAACTCTACGCCTAAACGCAGGTAACACTCAAACAGAAGTAAGGAAAGCAAAGCTCTTGTGAACAAATGGAACAGATGTTCAGAACACTAGTGGCTTCAGATATGAGAAATTAATCAGTATAGCTTTTTTCTTCAGCCTTTCCCCCTCTTTTGGCAACATAACAATCAATTTTGAAGTGTACTGTCATCAGTTGGAGAAATTGAAAGATTCACTTAAACAGAAAAGGCAAGAATTGATCAATAGAAAAGATACAGCGTTCCATCAAAGACCCCATACAAATTTGATAACTTACTTAAAAGTTTTAGAGCTTGGATGCTATACATTGCCACATCCCACTCCAGATCTTGCACCTCCTGATTATTACTTATTTCGGTCTCTATAAATTTTTTTTAGGCCGTAAAACTTTTACTTCAAATGAGGAGATCAAAAGTTACCTGGATCAATTTTTTTCTGATCAAACAATAAGAATTTTATGAGCTTGGAATCATGCTACTGCCAGAAAGATGGCAAAACGTATTGGACCGGAATGAACAATATATAATCCTATTAAATACTGTTTCGCTATAAGGAAATCGCCTTTCATTTTCATAAAACAAAAATCACGAAATTACTTTCCAAACAACCTAATAAGTTCCAAGCTACCATAGATTTAATGTCGTTTCGATCCATTTTGATCTATAGGAACCATTTTTCTATTTCAGAATAATACTGCATCAATCATCAGGATCATACAGCAGATTATTCTTCAAGTATAACTCAACATATCCAAGTTCTGCCTTTGGGGAGATAAAAGTGGCCCCATATCAAAAATTTATGAAGAATGATTTCTGCACAGTCGTTGTTGCCCCATACAACGTCTTTAAAAGCAATGGTTACTTCAGGTTATGATTTTGACACGTGCGCATTACCGTAAATGATAATGTGCTTTAGTGATGAAAACATTAATATTGAAGAAACTTACTTTCTGCTTCAGAGGAACCCACTTGCAATTCAGGCTTTCATCCATCACTCGTGTCAAGATGGCTTAATGGATATTGAATACTTTCTTCAGAATCCGTTGTTTTGTTTAGATATCTTATGCAGAAGTCCAGGGTCTGTCGAGGTTCTGGAATTGTTTACAAACATAGAGGCGTACGTCTGACCACACCACTTTGGTGATAAACAAAATTGCCCTTTTCTTTATAACTGGAACTTTCTCTGTCATTTGTTTGCAGGAGAAGGAAACTTAGACATTACAATTTTTTTTTAATATATTGATTTATCTAAATCTTATTTTTGAGTCTATGAACTTTTAAATTGATTGCTCCACTGTAAATTTAATCAGCCTAATGAAATGTAGCTGTTATTCTACTGCCAGAACCGAAGAAAGATTTCTCTCATACAGAATTTTGCAAAGAAACGTACGCGGGAAGATACAGAAATGTATTCGCAACTTGTTGGAAATCCTAACAATTGACAACCTACTGTTTCTTGTACAGTTTCAAAACTATAGGTCCAATTAACGAAACAATGAACACTATTAGGCATTTTTGCGAATTATTCACTCAGCGAAGGAAATATTTTATAGATATGTATCAAAATATAAATGCGTCAAATATCTTTGAAAAAACCTCTTTAAAACGAAATATATCATTATATTAAAAAAAAAATTAAAAATACATAATTTTCAGATTTTTTAAAAATATTCCAGGTAAAGGAATTTTTAATTTTTTCCCTTCTGTTATATAAAAATTTATTGAAATAAAACCATGTATGATTCTGATTTTTTAGGAATATTTTTATATAAATGTACTGAATTTTCATAAGAATTTTGTGTTTTTCTGAACTAAAATTAATACAATTACCTAAAAAAAACTCGAAACAAAAAAATGCATACCCAGTTTACTTTCAATATTTAATCTTTCATTTTGTAAAATTTCCTCAAAAAGACACCTAGGACATTTCAAAGATTTTTGAATCTAATTAGAACATCTTTTGGAGGAAAAAATCATTAAAAACTTATTTATTCTTCTAAGCTCTTTAAATATTTCTTTTATTGAACAATGTATTTTATAATGATATTTTTTGTTGAATATAAAGGTATGTTAATGATGAAACAATAAAAAGAAAATTTCATATTTTCGTCCTTTTTCTTCTTATTTCAAAGTCCACTGTACTCTTAACATAATGAAAAGTTTGTACAGTTGCATTACACAAGGCACGCATTGAATGTTCGACACAACAGAGCCAGCATACAGCAGAGCAGGCAGCACAGGAGGAAAAAAATGAGAGCGTAGTTGACTAAGAATATATTGGAAAGTAGTTTCTTGTAACGAGATTTAGTAAAGGTGGAGGTGGCGTTTCTCTGCTAGTACCAAATATATGCCGAGTTATTTTTGAACTCAATATCAATATATAATATCAATTATATAAATATCAATTTTAACTTTAAAATATTTAGAGAGTGTCGTATTATTTATAAACTACGACATACGCAATAAAATGAAGAGACACTGCATGATGATAAAAAAGTTTAAAAGGCTCTAAAAGACAGAATGGCAGAAATTGTTCTAAGCATGGGTAAACACCCTCTGTACATTTTTTAAATTTGAAATGAATTTACTTTAAAATTTAACTAAACAATTGCTTTCTAAATTAAGTCTCATAACTACAAAAAAAAAACTAATTAAAACAAAAACCTTTTACCAAAAAATTCTTTTATTAGTAAGCTAAAAAGTAGAGATTAAATATTTTTTATCAGAAGTCGGGGAATTAAGTTAAAAGCCGTAAAAGCATGAGACGCTGGGAATTAAGAAGTAAGAAAATGAGGACAAAATGAATATGGGAATTCTCAAACATTTACTGGAAAGTAAAAATAAAATACGAATGCGATTATAATTCCAATTTATTTTGAGTATTTCGATCAGGGACTCAGGCATTTACAGAATTTTTTTATCTCCAGAACTTTAACAAAAAAAAAAAACACTTCTGCATTTTAGTATACAAATAACAGCGTGCTTTTTAAAAGCCATTTTTCTTATAATTTAATGCATGCTCCAAGTTTACTCCAGTTATAAATCAAAAACATGCTAAAAGAAAGAATGGTCTTGCTTATATTATAAATGCCACTACATATATATTCTATATGGATGTTTTAGTTTAATCCTTAACTGGAGACATGAATTTCCTCAAGCTGCCAAAGACATGGAGTCAAAACGACTCCATTATTGTTTTTCTTTTTTGCCTTTTGTAAGAAGCATTGGAATTTATTTTGGAAACGCAATACACTCTGGAAGTTTTGTATTACCAAAAATAATAAAAATATTAATATTCAAAATGGTAAATCCTATAATATTAAATGGTGGAATGATGTTATAAGAAAAACCTAAGCAATCCTTTGATGAGTATTGACTTTGTTCAGATATTCCAGAATTACACTAATGTTAATAAGTGTTAGAATTTAGCAAACAAAAATGAATAATACATTATTCTGAAATATTATTTTAAGAGTATTTATTTATTCTTTTTGCATTATTCAAATTAAAAGCACTTTCAGAGGCATGGAGTCAATGACTCCATAAATAACAACAAAAACTTTGAAAAGGAATAACTCGGTTATACGCATATGTTTATACTTAGACTTTTGTCAACATACTGCTGAAAGAAAAACTTGAAGATACTAAGGAGATAATTGTATTCAAGGAGAAAATACCACGTGATAATCAGAGCTAATGAACAACGCGGAGTCATTTTGACTCCCGTCTCCAGTTACGGGTTAACTTGTACAATCAGTGAGAACACGAAAATAAATCCCCGTTGTCGCAATGAGAGCCTGCTATTATCAAGTAAGGAGAAAAAAAAAAATGTTGTTGTATTGCCACAAGATTATCTCTATGCTCTGGGCATACTTCGTTCGTGCATACGTTTCATCTGAAAGGAAGCCGAATATTTTCGGAGGACTTCTTGCCAGAACTATTGATCCAACAGCGAGTCCCTGCTGCATATTGAAGTCCCTCCAATTCCATTAAACGCGGTTTCTGTGTATCGTGCCGTTTTCCTTCACACTTAAGGAAAATAAATGAATTGCGTCAGGAGCATTTCATTCAGGAGCTTCATTTGCCATTCACCAACGATATTGAAACAAATGGCTTCTACATTGTATAAAAAGGAATTTTGCTTTCCCGTGTAACATTTAGAACTCGGGTTAGCACGCGTGGTTCAATTCATATGCATAATAAATAATAAATGAATTTGATTTGCATGAATTTGATTGAGAGAATAAAAGTCGTAGGAAAATCAATGAAATGCTTCAGGAGTCCGAGAAGGAATTTTTTATTATCAAGTTTATAAACATTATATACAACTTTGTAAATAAGGCATAAATTACAAATTCGTAACTGCACAGTTTTATTAAATCCATTGGTAGTTAAAAACAATAAAAAGTTATAATTCTAGCCTGGTTATAACTGGCTAGAATTATTTAAATTTAATATTACCGAAAATAACGTTTTTAATGGAATTAATTTTTATAAACAAGTAAAGGGCATTCCAATGTAAACAGCTTTCTCAAGTGCTTTAACCAATGTTTTCCAACATTACTATGAGAAAAAAAATAATTAAACACAATTTAACAAACGGTTGGAGATATATCGATGACTTACTTTTGTTAAACTTAGATAATACTAATATTGTTACTAATTGTTCAACTAAAATACTAATATTGTTACTATTGTTCAATAAATCAACTTAAAGCTACCTATCTGGATTTAAAAATCGAACTTTCTAATGATAACTCATTAGTTGGAATTTGCGATAAAAGGGATGAATTCATCTTTAAAATAATTAAGCTTAGTAATTACTATTCTAATCTAAACTCTAATCTAAAAAACAAAAAATTAATTTTCTCACAATTTAACAAGATTAAAACAGTTTGTAATAATAAAATTTCTTATAATGAAGCAACAAATAATCTCATTAAAAACTTAACTATTAATGAATTTCCCAGAAACTTTTGCAATATAGAAGTTTTAATAAGAGAAGGGTTGTCTTCTTTCTAATCTTTTTGCACAACTAAAAATAGGCTTTCTGGTACATGTTAACTAACTCAATAGATGGCGCCTCCAATTATTATTACTTAGAATGGCGAAGCGCTTTATTCAGGGGCAGCTATGGACGCTTGGCTTGATGCCTTTTTGTAAAGGTTTTACCTGCGACTGGGATGTGCTTTCCTTTTTGTTTTAATGATTTTGGTTGTGAGTGTTCTTTTATAGTTTATATTATGTTATTGTAATTTTTGCTTAAATTGGAGGTTATAATTTATTGTTTTATTTCTGTGAAAATTAATTTATCTCCAGGACCTCAATTTCAGAGGATTTTCGGATCACGAGGGGTCAATATTGTTAAACGAAAGTCAGACCCCTCACAGAAAAAATCCCTTGTTAGAATCCCTGCCTGAGGGTGACCCTTTCGAAAGTCTTCAATAAAGTTTTACTGATTTGGTTTAACTGTTTTCTTTATTTGCAAGAATTGCGAGCGAGATTTCTGCTAGGAATTAAATAAATTAGTACTGATTTATAAACCTCTGTAGTAATGAATATAGGCATTTAAAACTGAAAGAAGCGGTGAATGAAGGAAGCTTAGAATCTTAATATAAGTTTGTAGCTTTTCGCCATTAAACATATTTTTGTGCTAAAGGTTTGTTGTGAATTTCAGCAGGGAGGTCGGAATTTCAACATTAAGAATACTAGGCGTGATATTTCACATAGAAAATGTAAAATCATAACTTCAATCAAATGAATGCTTGCAGTCAGAACTCAATATTTCTTTTTCGCCTTTTAATGAAAAGCAACATGAAGTTAAAAAAATAAGTGTGGGTAAATGGCTGAATTAACGCTTTAATTTTTAAATTAACTATAAATAAAACGATGTCATAAATAAAAAAAAAACTATCATATTGTATTCTCCACATGTTGTAAATCCAGCACAGTTTTATTCTCAAAGCGCATAAGAATAAAAATATATTCAAAGAAATAACTTTTGTTCATATTATGGAGGATAATTTGATAATAGGAAATCCTCTGAAATCTATTTGCCTTTTCCTCCTTCGGTATCTTTTAATCAATGATCTGTGTTATGTTTTTTATTGTCTAATTAGATGACACTTTCTGTTCTTGAAATTTGTTTTTGTATTGATTCAATTAAGCCTTCACAAGTCACTTAAAATGTTCATGAACAACCGGTCATTTTTGTCTTGAATTATAAAGTCTGCGCATTACGTAATTATACATTGCAAGTTCAGAACTATGGCAATTCAAGGCAACAACCACACTCGGGCACCGTAGTTCCCACCATAGAAGATGAAAGAAACAAGAATCCTTGCAATAAATAAATAAATAAACCCTGATTATCTATAATCACCAGGATATAATCGAAAACTCATTTATAGAACCGCCTTTCAATAGACATAAATTAAATTTAAATGAGGCAATATCGTTCAGCATTGTTAAAAATTACCATATTTAAAAAATGTCTAATTTTGAACGATCAGACGGTATTTCACTCCTGGGGATCTGCACTCGAGCAATAATAGTAGTTCTCATAAACTGGATTGAAGTTGCATTATGTTCTATAATATCAAGTAGAAACAAGTTTGAGACTTCTTATATATATACTTGAATATATTAAAACAACATCCATTTTCTTCCAATAAAACCCAAAGCGGCAAAAAAAATGGATTTTTTTCATTGAAATTAACTCATTCGAAGAATAAAATATACAAAATAATTCTTTTAGAAACAGATTAATTTGAAAAGAAAATTGCAATAACTCAAGTTTTATCAGATAATCATAATATAAATAAAAGTCATTGTGGATATATAAATATGTGTGTGATTGTATGTATGTATGTATCTATGTACGTATGTGTATCTATGAATCACGCCTCTCCTGAACAATGAGCTGATTTCAAGCAACTTTTGCGCACTTATTAGTTATTTTACGAAAAAAAAAACATTTCAAAGCACAAAAATGTATTAAATTTTCTATCAATTAGAAACTAACAACAAAAAAAAAATTATTCTGTCTTAAAATTCAAAATTCTACTTTTTCAACGATGCCAATTTAATTTCTGAGTGTTTTTTCCTTCAATAATAATTTTCTTCTTAAAATTGAGGGCAGACAAATTTTGAAATAAAGAAGGAATTTCTTTGCTAGGCACTCTATAATTACGTTTCGAGTTTCACTTTTATTTTAATACAAATTATTAGACTATGTTTTCATTGGTTTTTAAAATAGTTATTTAACCTATAATTGGGTATGATGAAATATTTCAATGTAAAACGAACGGAATATAAATTAATTACCGATTAACAGGTTAACAATACGTAAAAGAAAGCATAAGTTTATTGCTCAAATTCAAACGTAATCAAGAAAAGTAAAGTGCTCATGAGAAAATGAAATATTTTTATTGTTGAAGAACAAGAATACATATGAAGAATTTTTTCAGAACATATTAGTAAAATTTTAAAAGCAAGCTTTACAAGTAGACAGTTGACACTTTGTACTCGAGATAATTATTGATTTGGTTTATTTTCATATTTTTACTGCTGAAAAATTAACTATTTACCCATCTGTTTTAAAATTTCTTTAAAACCTTTCTTATATTTCAGCATTTGTAAACGAAATTTGGATTACTAATATAATAATAAGTTACGGAAAAA
This sequence comes from Argiope bruennichi, assembly GCF_947563725.1. Lineage (NCBI taxonomy): Eukaryota > Metazoa > Arthropoda > Arachnida > Araneae > Araneidae > Argiope > Argiope bruennichi. Next base: position 59,216,513 of record NC_079163.1, read on the forward strand.
AATTAGCTATTAATAGTTCTAAAAATCTTTTGGCTCAATTGTTATTCTAATTGTAAATTTAAAAAATATTTAAGACAGTAAAAGAATTTTATGTATTACAAGTTGGTACTCGGCGCGTTGCTGCCACAGAACAAATAGTTTTGGAAATATCATTTGAAATTTGAAATACCTATCTTGTTTAATTAGGAATAATAGAAAGAATTATGTTTATTTTCTTGTCGACAATGAGCGCATTCAATGAAACTGAATGATATATAAAGGAGAAGTGTAAATAATATTTATTCTATTTTTTTTACTTTATTATTTAAGTATACTTTAGGGTAGACAACATTTTTTTTTTCTGTCTTCAGCAAAAACAAATAAATTTCTTGGCTGTTCGACTCATGAGCATCCAACATACAAATGGCCATGTGAAAAACATGGATTTTCTAGGTTCAAAGCAATAAAGTAGCAAAGTTTTATCACCATCGGATGAACAGTATGGCAGCGCATAAAATACGAACAAACATTCATTTTTATATATTAGATAATAACATATACAAAAGTATTTTTTTACTTTAGAATATACAGAAAAAGGTTTTAATCCTGAGCAACGTCGGCTATATCAATTAATGTTTTTCTAAATAAACAGGAATTTCCGCATAAAATTGGGCAGTACTTTCTACTCCATAGAGGATCTGTTATACGTTAAACCAAACGACAGACAAAAACGCATTTCGCTTTCGAGCGCTACAAAAATAAAAAATTCATTAGATCAAATGCAAAGTTTTTGATTTAGGATCAGTAGAAACTCGACCGGAGCTCTGAAAACCATAAATTACAGTGCACAAACATTCATCCTAACGAAATTTTAGAAAGGTGAAAAAGGAAAGGGCTTTCCTAAGTGAATATGCAGTTCGAAAGGACTTTGTGTTTTCTCTGAAAGGTTGTATATCACATTTTCTTGTGTTAAACTACATTTTCTCTTTATTTTTAACCAGAGAGTTTTCAATTTTTTTGCTCGATATTTGATTATTTTGGGCAATTTTATGCTATATTTTTTAATGGCAACTCTTTTTACTTCCAGTTTTTTTTAATAATAATTTTAAAGAGAAATTTAAAAATCTTGATAATTTTGTACACTTGAAAATTATCTTAACGTTTTCTGGGACTTACATTTTTGCCAAATATTAAAAAATGAATCCTGAAAAATCCAGTACATTTTTATTGCCTTATTTTTTTTTTCAGAATTATTTCTATCAACAAAGAATATTGACTATTTCTATCAAAAGCATAAAATTATATATATCTGAATAAAACGTATTGGGAGACTAAATTAACTTATTGCGATCCATGTGGGAATTGAAATAAATTCTGCCGACAATGATAATAAAGATTTCGGTCAAACATTTAAAGAAAATGAGATGTGCATTTTATGTTTCAAACCTTTTTAGCTAGTTAAAAGTCAATTTTAGTTCAGGAAAACATAAAATTCTTATGAAAATTCAGTAAGTGTGCATAAAAATATTTTTAACAAATTAGCATTTACAAAATCATATGTATTTTAGTTCCAAATAAATTTACATTGGATAATAAGAATAAACAATTAAATATTAAGTCACCTGGAATATTTTGAAATTTTAAAAATTTATATATCTTTTAAATTTTTTTAAATAATATATTTATTTCTTAAATGTTTTTTTTTTAATACATATGCATAAAAATTTCAAAATCCTAACGGAATTATTCCCAAAAGTGTCTAATAGTCTACTGACCCCTTAATAACGGTTTCCCGTTGATCTACAATGGAAAGGAAATCAGAAATGATGATGTCGTGTCCGCGTTATAACGGAAAGGGGGGGGGAGGGCATTAGCTTCTGAGGGCAAATACCCCTGAGAACCCGACGGCAGAATGACTTCTAGCTCATATGAAGATGACAATCACATACTCGTTTGCACAACCCCTTTTTACAGGGGGGCTCTTTCACACACCTCACAGACAGAAGACAGGATGAAAAGCGGCCATGCTCGAACCCGGGACGCCCAGATCACGAGGAAGACGCGCTACTCCTAGGCCAGGACGCCGGCGAGATCAGAGATAATATAAATAAAAAAGCATCAAAACGTATATCATGAAATTTCATAGAATATTATGAACTCCTTTTAACCATACAAATTTCAAGATTCTTCTATATTTAGTATTGAAACAAGGATTTCTGCCAGGCTATAAAACAAAAATGGTCCGCGTCACGATTTGGGTCAAACGTCCTCTTGTTAAACCTTTGATATTTTTTTCTGTCTCTTCTCCATAATTCAGGCATACTTAACAAATTAAATATCAGTGCTCTGAACTAATCAACCAACTTTGAGGGAATTAAATGATGTAAATACTATAAGCATATTTGCAAAGGAGAAAACAAACTTAAATATGTGAATTGTTGATTTGCTTATAAGTAAATTAAACTACTTATATTTCTGAAATAATTAGCTTAGCAGGTTTGCAATAAGCTGATAAGAGTGGATTCAAACAGATTACACGAAAGATGAGACATTTTTGAGATAAGCCTAAAGGAATTCAAAACAGGTGTAGAATAACGGATCAAGCTTTCCCGATTCACGGACAGCTCCTATTCTTTCTAGTGAGAAAAAAAAAGCCGTGAAATTTAATCGTCAACGAATATTCGAATATAGATTGGCTTTATGAAAAGAAAATTAAATACCGAAAATTGATGAGATAAATTTCCAAGAACAAGCGGTCGATAAAATTGATTGGGCGGGAAAGAAGACGGAAGTTATGAGAAATCCTCATAAATACCTATAAATAGATTAGAATTTTTCTCGCTTGCCATTGTTCAGATTCCAGGAACGGATCGATTCCAGTTATTTGAATTGTTTGCTTGCTTTATTTCATGGCACTATGGCTTTAGAGAGAAAAAAAAACATATTTCTGTAAAGAAAAATCAACTGATTTCGAAATGAAATTCGAGGAATAGGATTTATAACTTTTATTCGGAAATTAGATTTATATCTTAAGTTCGTGCCTCATAACCTAAATGTGTTTGTTCTCGGCTTTACCGAGTATTAGAGTATAAGCCTAAATCTTTTTGCAAACAGTATAAAATAGTACTTAATTTAAAAGTTTCCTTACATACTTGTCCTTCTTAACCCTTCTTTTCATGATTTTTTTTCTTTTTTTGGGGGGGAGGGGCGGTCATATAAATCAGGGTGATACAATTCATGCTCTGGATTAAAGCAAAAAGGTTTAAAAAATGCTAGTTAAATATAAAAAATACTTAAAAAAACAATATGATGGCAATATCCATCATCATGCCAATTTGCATGCTAAGCTCAGTACAAAATCTTCAATGTCCTACTCTTGTAAATTTCTGCACTCATTATCGATGGCTCATTATCACTCATTATCATTATTATTAGAAAAAAAAATCTCAGATTAATTATAAAAAAATATTCAAGAAATCGCACTATTCTTCCAACCTCAACAAACAAGACAAGTTCAAACCCTCCATAAGGATTGTGATATTCGATTTTTTATTTTACAGCTACATTCCTTATTACGCAATAGCCCTGAAAAAAATTGCCAGCAACAACCAATTTACAGTACATCCATTTTGAGTACAATTTTTTGTTCACTAACATTTATGATGGAAATTCAGATTAGTTATAAAAAATATTCAAGAAATCGCACGTTTCTTCCAACCACAACAAACAGCATAATGACAAATTCAAACCCGCTATAATGATTGTGGCATTTGATTTTTTTTTTTTTTTTTTACACAGTTACGTTCCTTATTAATCAATAGTCGTGAAAAAAGTTGCCAGCACCAACCAATTTACAGTACACCTGTTTTGAGTACAATTTTTTGTTCACTAAATGTTATGATGGAAATTTCCATCATCATGCATTAAAGATTAGGGTTTTCCGCATATTATCTAGTAACAGTATTATTCCTTCTCCCACATTAAGGACCTTGAAAAATGCCGTGAACGTCACAAGTGCTAATATTTTTATTCTCAGAGTCTCGCATCTGAGCATTTTCGACTTCTCCGTATATATAAGGTGCCTGAATGCCTTTTTGCCGACTGATTGTCACAAACACAGAACAAAAATTTTAGTAAAAAGATAACTCTACAAATTTCATTTATCTATACTGTTGCGTTTTTGAGTTATCGCATTTACATGAATGCTAATGCGCAGATGGTCTCTGGTTCGAGGCTCGATTCTACCAAAAGAACCGTCGTGTAAACGGGTCTGGTGCACGTTAAATCCATCGGGGTCAAGCGTCCTCCGGTTGGTGTGATGTGGAAGTTTGGAGAGGGAGCGCTAGCTTAAGTGTCGCCCTAGTCATCTGACCGTGGCTCAAATTTACGAGGTTTATCCCAAAATAGCCCAAGTGTTGCTTTAAAACGGGACGTCAATATAACTAAAGTTAAAGGCAGATGGTCAGACTTATAGGTTCAAAATTCATTGGGAACCAAATTTCATTTATCTATCTGTTTACACTTATAGATATCGCCTGCATATGTACTGAATAGACAAACAAATGAACCTCACCAGAAGGTAATTTATTCAAAATATTGTAAAAATCTGCACATTTCGTGTTAAAACCACATATCGAATTTTATCCTCCTAGTTAAATGGCATTTTGAGTTCTTGGGTTTGCAGACAACTATCATGCCAAAAAAGAATTTTTCAATCTCAAGGAGATCTGAAAGGCTGAAATAAGTCAGAATATAAAGGTTGAATTGTTTGACGATGACAATACTTTCTCTTTATACATTTCATATACAAAAAATTCAAAAAGTTAATCTTTCCTAATGAGAAGCGTTTTAATATGATTATGTAAGACAGTTATTTCTCAGTAGAAGAAAAAAGAGTATGGATTTCTACTCTCTTTAATCAGGAAATTTTAATATTAAATATTATTCTTTATATTCCGCACGTTGTCATTGTTGCAGATAAAGCAAAAAGTGATGTCTCTGGAAGGGAAGTGGAAAAGATATCAGATTTGATGTAATGCCTTTTTGAACCTGTTTATGCGATTCGATATTCTATATGCACACATATACATACATATAAATAAACCCTAGAACGATCAGCAAGTTGTAATGAAATTCAAGTTAAAGCATTTAAAATAATACATTAGACATATAGCGCATTAAAAGAAAATTTAAATAAACGATCTCTCCCAGTTAGGGTTATAGCGATGAAATTTAGAAAAATCAAAATAAAGACAATAGCATTTATACATCCTATGTATTCGCCGCATTGAAAAATTGGGAGTCATTAAATATAGATAAAAAAGTACGCGAAATATAAATATTTATTTCCCTAAATATTGCACGTAGATATATATACTTTCAAATACAAAGTTTTATTAAATATGGTAGGCAATAGTATGAAAGCAATTTAGCTAATGAAGAGATTAGTAATAAAAATCAAAAAATATTTTGCACAGCCCTCCCTTATAGAATAAAACTGTCAGTGAGTAAAATATTTATCTCACATTCATTTGTGCATACAAAAAGTTTTACATTTCTATCTATAGGATTTACAGATATATGATTTTCCTAAATTTAGGGGATTTATCATAAATTTCTATGGGAACATATACTTTAGAAATGTAAATTTATTCAATACAGAATAACCGCTGTATGCAAATCTTTGTGTAGTAATACATCATCCAATCATCATGACTTGAGATCACTGATCACGCACGCTGTTGATCACTTTGATTGATCGACAGTAACTTCGACTTTATAGAGATGGAGAAAAATATTTGAAAAACTGAAGGTATCTAAGGGAAGAGTGCAATACCGAACAAGAAAATATAATTTTTTGTTCACAATTGTGCGTGTGTGCTTTCCTAAATAATGAAGTATTTCAGTGACGTTTTGAAATACGTCATTATATATATTATGACGTATATATGGTGAGTTATGTTATATGTAATCGTAATACAAACGTCATTTATCTGGCATATTTCAAGGAAATGTATTTACAGAAAGGTTCGAGGCTTGCAAGCTACAGGATCCTTATTTCTCTGGGGATAATATAGCGTTAGACAACTGCTATAGATACTGACAGTAAGGCATATATTCAGGTTACCCTCACTCTAATACATGTACATTAAATTCAGTACTCAACATTTCAAAAGTAACGGTGTAAGGAATACTCTGTAATAATAAACCTCCATGCAATTTTCGTACTCCATGGACAGATAGCTGTAATCAAATAAAGACATCTAGAGTTTGGATCCTATTTCAGGTAGAATCAAGATTTTTTTTTCTTTCTGAGAAATTTTATTTTGTCAGAAGAATGTAGACTTTTATTCGAGAGGTTGATCATGAGTGCCAATTTTCTATGAATGTGTGATGTTTCATTTTCAGACACTCTTTATTTCGTCCCATTTTGTACAGATAAAATTAGAATACATCATGTTTTCAGAAACATACTTAAATGACTCAAACGATAAAAAAGATATAATTATTCCCTTCATTTAAGGTATTTATCTAATTACCATAAGATATCTATTTCTAACGACTTAAATATTACGAGTTGTAACACGATAAAAAGAAACACACTGTATATACAATATCTCTTTTAATCATAGATAACAGTTTCACACTACCAAATTCATATTTTTGATTCTAAGAATTGTGAATTTACAGCACTACAAGAAAAGGAATCATCGCTTATAACATATGTATAATGTACATGTTTACTTTTTAACCTTCCGCTAAGAAGTGAAAGAATCTACTTTAAATCTGAAAGGAAAATCTGAAAGGAAGATTTCCTAATCTAATTTCTTTGGATAGTTAATTTATTTTTTAATGAGAAAAGGTTTGCATGGAATTTTTTTGGTGGATCTTCATTCGCATTTTCACTTTCATGAATTAAAAAATTAACTATCGGAACAAAAATATATTTATAATGCAAATTTTATTCATTAATAAAAAAATCTTTACCTTTATTTCAGAATCATTTATAGCTCTATAGATGACAAGAATTCAGCTAATTAATCAAAGTCTTCAAAAAGTATCGCAGAGCAGCAGACCTTATTAAAGCCTGGTTGTAAGGTCTCGGCTTCCGATCCGGAGGATTTTAGGATCGAGACCCGATTGCGTGTAAACTGGCGTGTAAACGGGTCCGTCAGGATCAAACGCCCCCCCCCCCCCGATGGTATGGTGTGGTGTGGAAGTTTGGAAATAGAGTTGCCGGTGCAGGTGTCTCTCTCGTCATGTGACCGCAGTTCAAAAGTACGAGGTCCATCCCAAAATACCCTAGTGTTGCTTTAAAACGGGACGCTAATGGAAATAAACTAAAAAAACCAAAAAGTATTGCGTGTTAAATGTTTAATTAAAAATTGCAATAGAATGCTTAACAATGATATTTTGTTAAAAGCATTTAGACATCCCTTTTGCATACAGTAAGTAACTGACTTCCTTCTTTGGAAATAATTGTTCTTGTATTAAAATTATTCTTCAGGGTAAAGGAATGTAAGATTTTATTGAAGGATTTACAGATAAAGATGCATCAATGAATTTTCTCAAAGAAAAAATCTGTTAAAAATATCGCTTTTATGAATAAAAATAAAAAAATAAAACGGAGATCATTAAAGAAATCACTTTTCTCTCTTGATTCTCTAAGATTTCTGGATTTAAATACAGGTGTTGGGTTGAATATTCAAATTTTCATTTCTTATAAAATCTGAAAATTCACGTAACTATCGAAGCATTTTTGAGTTATGTTTTTAAGAAAGAAAGAAATGTGAATCAGCTCCAGTGAGTGTAAATTCTATTATACGAGTCAATTAATTTATTGAATAAGACTTTTAAAATATTTGCAGCTAAATATTTGGAAATTCGAATGCATTCTGAATCGGATTTCCATTTACAGATAATAAAATCAGTAACTTTTTCAAAAGTATGTTGTTTTGAATTCCAATCAAATTTTAGTTCCGAAGATTATTTGGAAGCATTTGTTCTCAATTATTAATGAATGAAGAGGCTTTAATAAATGAAGTAAATATTTCTTCATTGAATTTATTGAAGATAATGGAAATGCAAGAATGTTATTAAAGTTTAGAATTTTCAATAAAGAGTTAAGATCTTTCAAGAGTTCTCATAGCTATGTTTACTATATCTTAAAGGTAACAAAAATATGTTTTAGTATTGAATTTCTTGCTTTAAGCTGTGATTTATCCTCCTTACGTGCATTTAATAGTGGTGGAATAGAGAAACTGAACAAGTTTCAAGAAAAAGTGTAACCAAAAATGTAAAATTGCCGTCTATGTAAAACAGAATAGCGGAAAAAATATTGTAGCAGAAATTTTATTTCAAAATTTCAGTCCTTTTATTTTCAATGATTTCTTTTTCTAAAAAACTTTAATGCTCAAAATATTATTGCAATTGAAGTCATGTGTAATGGAATTGTGAAATATTTAATTGAGAGATTATTGTGTAAATCCACATATTTTTTACCTGTTGATTATGCAAATGAATGTATTTCATATATTCATTTCTTAAATTAATATTAGAATTAGTTATTCAGAATTCTATTCATACTGATTATGAATCAAACGACAATGATTTCTTCCGACAATCAAAGAACAATTCCAAACAATCGAGAATTTCTGCAAAGTACTTCAGAGTAGCTTCTTCCCACTTGAGTGGATTCAACTATCATTTCTGAAAGAGCTGCATAAACTAGATTCAAAGACAGACTGGTTAATATCATGTTTTATCCATCTTTAACTAGGAGTGTTGAAACGAAGGACTTGTTTTGATCATTTACGCAGAAGTGTAATCAAATCCACAGGAATTTTTCAATCTTTGAGTTTACAGTCAGTATGTAAAATTTTTACCAAGAACGGAACAGTTTATGGAATGTTTCCAAAACTAAAACTGAAATTTGAAAAGGTAAACAATTTTAAAAAATGTATTATTCATAGAAAAATAATAGTTTTATTTCAAGAAAAGGATTTTAGAAATAAAAAAAAAACATCTTGACTTTGATCTTAAGAAACCAATTCAATAGTCGGGTAAAAACGTATTGACATTCAAAGAAGCAATTCTTTTTTTGAAGTCAAAACTTCCTGTTCAAAGGAATCCATAGAAAACTTGGACCTCATCTTGAAATGAGAACAATGTTTAAATCAAAAGTAGTCCGATTGAACGAAAAATTCTAAGAAGACCATTTGACAAAAATGCCATAGATATGAGATTTTTATATTTGATATATTTCTAGAAAAGCGAAACAGGAGATAGATAACAAAGAAATAGATTTTTTCCTTCAACTGATAGCTTCTGAAAATACCTTATTATGAAAAAGAATGAATTTATATGGACTTTTAATGCTGCAGATTAACTTTTATTTATTTTTTCACGAAGAAGGGTGTACCCATTTTTACTGTAACAAAAATGTTCTTGCTTATTTTCTGAAGACCTGATTTTGAAAAATATTCCAAAAATATATGAATAATCATAATTCATTTATACCTGTCCTTCCAGGCATCTGGGGTGAACCCGCATGACCTCGCCGTAATAGCATAGGCAGAAATTGAAGGTGAAGACCTAATGGTCATTATAAGCACCTCCCAGCCCATTTCGCATGAGGTACTAGAGTAGACCTAACTAAATACCACACCACTGTTATATCCACCAGGAAAGCGAGAAAACATGATAAACACTTCTTTTACAGTTTGCAATATGAACTCATTCCACTTCCAATACTTTCAAAAATATTTTTGAGTTTTAGACAAATCAGTATTCCTCATTCATATTGAAATTTTTCTTCTATGTTAACTATCATTCATAAAATAATTAAATAATTCTAAAATTAATATAAAATAAAATAAAAATTTAAAAATTAAATTTAATAATTATAATCCCAAAAATTTAAGCACTTAAAAAAAATAAAATGAATATTTTCATGTTAGCAGAAAATGAATTTTATTCTAATGCGATATATCTGGCATACAAATGGTCTTTTTCTATAATTTATATGAAAATAATAGATATTAAAACGTTTTACTTTTACAAATAGCGTTTCATTTCGTATAATAACTGATGACGTCTTAGATATTTTCTTTTCATGTATCATCTTTTTATTGTAAATGCAAAGAGATAAAGAATACAATAATTGTACCTTAGAAAACGTATAACTAACTCTATTCTCCCTGTTTGTAAAAAAAATAAAGGGACTTAACGTGTAATGCACTATAAAGTACAAAAATAGATACTGTTATCAGTACACAGAAGAAAACAAAGGATCTTAGCAGCATATAGGATTAATTGACTGAATAGTCTGAAATAAGAAATAGACGAAGTTAAACAAAAACGATGAAATATACTCACAAATGAATGCTTCAAAAATAAGATATATTCGCCGACAACGTTATCAAATTTTTATGTCTCATACATTTCCTAGGAAAAATGGAGTTATTCTTTATACAGAGATTACTATATTCCACAATTTCGAAAGCAGCAATAGAAACAGAAAAAATCCCTCCAGTAAATTACAATTAATATTCACACTTTTTATGCATTGGTAAAAATAGCAAAGAATTCATGAAAAATGTAGTACATGAATTCATGTAGAACATCATTAGCTTAAATCTATTAAATTAATAATTAATTTGAATTAAAAACATTAAAGCTGAAGTATTTAGCCGGAAAGCGAAGAAAGATTCTTTTTGTTTCGAAATAAAAAGGGGGAAAATCATTCTCTTCGATATTTCTACCTCCAATTTCTTTTAAATTGGAGTTATGAAGATAAAAACCTCTAGAAAAAGAATGCAATTCTCTTTCTACAGGTTCAAACCAGGATTCACATTCTTAAAATAAAAAGTTAATACTAAAGTAATCGAAGTGAATGGTTGAAAATTAAGCCCTAGCTTTTAAAGGATTTCGCCCACCAAAAAACTTTTGGAGTTGTTCGCTAATAATAATCCGTACGTCTATTTTGAGCTAACTTTCTGCCTTCAATATTAAAGGAATTATAGTGAAATAAAATTCTATATTCCAACTCCTTTCAGATGAAGGACTCAATTATAAACTGGGAAGAGAGAGGCGTTTACAATCCTTACAATATATCTTGGAGCCGTGATGGCCTGGAAGTAAGATCTTGCCTTCGGAATGGGAGATTTTTAGATTTGAAACCCGATTCCACCGAAGAACTGTCTTATAAGCGGGTCTGGTGCATGTTAAATCCGTCGTTGCCAAACGTCTTATATCTGGTTTAGTGTGGAAGCTTGGAAAGAGGTGTGTCAGCTCAGATGTCGTCCTCGTCATCTTACCGCGACTCAAAATTAAGAGGTCCGTCCCAAAATAGCCCTAGTGTTGCTTTAAAACGGGACGTTAATATAATTAAACTAACTAAACCAAACTTACAATATATCTTTGACGAATTTGCATGCAATCCCTAGATCTTGTCAGTTACATTTGGTCAGCATAAATTCGCTGACCATTATGCATGAAAAACACTGTATTTTAATTATCTTTGGAATATTTCCTCTCTTTACAAGCTAGATTGCATAATATACTTTCAAAAATTTATTTCCTTTTGATTCCTTTATTCCATCATTGGGGCCGCGGAGGCCTGGTGGTTAGGGCTAGGCTTCGGAACCGCGGGGCTTCAGGTTCAAGACCCGATGTCACAAAAAACCGTCGTGTAAGCGGGTCCGGTGCACGTTAAATCCGTTGCGGCCAAACGTCCTCCCCTGGTGTGGTATGGGAGTTTGGAGAGGGGATGCCAGCTCAGGTGTCGTCCTCGTCATCTGACCGTGGCTCAAAATTACGAGGTCCGTTCCAAAATAGACTTAGTGTTGCTTTGAAACGTGAAGTTAATATAACTAAAGTAATCCTTTATTCTTTTTGAGATATATAACAATTTCGCTTTTGTGTTAAGGCCCAATCTAAAGTTTCCAAGTTTTAAACTATCAGAGATGAGATGAAAAAGGATTTAGATTAAATGTTTAACATAATAAATAATTAAATGTTTAATAAAACATTTAATGTTAAAATTAAAAGTTTTATTGGCTGAGTCAATAGATATCCAAAATCGTGAAATCTAAATTTTCATGCAATGTCCCATTGGTCCTAGAAAGCAAAACATTTTTTGACTTACTAATATTTCAAACAAGCAAAGTTTCATTATTAAAGAAGACATAGTTACTTTGAACATCATTATCGTTTCATCGAACATGAAACTGAACATGGCTGTTTTAGAAGAATTCAACAGTTCAACTCCATAGTTTTGATGCCTTTTTTAAAGGTTCGTATGCAAAATGAAATTACATAGGGTATTGGTACATTTTTAGAACGATTGCTTTAAAGAATTTTTTAATCAAGTGTTTTGGAGTAAAAATTCCTGGCATGAAATTATTATTTTAAGTGAGAAATATCTTTCGCTACTTTTTAATTTTCTTTATTCGTTCAAAATGTTGAAAGTGAACAAGGAATGGCTTCAAGGGAACGTTTTCGCACTTTCCGAAAAGAAATATTCCTATTGCATACTCCAAATATTTGAGAAATACATATTATTAAACTTTTTACAGCAAAATAAATAAACTATTAGTATAGAAAAGTTACTTTATGCGGTTGTTAAAAACTATTTGATTTTCAAATTCTTTGACGCAATCAATTTCCTGATTTTAATTAAAATAAACTGTGTAAAATATTATTTAATTTTTATTTAATTAAATAATATTTTAATTTTAATGTTATTTAATATTAATATTTAAACGAAATATACATCCTTTATTGTCAATGCCATTAATCAGTTGTAAATAATAGTCTATAAATAGTAATATACACACGTAATTATATATATATATATATATATATATATATATATATATATATATATATATATATATATATATATATATATATATATATATATATATATATATATATATATATTAATGATGCAAACACAATCTTGATTATGTCCAGAGAAAACTTTTTCTTATCAAACATTCAATATTCTTAATCTGCTGTAGGAAAAGCCTAAAAGTTATTTTTTTTCCCACACCTATCTAGCTTGCTGAAAAGATGTAAAATTAACTCGAGTCGGTGCAGAGAAAACTTAAAATAAAATACTAATATATATACAATGAAGAATGCATATAAACATAAAAGCACATACATAAATAAAGAACATTATACACATAAAAGCAGAAAAGTACTATTAGTATGAACAAGATATATCATATAAATATAAAATAGAAATAAGATAATATAATATTAAAAAAGAAACGAAGTCTGTAACGCAATTTAAAGAAAGGGGAAAAAATCGATACTTATTATCCAATTTAGAAAAAGGAATTAAAAAAAAAAAAGACGCGTACTCCAGTTTGTTAATTCAGCGTTTTTAGAGAGCTGCCGATGAAGTTTGACCCCAGTGAAGTGCTTCTACTCAAAAAAAGATTAAGGAAGACAAAGCGGGCTATACTTGAAGCAGTTTCTTTAGGAAAAAAAAAACTTTTAAATAATAATTGGTAGAGATTCTAAAAAAAAAAAAAAATGTGTAGAAAATTTTTCGAAGTTAGGCCAAGTGAACCGTTGTAGTAGATAGTCTTTCTATGAGGAATCTGCTTAAAACTTCGATAGATTTTTGTAGCATCGACTATAAAACATTTCCTGATAAATATGGATCTTCAGTGAAATAAAAAGTAAAATATCCATTCTATGAGAAATGGATATTTTATGTTTTTTTTTATTTCACACGGTTTAATGTTCTCCATTATTTGTGCAGATATACAATGAATAAAAATCAAGATATGGAAAAAATAAATTCCATCATTCTTTGTAAAATGCTTACCTAAGCACAATTAAATTACTTCGCTGGTTAGACGAAGAACGTATCTTATTAGATTAAATTATTTTTAGAAAACATCTTATTCATGATCTTCACAAAATTAAATAAAAGTAAAATATCCATTAAAAGTAAAAATAAAAAGTAAAATATCCATTCTACGAGAAATGGATATTTTATGTTTTTTTTTATTTCATCCGGTTTAATGTTCTCCATTATTTGTGCAGATATACAATGAATAAAAATCAAGATATGGAAAAAATAAATTCCATCATTCTTTGTAAAATGCTTACCTAAGCACAATTAAATTACTTCGCTGGTTAGATGAAGAACGTATCTTATTAGATTAAATTATTTTTAGAAAACATCTTATTCATGATTTTCACAAAATTTCACCAAAATGCCTTTATCTCAAGAATATATACAATAGTAGTAGTGTTAGATGTAGTGTAGTGTAGATAGTGTTATTTAGATCCTGTATTTGTCTTTTTTAGTCAACGTTTCTATTCAAACAAATACTTACTTCGTGTAGTTTCCATATTTCCATGCAATATCCTCGACCAATAGAAAATAAGGTATTTTGTGAAATATCAATAATTTCAATCTTTAATCTTGGCTTTACTCAAAGTCAAAAAGAGATTAAGAAATGTTGATTTAAATATATTGCTTCTAATAAGGAACTGTTATTAAATTTTAAATTTATCTGGATTTTACTTTTATGTTACAGCGTCAGTGTAAAAAAGTTTACAGTCTACTTGTTAATACCCTGAAGGAGATAAGTAAGTGTCACTCAGAGAATTCTCTATTATTTTTTTTCACGGTTTATTCCACAAACTGCTAAAACATTATCATATAATATCGAAAAATTTAATATCTTATCTGATTAATAACGGCAGTTAATAGCAAGCCAATATTTAAAAGATTGTTTATTACATCTTTCCCGTGCAAAATAATGGGATCGTAAGGTAAAGCTCTTAGATACTTAACTGATGTAATCAATATCCATTCCACAAGTAATGAAATATGGTTTTATTGATCATAAAATAACGCTTCTTCTTTAATTATTTACAACAATCCACATTAACTTCACTTAGAATCCCATTACTTTCCGAAGATTTGATTTACCAAGCATCTCATTATTACTTATAACAGCTTCCTCGTTCTGAAAGAATTAGGCCTTGGTAACGCAGTTTCAGATGCTTTGAAATATCAAATTTAAATATAAAACTAAACTTTTTAATGAACATAATGTAAAAGAAATTTTGAATTTTATTAACAGGAGCGCCATATTAATAAAAAGAGTTCTTTACTAAGTAAATATATATATTTGACAGAGTGGCATATTCTTTCAGGTCCAACATGTATGAAACATATAATAAGATGAAAAGTCAGAATACTGGAAAGAAACCTGATCGATTTAAATAATTAAGTTTAACGATTCAGAGCTTTGAAAGCTAATTAGACTTCATTAAATAATAAAGAATACTTTCAAAGAACAATTAGAATCCTCATACATATTTAACATATCCATTGCCATGGTTTATGGTTGTGGTTCGGATCATCCATCTAATTAAATAGCTCCTTCTTTCATACCAATTAAACTAATTAAAGAGTAGTTGTGAATTACAAGCGAGTCACGCGGCAGCCAACTCCTTAAAGTTGAAATTCACCTACGATGTTTCGAACGTGCACCATGCTAGTATACACAAAGGATCTTTCTGAATATGCTTCCGCCATCAAGAAACTGCTTCAGTCTTTAAATCGAACTTAATAACTTCAATGGGAATTAAATCACAGATTAAGAGAATTTCGGGAAATCTTTGAAATGTTTAACAAGATTGCTTGTAATATTTCAATATTTTTTTTTCGCTTTCAAGTCGTACTTTCATAATTCTAAAGAATTTTATTACTTGTGCTCAAAATATTTCTTCTGCATTCTTAAGCCTTACTAGGGCCGAGGGAACTATGCTTCCCACCAAATTTATCAATCTTTGTATGAAATTATGTAGGTTGGCATAAGTTCTGACAATTTTTTTTAGTAAGTCAGAAACTTAGATGCTTCAGTTCTTTATCTCAGACAAAATGATGTGTCTTGATTTGTTACTTAATTATTAATTAACCAAATTAATCAAATTAAATTTATATAATAAGCTAAATTAATCCCTTTTCTTATTCTAATTTCAAGCCTAAAAATATTTTAACATAATATGGCTAGAAAAAAATGGCCCTTTAAAGGGTTAAAGCATATCATTGATTGATTACAAAATTAACAAATTTTGATTCTTCGTTTCAAATAATTTTTCTTGTAAGATTATCATATTAAATGAAACAGGAATTCAATTCTTAATAGTGGCGCTATTAACAACCCATTTCTTTACATATGAAATTTTTTCATGGCGTTGTTAAAAGGAAATTCATAATAAAACATCATATTTTCACTTAAAATTCAACTCTTTAATAATTATGATAATTGAATAATGTATAAAAATTTACGTCTTTTTCAATGATTTATACATAATCTTAGCGCATGAAAGTCGCAGAAAATAATCTTTATTTAGCTACTTGTGTGTTATTTAATTTTTAAAATGTATTTTTTAACGTGTTAATCTTATCTGAGAGGAAGCAAATTTATGAGTTGAAACGTATGACAATTTTTCATGATATCGCCTTTTTTTATAGAAAAAAACAAAATTGATTGGTTTCGTTTTTATATTAGAGATCTTATATGTTTTCGAAAAAAGAAAATTCATAAGGTTGCAAATTATCTACCATTTTTGGTACAGGATGACCAAATTTGGCTTTTGCACCATAAAAATGAAACAATCAACCATCAAAAAATGAAACTTAAACGTTACTAGTTCAGCTTAAAGACTTCAAGAAATTGATTTTCTTTTTTTAAGGTAGCAAAACTTCCAAGATAGAAAATGATCCAGACAAACTTATCTGTTGTATACCGAGACTCTCTTATTTGTCCTTTTCTTATATCCAAAAATTGCGATATCATGGATCAAAACCCATGCTGGCAATGAATTTTTTATTTTAATTATATTAACATCCTGTTTTAATACTAGGGCTATTTGGGCACGGAGCTCATAATTTTGAACCGCAGTCAGATGACGAGGACGATACCTGAGATGGCACCCCTCTCCAAACTTCCAGACCACACCAGCGGGAGGACGTTCTGCCACGATAGTACTGGCAATGAAAGAAATGAAAAAACTGATCAATTAACTGAAGATGCAGCACAGCAGGTACACACGTGGTTTCCAAAACAATTCACCAGCAGTCAGATAAAATATTTTGCAAGGTGAACTGCTACAACCGTGGCAGATTTAATGGAAGCAAGGTTGATACCTATTGTCAAATTAAAATAATGAAATAATTTGATATTTTCATTATATCTGGAAGGAATTTCGATTTAATTCATATGTATCATTTTATACAAATAAGTTAGAAAATTCTAACAGAATTGCCTCTCCATCTGGACTATTCTAAATCTTTCCAAATTCATTTCTTTCCTCGGAATATATTGAAATTGGAACCGATTTCTTAATCCGCACAACTTAAAAAACAATCGAAAATACATGATGTCTTAATGAGAAATACAAAAATTGAATTATATTGCTATAGAAAAGAAATGAATAATCATTACATGAAAAGAATGTTTGAAAGCTAGCATGCGATTCCATTTCTCTCTCTCTCTCTCTCTCTCTCTCTCTCTCTCTATATATATATATATATATATATATATATATATATATATATATATATATTCTCTCAATAATATCCAATATTTTGGAAAGTCTTGTTATTTGTGACAGAAATACTTCATCTTTTAGATTGAAATAGAAATTTTAGAATATGCTTACCTTTGTAATGATTAAGCTTTCAGCCATTCACCCTCAATTGAATAATCTATTTTTGATTATCAGCAGATATCATCACCTGCACTTACATTTTCCTCTATGACAAATAAAATCTATATACAAATGAATGATTTTAATAAATTTATCTCGATGAAATTAATTAACAAGGGTTCAGTGATTAATTTTAAACATAAAGCATTTTTTTCATTTTTTTTATTGACATATAATAATTTCGGTACGAGAATATCAATATTATCACTATAAGCGGATCTGTCTGTAAAAAAGCGATATTTTCATAAATAGGATGATTGAGTTCCTTATTTCAACCTAACTTTTAACCTTACAGCAAAGGAGAATGCGTATTATTATATGTATTTCTTCAAAATATTTAGGTAAAATTCAGCACAAATTATATATATATATAGCCTGTTGTAACAACTAGATAAAATTTCGAAAGATTTTTATTCGTATAGTTTCGCTTTTTTTAACACTCTTTTTTTTTGCATATATTACTCTTATTATTTCAAAAAAAAAAAAAAAACGATTAATTTTTTCAAACTAAATTCTTTTTTTCTCAAACAAAGAACATCTCATTCCCACAATAAGAAATAAATAAAATTTCGTGTGAGAACTTTACTAATCGAATACTAGCAAATGAAATGCCAAAATTTATAAATATTAAAAACTGAAGTTCAACTTTTAAATTGGAAAATATCGTGTGTGTTTTTTAAATTTCCTTATTTGCCTTGCCATTAAAAAAATTAAATTGGCATGAGTTAATCGATCCATACTTGATTTTTTTTGTTGCATAAAGCATAATGTTTACTTCAAATCACCTCTGTTTTACCCATCCTACAGATCGTAATTTTCGCAATAAATGCTGTGGGATTAGATCATAATAAACAGGCGTGACTGATTAAATGGATCAAAACGACCAGCCTACAGAAGAAAATCTATTACCCAACAAAGTAGTCTATTAATAGAATCGAAATTGCAGGAAAAAGACGTAGAGTGATTATTTGGGTTACAAATAACAAATCTTTGAAAGAATGAAACATACCTGAAAATAGTTCAAGCTTTTTTTACATATTCCTGCGTTCTTCATTCATTCGGTGGAAAGGTAATTTACTTTACATTTCCGTAAATTAAATATTGAATTATTAAATTAAATATTGAATTAATTATTATTTAGTTAATTTTTAACTGGGTTAGGGATTTATCGACTTATTGTTTGCAATTATTATTCCAAAATTCATTCAAATTTTTGAAATTTGTTTTAACAAAAGGAACATTTCACTGTCTTTTTTTAACCTTCTAAAAATATTAAAAGCATGTTTTTCAAGTAATTTGGCTGGGCCTATTGTGTCAAATGAACCTGTTTGGCAACTGAAACACAAAAACGTCTCAGGCCTGTTTGCCCCCCCCCCATATTGTTGCTTGGATAGAATAGGTAATTCCTTGATTATTCTTTACGGAAATCATCTGTGAATTTTGGGCTGCGGTGGCCTGGTGGTAAGGTCTCGGCTGTGGATCCGGAGGGTTTCAGATTCAAGGCCCGATTCCATCCCCCTCGTGTAAGCGGGTCTGGTACACTTTAAATCCGTTGAAGCCAAACGCTCTCGCAGGTGTGGTGTGGAATTTTGGAGCGAGGAGTCCCCGTTCATGCGTCGTCCTCGTCATCTGACAGCGGTTCAAAATTAATAAATCGGACCCAAATTAGCCCTAGTGTTGTTTTAAAACGGAACATTAATATAACTAAACTAAAGCCATCTGTGTATTTGTTCAACCCTTTCGCTATTGTGGCGTGGCAGTTTGGAGGTGATCCTGCAGTCTTGGGTGGCATTAGACTACTTTTTGAAATAACCACCTCAACCAATCGTAGTTTCAAAATGAGACGTTAATGAAGCTAAACTAGATTAACCTTGCTCATTTTTTCTTGAATATATCTATCTTCGTTTCCGAAGTGATTTTTATACACCCGAAACATCGCCTGAAGTGCGCAGCCGTATAGAGAACAATTTTAGTATGCTCTAGTTGAAGTAAGAACTTGAATCGCTTTGTAAAAAATTCGGATCCTTTGATCATTTGGTCTGCTATACAAAAGATGAATAAATGAATTATGTACCAATGTTTAAGAGGAGGAATGTGAAGATTCAAACGAATATTTGAAGCCCAACTCTATCCTTGGATTGCTGGTCAATATAATTGATTGGCCGGATAAGGTTAGATCATTTGGTCTGTTATACAAAAGATGAATAAATGAATTTTGTACCAATGTTTCAGATGAGGAATGTGGATATTCAAACGAAGGTTAGAAGCCAAATTCTGTCCTTAGTTTGCAGGATAAAAATCTTTTCTTACTTTGAAAAGTTATTTGAATAATGAAGATAATCTTTCCTGTAATATTACTCATCCTTCATTTTTTCAAAAAATAAATTCTATTGAAAGTAAACCTTCTGAGATGTTCCTCTAGTCAAATTTCATTAATAGAATTTCAAAGTAGAAATGTAAATGCTGAAAACACAAAACATAATATTTTCAATTGGCATCAAGGACTCTGTTTGTTTACAATTAGAGACTGGAATTCCGCTACAGTAGAGTTTCTAAAGTTGCAGATTTCCTGATTTTTTTGCTCAAACAATGGCTGTTACTGCTATCAAATATATTTGAGTTTTTAACAAAAAATTGCTAACAATTGCATAGTTTATAAACCGTGTTGTTTATATTTACTACTTTAGTTAGTTTATATTTACTACTTAATTTACTAGTTCGGGATATTACTGAATCGTCCGATATCAGTAATATTTCGGTACAAACAAAAGTGCATTTGCAAATAAACATTGAATTAAAGACCTATAAAATGGAATATTTTCTCGGAAAAAGCTTACAGAAAATTAATTTTTCCATCGTTGCTCCACAGAGTGCCGGTAACTAATACTCTCATCTGACATAACATTGTAAACTGATGACGAGGATAAAAGTGGTTACAATTTTTTAAATATTTAAAATTGTTTTCTGTTTTCTGGCTTATTCAAAGCATGAGCATTCTTGTTTCCACATAAGATTCTGGGATAGCAAAAATCGTCATTCAACGGTTAGTTAGTTCTTATAAAGCCACTGCAGCTGATTTTAGCCAGTTTTCTGTGGATATTACATCAAGTAATTTCATCTAACTTCAGAAATTTCACCTATAATTTGCAAAAAAAAAAAAAAAAAAAAAAAAAAAAAAAAAAACTATTACTAAAAAAAACTCATACCTTTTCAAATATTTTTCGATTAATGGTGTGGAATTGAGTTACCCGCACTTCAATGACGAGCCTTACATCTGTGTAAGACATGGACATATGGGAAGGGCCTCAACGGAGACTATTTTGCATTCACTACAGTTCATTTGGTGGTTCTATCATTCAATCACCCTTGGCACTTTGCCATGGTGGGAGTGACTCCTTTGTGGTTGTGATTACCTCTATAACTGGAGCCAGCCTTACAAAAATAATGCCAGATTTGGAATCAGTACCATAAAATTGCCATAAAGTTACTGAAATATCAATGGCAATTAAATTTGTGTTAAATGAACTAGAATTAGAAATTTATGTATTAACAAATATTCTTTTATAAGCAATTTGGACAATTTAAAAGCAAAATTACATTTTCTTTATACATTAAATAGTAATAATAGAAATAAATTTGTTTTGTAGCTTTAAAGTATCGGAGGGTCAACAATGTCAATGGAAGCACAGAAGAATCACCAACACCAATATTATTTCTTTACTAATACAATATGTTCTTTTTGGTACTTTTTGGAATTGTATCTGTTTGTTATAAAAAATATCTAATTCTTCTATGAATCCATTCGTGCACTCACAATTTCTTAAGAGAATTTTTTTTTTTTTTTTTATAGAAATATAAAAGATTTAACGAATTTATAATGCACTGGTAAATGCAATCTCAAACATTTTAAACGTATTCTTTGAAAAACTTTCTTGGCAGTGGTAAATTTGTATTATTCTTTAGAATTCTTTATATCTGCAAAATATAGGAAGAACTTCAGTGAATATCGATTGAATTACGTGGATTTTCCATATGAATGCAACGAAATTTTTCAAGTTTAGGTTAAGGGTTGTTTACTCCTCATTTAATTCAACTGTGGTAAGAAAATATTTCGGTAATATTATATTCCATGAGAGGCAAGCTTGTTTACTTCTTCTACAAATTTCTTAGATATTTTGAAAAACTTTCTTGGCAGTGGTAGATTTATATTATTCTTTAGAATTCTTTATATTTGTAAAATATAAAGAAATATTCAAAATAAACTTCAAAGGTTTTAAGCCATGAAATACAGAAGAAACTTGATAACACAGCATTGAAAACCTATTTTTACCGCTCTTGCAATATTTCGAATATTTTCGGTTTTTAAAGATATAGCATGCATTTTTTTCATACATAAAATAAAAAAGGATTAAAAAAAACAACCTTTCATATCTGCTTTAGGTGAGAAAAATAATATTTAAAGCAAAAATCTGATAGTCAAAGTAAACGTCTTAAAAGCGTCAGACGTTAATATGAAAACTCTCAGTAAGCTTGAATTATTATCACATTGATTACAATTTTATTTTCAATACATATTTAAGAATTTTCTTTTTATATATATAATTTGTTATTTCATTTCTTTACAATATTGTTTTCAGTGAATCATACTCCCACTATTTTTCATCAAAAATTATTTTCTACCTTTTAGCTCATTAATTAAAGCATGATTTCTAAAAAAAAAATCCCTTTATTTTTATTATCATTTACTTTTTGCTTTTCAATATATTTCAGAATTCATTATTTTAATTCTTGTAATCAGTTTTTATCAAATATAATACCATATAATGTCTAATGTCTCATTATCAAAACTATATAAAATTAAAACTAATATCTTAGGTCTGAAATTATTAAAGCTTAGTGTTTTAATTGAAAAACAAACAATATACAGAATTTCAAAATTCTTTCACATTAGAAAGAGAATGAAAATCATATTATGAAATTCTGTCTTTTTAAACATGAAGCAAGTTAAGTTTAATTAAAAGCAATTCGATTGTATAATACTGATTTTCTTAAAGCAGCTGTCCTTTTATACTTGTAATTCCATTTTTTTTTCATACAAATCAAAAATAAATCTGTTGAAAATATGAGTTGAAAATGAATTCTCGTCTTCAAATATTCTTCATGAATGAAAATAATGAATTTTTATATCTCTAGGGAAATCGTGCGAAGAGCAGAGAGGCTGAATTTATAATAAAAAAATCAAATTGAAAAGAATTCTAAAAATAAGATTCTTCGTTTCAGTGATCTTATATATTTATTTATGCATAAAACTAGGAAAGCGGCGTACTGATGTTTGGAATAAGCTTTATATATATTCAAATGATCCCTTAAAATAGGGTTTCGAGCATAGATGAAGCATAAGTTTGCGCTTTGCCTTTGGGTCCAAACTTACTGGAGTTTTATAGGATTCGTTCAGAAAATATAAAAGCAAATTGACATTTCTCAGCATGTGAACAAGTGTCGAGAATTTGCCAGCACGATAAACAAGTCATCAAGTTTATCTTGAAACAAGTTTATACAGCGTCGAGTGCTTGCTCTCAAGATAAACATGCCCGTGCAAATGATTAGTTCTAAAGATTGCGTTCTTTTCACCTTAATTAGATTAGCATTAGATTCTTCTGAAAGGAGTCGAATGCATTTGTTTCCAAAGAGAGCTTCTCAAATATTATGACTAATTTATTCAGAATTTACAAAATAGCAATTCAAACCAGCGTCACCTATATTAAGATTAATAAATTCCTTTTTATACTTAATTTCCTGAGCTAGATAACATTCGTAAATTTTAGTTACATGTTCAGGTAAAATAATTAAAATTACAGATTAAAATATTTAATCAGTTTGAAAAAAAATGGTGGGTTGTAGTTATAGTTCTTTTATTCCTTTGGATTTTTAGCTTATTATTAGAAATGTATTCCACATTATTTTCTATCTAGTTTTCTAGCGGGGGGATCAAATCTTATATTTTGAAAGGATTGACATAAAATATTTACGGTATGAGAAAATATGTTTTTTTGAAATTTAGCGCTTATAAATATTTTAAAAGAAGTTTAAAAATTCGATAAATACACGAATTTATGCCAACACACTTAACCCTTTCTTTTCTTTTTTTTATTAAATAAATCAGGGTGATATAATTCTTGCTCTAGATTAAAGGAAAAATGTTTAAGAAAATCATAGTATAAGTATATAATATAAAATAATTAAAAAACAATATGATGAAAATATCCATCGTCATACAAATTTACATGTTAAGCTCAGTGTAGAATCTTCAGTTTCTTTCTCTTCTTTATTTCTCCACTCATTATCGCTGTTATTAGCAAAAAAAAAAAAAAAAAAAAAAAAAAATCTCAGATTAATTATTAAAAAATATTCAAGAAACCGAACTGTTGTTTGAACCAGAACAAACAGAGGAAGGACAAGTTCAAACCCTCCATAATGATTGTGATATTTTATTATTATTATTTTTTTACAGCTACGTTCCTTATTACGCAATAGCCATGAAAAAAATTGCAGCAACAACCAATTTACAGTACATCTGTTTTGAGTACAATTTTTAGTTCACTAAAATTTATGATGGAAATTTCCATTCATCATGAAAAGAAGGGTAAAAGATGGGATTTTTTTTTATTTGCATTAGCTGAGGTATTTGGAAAAATTATAGATTTTAGGATATATTTAAATATCATCAAAAAGCAAGATATGAATGTTGTCATTTCTATCACGATCATCCTACAATTTAAATCCAAAACGACGTATATCTTTGATTTATCTAAAGATAATTATTTTTCCTATAAATAACTCAAAGGTATTATTTATAGAAATCCATTTACGCACATGTTATTTTCCATCCCGAAATAGCCCTGCAATTACTTCAAAACGGGACATTAATATAATTAAACTAAATCAGGTCACTTCATTTAGTATTCTGATGTCGTAAGCTAAGCTGCAGTCTACATTTCTGCCATGTAACACTGAGGGATTGTGGAATATTTCACGCTTCAAGCTCCATGTGACCATGAAGTCATTTAGTGCGTTTCCAGAATTCATTCGCGTTAAAAGTTCCGCCCTCGTGAAAATTTGTTTCAATTAACAAGAAAGTACATATGCACTCAGATTTGGTGATTCTGCCAAAGCAAAATCACTGTTCAAATTGTTCTGAACAAATTAATTCAATATTTCCAATTTGAAGTACTTCATTCTTTCGTAATTAGGAAATATCACTCCACAAAGGTTTTCAGAACATAAACGCAAAGAAATGATTTTATTAATTTATTTGCTTTGCTTATTCTGTTTATTATTTATTTTGATCTAATCATACACATTGAATCCTGTCTATCTAAAATCTGCAATCTTTCAAATTGCTTGAATTTTGAACCGTAATTTCTACTTTTAAAACTCAAAGACGCATGCGAAAAAAAAAACCATTTGTCATGAATTTATATAATTTTTAAATGAATAAACATTGTAAGGATTATTGGAACAGCAAGGCCACACAGCACCGTTTATGGATGATTAATTTTATAGGATGATTTGATGCTGATTTTTAGATTCTATGCGAATCATATTTAACTTGCTTTATTCTTGACACCAAGACGTCGTGAAGCATGCAGAGCCTACTTATTTCTTTTCTAATCAAGAGACTGTGGGTATTTTCGAATGACTTAGTAAATATGTTAAATAATTTAGTCTACACGTGACATAAAATCATTATAAAGATTTCAAATAAATTACAGATTCGATAACCAAGGATATTGGCCGAAGCTACTTAAACACCTAGACGAAAACTGCAGAAAAAATTTGTTTCTGTAAAACACTGATTAATATTCTCTGTTGTAACGAAGGCTATTATTTCACACACCTTATTTTCAATAAATGTGTGTGATAGAATTCTCGTGTAAGTGGGTCTGGTGCACATTAAATCCGTCGAGGCCAAAACGTCCTCCCACTGGTGTAGTATGGAAGTTTGGAGAGGGGGTGCCAGCTACGGTGTCGTCCTTGTCATCTGACCGCGGTTCAAAATTACGAGGTCCGTCCCAACATAGTCCTGGTGTTATTTTAGAACACTAGGGCTATGTTGGGATAGAACATAGAATTTAGTATTATTCTATTAGTGTTTATTTAAAACTAAACTAAAGCAAACGTAAGAAGCCCCTATCTATGATGATATCCAAGTTCTGATAGATTGCTTTGATCAGCAACATTTCTCTTTTAATAGGAGCCCTTGACTTTTGGATATGAAGATTGGGTCTGGGAAAGAGGGATAAGAACTACTATTTTCATATCAAATATGAATTGGTATCAATTTTTGTGAATATTTTATGAATACAAATAGATATGAGAAATGAAATTAATTAAAATGGATACAATATGAAAATTATAGAGTTCATAATAAAGAAGTTTAATCCACGCTCCTATTTCCCATAGCTCCAGAATTCATGTTCATTTCAATTTTGTGTGGTGAATTTTCTTCCACGAATAGGAATTAGTTGAGTTTATTTATGTTAACGTCCCGTTTTAAAGGAACACTAGGGCTATTTTGGAACTGTCCTTGTAATCTTGAATTGCGGTCAGATGACGAGGACGACCTCTGAGCTGATACCCCCCCCCCAAACTTCCACACCACGCCAGAGGGAGGACGTTTGGCTCCGACGGATCTAACGTGCATCAGACCCGTTTACGCGAGGGTTCTTCAATGGAATCAGGTCACGAACCTGAAATCTTCCAATTCTGAAACCTTACCACCAGGCCACCGCGGCCTCCTCGAATAGTAAAGATGTATCTAATGAAAAGATGTCCATTAACCTCTTTGCAATGGATAATGGACTCCCTGTATGTATGCAATGGACTCCCTTCATTCATGATTAAAAAACAGATTATTTTTTCCTCAGTGGACCGAAGATATCATTAATGGCAAAGCAAAACTCTCAGATACAACCTAAAGGGGAATTTTAGAAAAAATATCGTATATGCGTTGTCGTCAAAATCATAACTTAACGTAAAAGTTCTAAAGTGACTGTGCATGTCATCATCGTTACTTCTACAATAAAGAGCAATAAAATCACACTTCAAAGATAAATCTGTCGGAAGATTTGAAACAAATGCCATTTGATTTATTCTATTAAATAAAACGTTAACTTTAAACTCAAATGCAAAATATTATATTCATAAAAATATTTGCATCAAGTTACTAAATAGAGAGTTAATTTTTCGAAAGAAAACCATTTTAGATACTTCAATGATTGCAAGGGGATGGCCAAAGATGGGCTACGATGGCCTGTTGGCAAGGTCTCGGCTTCGGAACCGGTTTTCAGGTTAGAGACCCGTACGAAGAACCATCGTGTAAGCGGGTCTGGTGCACGTTAAATCCGTCGGGTTCAAACCTTCTCCCGCTGGTGTAGTGGGGAAGTTTGGAGAGGGGGATGGCAACTCAGGTGTCATCCTCATCATCCGACCGTGAGGGTCTCAGGTTCGAGACCCGATTCCCCCGAAGAGCCGTCATGTAAGCGGAACTGGTGCATGTTAAATCCTTGGGGGCGAAACGTCTTCAGTATGGCTTGAACGCCTGGAGAGGTTGGTACCAGTTCAGGTGTCGCCCTCGGCATCTGACCTCAGTTCAAAATTACGAAGTCCGTCCCAAAATAGTCCTAGTATTACTTTAAAACGGGACAATAATATAACTAAACTAAATTCTATGATTTCAAGTCTTGATGTGCTACCACATTTATCAAACGAACAAGTAGAATTGCGAGGGCAGGAGAAGGTGTTTTGTCATCATATAAAGGTCTATTAGTATAAAAAGTATTAAAAAATATGAAAAAAATCAAGGATTCCCACGTCATTCAGTAATGATCTATAATACTTCTATAAAAATACAAATATTTCCAATATAAAGAAAAAAGATTTTTATGCTAAATAAAGCAATCAAGTAGAATTAATAAGCCTTTTCTATTACTTCAAAATCAAAATGGGAATGCTTCTTTAATCCTACTTAAGTGCACCATTTTATTTGTAATTATATTAAAAGCTTGAAAAAGACAAAAACTTTTAAAGGCACCATAAAAGACATTTTAAGGCGCTTTGAGTGCTTTATTGTGACAATGACGTGTGGGTTTTGAGGTTCTACAACCAAAAACCGCTCATAAATTTATTCATATGATAATTAATACTTTAAGGGCCTATGAAATTAAATTAACCATTAAGCATTAGAATCAATTTATTCTATTAAGCATTTTTATTTAATTATATATTATTCACTAGTGTGCTTCTTCTCTATCTCAACAGAGGCCTCAAGAATCACGCCTCCTTCAAAAATAGCTTTCCTTCAAACTCACAGCGTTTTCATACTTTTTCAGAAATTTTCCAAGAACCTTTTACTTACAAACAATTCCCGGATGCTTTTACTTATACATAATTCCAGAAACCTTTTACCTAGAAAGGTATTTTAGTAAATCCTATTCTCGTGTCTTTTCCTTGGGATTAATTATATTTTATTCTATTAGAGATCATTCTGTTGCTCGTATGCTGTCACTGTATGCTGCTGAAATATTCTTTTATTTTAAATCCTATTATTATTATTTTGCGGAATAAGTAACAATATAATTAAAGTGACCTTGAGATATCTAACTGAAGCGGAAACTTTTTATTACTTTAACGCTTGTGGATTTACGGTAGCACTCATATACGAACAAAATCGCAAACTTTTGCTAATTAAAAACTCAAAGAAACCCAAATAAATCATTGAAAATAGAATAAAATTATTTACATTACAATTTGAAGAGTGATACTTTTTTGAGAAATAAAGAATGTAAATTTATGCATATTAGATTTAATTGAAATGAAATGCAAAAAATATTCCCGCGAACCAGATGGTCACTAAAAAAGCTATTATAATTCTTAAAAAAATATTGAAATTTTAGCTCTAAAAATATATTTGGTAGCACAATTGAGTATTACTTCAGAGTGGAAAGAATAATGAAAGAATGATTTAAATGACAAGCAATAGTTAATTCGTTGTCTGCTGCGTGACTCGCCTGTGATTCACACTTACTATATAATTAGATAATCCCTCCTTTACGACAGTTAGGAGATAAGAAATATGAGGTCATCTAATAAGATAGATCAGGGTTGAGCAGACTCTTTCACGGTACGGGCTACTTCTAATTTTTTCAAGGTGTTGCGGTCCATCCAGTGACGTAGGTCTACAATATTTATTATAATAATAAATCACTAATATTTATTTACCTACTTAACTACAAACATGATAATAAAAGCCAGAAATATAATAATATCAAATAATGCCTTCAATATCAAAAAATTCAAAATACATTTAAAAAATAAATAATTTTTATCTAAAATTAGTTCTCGTAGTTATAGTTAGTAGAAGACTTCGGCTACATACTGTCCGCCAGTATCTAGGTATCTAATTACTAATTGCTAATCTTGCATTGGATTCTAAGTGGTCGTCTGTTGTAGTCTGTGTAGTAGTACAGGTAAGTAAAACCAAAGAACGATGTTAAATGATATGCAACTTTTTTAAATGTTAATATGTCCATTAAATTCCAAAAATTATTCTTAGGTTCTGAACAACGTGCTTTTAAAATTATATCATTTTGAAGGAGAAAAAGCTCATTTCTTCAAGAGATAAAGAGAATACAATGTTCCATAAATGTTTCTTTTAGTATGCGTGTCTTAGGTCTTAGTAGAGGCTGTCACCCCAAAATGTCTTGGTGGTCCACCGGTCGATTGTGATTGACTTAATAACCACCCCTGAGATAGATGATCTGAATCACAGGGGTAAATCACTGCAGCGAACATGTTAGTCTCTTCTTTCAAGAAAAAAATTTCTTTTATTCATTCCTTTATCTTATCTTCTATAGAAGGGAACACTTACGGATAAGTAGAACTGGCCAAGCATCAAGAACTCCGTTTCGGAATGTTGTAACTGTATAGGCAATATACACTTTATTGCCATGCATTCCAAGAATGAAAAATGAGCTACATCTGAAACATTTGCCAGGGATTCCATACAATTTAGTGATGCTAATGATTCAATGAATCTAAATTATTCAGTATTCATTTAATATTCATTTGTTTCCACTGAATCTAAAATAATTTCTTTCAATTAAACTATGCAGTTATAATCATCTAACAAATTTTGTTCACGGACAAAAAAAAAATGCGCATTTTAAAAATCAACTTAATTCTATTTTTAATGGAAAAGTAACAGCTATTCAATTAAAAATGAATTTTCATTTACTTCCTTTACAATTACTTTCAATACTTCCTTTACAATTGGAAAAATTCTTCATAAAATGAAAAGTAAAAAAGTTAAATGTTTAAAACATATCATTAAAGAATCTAAATATTAATTTCCTGAATATCTAAAATGTAATATTTGTATACTGCACTAAAGAATATCTGTAAAGTGAACAAAATTATTACAGATACTGAAATTAGCTACATAACCTATTTACAAAATAAATTGTAATATAAAAAAAGTATTATATTTATAAGAATAATATCAATTTTTATGTTACAAAAACAGTAAGTTACATTCAAAGTTGTATCAATGAAAAGTTGTATTTAATATTTGGAAAAGTTTCCTTATATACACCCTAATTTTACCTTTTTTAAAAGGGGATAGGGAATTTACCATCACAAAATTTTTTATTTTATTTATGGAAACATTATTGGCATTATGCAATCAATAGGTCTATAAATAAACATATCAACATCAATTTTTTGAATATTCGCAGATAATTATATTTGCTTTATATATCCAACATTATATAATGTAAAGGAAACAAACAATTTCATAAACTGAAATGCTAGAATTAACACAAAAGCAGTATTTAAAATCGAATAATATTGCTGACATTTTTCGCTTTATTATGCAGAAATATTTGCTAAATTTATTTAAACATATGTTTAAAAAATTTCGCTCTTTGTACTAAAATGAAAAGTGAACAACGTTTCCTCAATAAAATTAATAAAGCAGTTATCTAGAAAAATTCATCTAAAAAGTTAAATGAATACAAAGTTTGTATATTACTAATCAGATCAATGAAATGTGGGCGGAAAGTAAACAAAAAATAAAGATAAGAATTTCAAACCTGCTTTCACGGTGAAGCGGTGGCTTGGTGGTAAAATCTCGGCTTCGGAACCGGAGGGTTTTTGGTTTGAGATCCGGTTCAATCGAAGAACCGTCGTGTGAGCGGGCCTGGTGCACGTTAAATCCGCTAAATAAAATTGGAGAGGGGATGCCAGCTCAGGCTCGTCAGCTCATCGCGGTTCAAAATTAGGAGGTCCGTCCCAAAATAGCTCTAGTGTTGTTCAAAAACGGGATGTTAATATAACTATACTGAACTCACTGTGGTGTGATTGCAAATCGCAATCAATTGAAATGGAGAGTTCTCTTTGCAAGGAAACTTTGCTAAGGAGTGTGGATTACCTTTGAATTCCCTGCACAGCTTTTGTACATCTTATTTAACAAATGCATTGGAAGGAACGTTTAAGAACGAAAAAGAAGTTTTATTTTCATTTTATTTGAAACTTTTGTTTAAAAGGTGAAATTGAAATTTCATGATATGAAGATCCAGTATTTTAATTTCTTCTATTAAACGCACTGGAAGTTTTGTATATTTCCTTTATGGTGTTGAATGTTTTACTTATTTCATAAGTAATAAAAACTGATTTAGCTAATTTTATTTTCCCACATAAGCTTCCTTTTCTTCGTTAGCGTAACACTCGATAGTTGAAATTCTATTTAATATAGCTGTCTGAAACTTGGTATATTCAATACTGTCTAGGAATCGAACCAAATATTTATGTGATGATGATGCGAATAATTTTTGATATTTAAAGGATGACCAAAAAGTATTATTTCACTCTAAAATTTATTTAGTATGAAATAACTTAAGCGTTATTTAAATAATGTATCTGATATTTTAACTAAAAATAATAATTTAAAATGGCAATTCATTTTTTTGTGTGTGTAATTCTTATTTTAGTACATGTACAATCGTCAAGAAAATAATGGGATGCCTCTGTAACTTTGTTATTTATTATCGCGTCTTCACAAAATTCATGTCGATGAAAATTACTCTAGAAGACTTGTTTTAAACCGAATTAATTAACATAGTTAATTAATTTGTATTTCGGAATTATTACCATAAAGGAAACCCAGATTTTTCAATAATTCGATCCGGTGTAACTTTTTATGTGTGTATGTGTGTGAAAGTTCGTTCCAAAATTCTCAGTGGTTATTGAGGTATAATTAATTTTGTTTGTTTATAACTCTGCTTTAAAAAAAGTCAACCAACTAAGGAACATGTATTAAATAATTCTCAAATTTCCAAAAGAAAAAAGTGCATTTCTTTCATATTATTTCTCTGACATGCCAAAATAATTAACCAAACGTGACTCAGAATTATCTTAAGTATGAACATTCATATTCAAATTCCAACTAATACACTACTGGTCAAAAGTATTGCAAGTTTGAGAAATTTCACGTTTTTTTTCAAGAATAAGCCCTCCAAAAGTAATATTTTTTTTCATTTAATGTGATATTTTCTGGTATAAATATGGTGGAGAAGTTTCAAGCTATTACGTCATTCATTGCGAAGCAATCATCTGCCGCGAATAGGACATCCCGGTAGTTTACTATAAAATCGCTCCGACTGCGAAGGATTTCATTTCGTTTTTTGCATTGTCGAAGTGCGTTCGCTGTGTATTGCTTTTCAATTTAAACTGCTCTTTTCTTTTTAAAATGTGTTAATTATCTCGTGAGAAGTTCCAGGCAGTTATTTTAATGCATCAAGAAAGCATTTCAAGTGTTAGGATTGCACATCGATGCGACTGCAGTGAGTCGACTGTTTCCCATCTCATAAAGAGATTCGAAGGAAACGTAGTTAAAAAGCCTAGAAGTGATCATCCAAGGTTATCTTCTAAACGTGCTGAGGCTACATTGACACGATTATGCCGTAAAAATAGATTTTCAAGTTCTGCTACACTTGCAACAGAATAGAATGAGTCCACGTCTGTCATTGCCAGTCCCAGAACAGTTCGCAGGAGGCAAGTGCTTAGAAAAAAACCAGTTCTGACGAAAGCAATGCTGAAAAACGATTAGAGTGTGAAAAGATGCCCAAAAATTGGTGTATTTCGGATTGGAGACAAGTTATATTCAGCAGCGAAAGTCGCTTTTCCTTAATGTCTGACAAGCCTGGCCACGTTTGGCGTAAAGCAAAGGAAAGCATGAGGCCATAATGTCTGTTTCGTACATCAAAACACCCAGAAAGCGTAATGGTGTGGGGTATCATGTCATATCAGTTAACTCGACAACTTCATTTTGTACAGGGAATCACGAATGGTGAAAAGTACGTTGGTGTGCTAAAGGATCAATTGCTGTAGTGCTCGTGACATGTTCTCAAAGCAGAAATAAACATTTCAGGAAGATCTAGCACCCTGCTATACATTGAAAAAGATAAGACAAACTTTACAATTAATTTTAAATTTCATTTCAGTTCAGTTCTTACCTCTATATCGAAACATTTGTTATTTTGGGTTAAGACTGCTAGTTTAGTTTAGTTATATTAACGTCCCGTTTGAAGCAACAATAGGGCTATTTTGGGACGGACCTCGTAATTTTGAACCGCGGTCAGATGACGAGGACGACACCTGAGCTGGCACCCCCCTCTCCACACCACACCAGCGGGAGGACGTTTGGTCAGGACGGATTTAACGTGCAACTGACCCCCTTACACGGCGGTTCTTCGGTGGAATCGGGTCTCGAACCTGAAACCCTCCGGTTCTGAAGCCGAGACCTTACCACCAGGCCACCGCGGCCCGTGTTAAGACTGCATTTACAAAGAATGGTATTAATTTTCTCTCATTGCCAGAAAATTCGCCAGATTTAAACTCCATTGAGAATTTATGGAGTATAATGGGGAAGAAAATAACCAGAATCAACCCAGAACAAAACTAGAACCTTAAGAAACAAAAATTAAAGTTTGGCATCCTCAAATACCGAAAGAAGGATTGTAAAACCTTATAGATTCCATGCCTAACAGAGTAGCTACTGTGATCGATGCCAGAGGAAGCTCAACCAAATATTAAATGCTTTTCAGTTAATTTGAACTCTTTTGTTATCCTTTTTTGATCAAAAGAACTTGACGTTTTTTCTTTACTTCATTTTATTCCATGGAACCAAAATGGATTCCGATACTGATAACTTGTGCATTTTGTTTATATTTTATTCTTTTTGAAATTAAATAAATTTTTTTGTTCAATAACTTAATTATATCTTGCCTTTAGATTAATTTAACATATTTACATAAAATATATCACCTTAAATTTAAAAAATATAACTTTTGGGGAGCTTATTCATGAAAACACGTGAAATTTCTCAAACTTGCAATACTTTTGACCAGTAGTGTATATAAATAGTGTATGCAATAAATATTCATATACCAGTAGTGTATATGAATATTTATTGGAAATGTAAGCATTTCATTAACTTTCCAAATATTTTTGAATCCACCTCTATGGTTGATCCTGTCCTAAATATTTCCCCAACTCTCTTAAAATTTTATTATGAAATGTATTGGTTACAAAACTTTGAATTTATTGAATTTTATCAGCCTTTATATAAATTAGGAAATTTTATTTTCTTCTCGAAACTTGTTAATCAGTTCGGAAATTCATTAAACTAAGAAACCATTTTTTTTTTTTTTTTTTTTGTAATAAAGATGGTTTGTACAGACATGAGGAATACTATTTTAATCATATAAATGGAGTAAAAGTACATTAGGATTTTAAATTCCAGAAATAAATGTTGTTTCATAGAATAAATTTCAACTGATGTCATCTAGTGAAAATAGTGAAATACATATGGATAATATTCATCATCAGGATTTGTTTTTCTTTATTTCACTTGAATTAAATTTTTACATTTATTTTTTCGCATACGACGTATGAAAAACAAATCACTGTAATCGTCTAATAATTTAATCACGTGAATTTATTGAAACTTCATGTTTTAGACCTCCTAAAAGTTTAAAACACACATACTTATTTAAAGTTTTGTTCGCTTATCCGTGAAAATGGAAATTCAAAAATGAAGCGAATTAGATCAATGAAATATCATATGTTCATACTAAAGATGAACATACGATAAATAATTTCAGACAATTTTTTTCGATAACATTTGATATTATAGATACCTTTTTACTAAAAATGTGGTATTGTATCAGATTTTAACTAAATTAAAGTAAGGGAAGATATTATGTTTGCCTATCCGATCACGTGTATGAGAACACGATAGCTCAAAAAAGGCTAAATGGATGAAATCTAGTAAAAGGCTTCATCATAAGACTCTGCATGAAAATTTGGACCAGCTCTATCAACTGGTAAGTTGTCGATTCCTGAGAGTTCAAACAATATTGCTCAA
Organism: Argiope bruennichi; assembly: GCF_947563725.1. Classification (NCBI taxonomy): domain Eukaryota; kingdom Metazoa; phylum Arthropoda; class Arachnida; order Araneae; family Araneidae; genus Argiope; species Argiope bruennichi. Next base: position 59,251,734 of record NC_079163.1, read on the forward strand.
AGATGCAACAAGATATAAAATTTGGTATGTATTTTTGACGTTAAAACTACCATCATGTATTGAATTTTTGACTCAATCGATTAATGCTTTTTTTACAGTTAAGTATCTAAAAGATCACATGCCATTTTGGGTAACAGTATTCATCTACAATACAGACGCACTATGCCATGAGGACAATCATAGTAAAAAAAAACGATGAACGAAAAGATTAAATGGCAATGAATTGACTTATGTATTTTACGATAGTGCAGGTTTTAATTAGAATCCTATTACAGACACCAAACACCATAGAAAGAAGCGTGAAAATACAATTAGCAGGATTGTATCTAATATGAGCAACGGATCTGTCAATGGATTTTTTTTAATTGAGCTTTTGTGCTAAGATTATATAACTTTCGTCCTTTTTAAATTTTATTTTAGTTATCTTCATGCAATAAGATTATGTAATGAGAACAAATGATTTATTATCTGGTTTTAATGAGAATGTCATTGGGGTGGCTATCGTTAATCACTCATAATCAAATTAGCATGAAAGAATAAAATATATTTATTTAATAATACAAAATGAGAAATTCAATTAGAATAGATAGCTGAATCAGCTTTAAGAAGGATATAAAAGGAGTCCACATTCGAGTCACAAAAGAGAAAAATTAGAATAAAACTGGTTATTTAAAGTCGACTTTGATGGACACGACTTCTGGTATCTGTATAGATAATTTATAAAATGAGGTTATTTACAAATGTTAATTAGTCTAAAGCACAAGCTGTTATTGCTACGACATAAAAAGTGAAGATAAATTTTATTTACTTCAATTTTTGGGGTAATTGGTTGATCACTATTTGACATAGATTCAATGATTTATTTTCTTTCAACTACACAGTCATGTTTAAAGCATACATAAGATGAAGGGTTTCAAGTTCGAGAATCGATTCCACCGAAGAATCGCCGTATAAGTGGGTCTGGTACACTTTATACCCGTCGGGACCCAAACGTTCTCCCACTGGATTAGTGTGGAAGTTTGGAGAGGGGGCTGCGAACTCCGGTGTTATTCTCGTCATCTGACCGCGGTTCAAAATTACGAAGTCCGTCCTAAAATAGTCCTAGTGTTGCTTCAAAACAGAGCGTTAATGCAACTAAACTACATAAGATAGAATTCCAATCAATAGAATATCTTAAATAAATATTTAATAAAAACATCATTTTAATTCCTCAATAAATAATTCTTTTCAACATGAAAAACAAAAATTCGAAACTTTATTTGATTATCATCTATAAATAGGGAAATTTTTATTGAACTTGAAATTCTTATATCCAATGATATTTATAGTATTTGAACTACCTGACTGATGATTAAATTTTACTTGAAAATTCATAAACATGCATTTTTTGCACATTTAATCATTGTTCATTAAATTTTTGAAAGAAATACAATGAAATATAAATGGTTCCTTAAAAATGGCAGTCTAGCAACATAAGTATTCTTTTTTCTAATAATAAATTCTTCTTAATATTCTACATCTTTTATAACAACTGTGTAAATATATGTATTTTTGATAAGAAAAGAAGTCTCTCTTTATAGAAAAAATTTTCTGACTTACAAATTATTCAATGGCGATTTTATAACAGTAGTTAAACTCATGTATCAAGTCGACACAATTCAGTTAGAAATAATTTACAGTCCATCAATGAAAATACATGTCAAGGCATTTTCAATCGACAGTGAGAATTTTCAGTTTTTCAAGATATTTCAAAAACTATTACAGATATGCAAGTAATTTTTAGGATTTCCACATTTCAGTTTCACAGACGTGTTTAAAAATTTGTGAAAAAATTTTATATTTAAAAATTTATTTCATTTATTTGTGTAGCAAGTCTATGTTCTTTATATAAATAAAAAAACTGAGAAATATAATATATTTTCCGATATATAGCCTAATATTTTTATGATTCATTTAACACTGGATATGCCACTTCTCGAAATTTTATAACTCTTAAAATTTTCATCAGAACCTTCTAAAAAATTTTGTTATTGCTATTTTCATGATGAGCAACCGATGAAGCTAAAAATATTGTTAAACATCATGATAAAATTTTGAGATACTAATTAATTAACTATATTAATTAGCCTAATGAATCAATGCAACAATCTAAAGAAACCTTCCTCTTGAGCCATCTGCATCTGCACCAGTTTTGTGAAGATGTGATAATAAATAGCAGTAGAGGTGAAATAGAGGAATAGGAATAGAGGTGTCAGTATTATAGAATAGAATAATAAAGGAATAGGAATAGGAAATAAAACCTTTTTGGAAAGTTGACATTAATTTCCAGATAAAGGGAAATATATTTTTTAAAAATTTTTGAAATGGCAATAAAAAGAATAATTTTGAATGAATCGATTCTAAAATGTTAAGATTTTCATAAAAATAAAAATTTATAGTGAGAAAGAACTAGGAAGTTAATATTTAAAAGGCAATTGCCATAAAATACTGTCTTTCACTCCCCACCCCCATTTTTGCGATATGAAATACGGTATCATCGACAAAATGTCAACTAACCGAAATCGGCGTTTATGTAAGTAACACGTATCGCCGATAAAATATCGGTCGCTTTTATGTCAACAGATTGAAATTGGCGTGTGTGCAAATGGACTTTCCTAATGTTTATTTTGCAACATTTTTACGTCAGTTACAGCATCTGGATTTACTTTGATGTCTCGTACGAAAGTTCTCATTTCTGTATCAGTTAATCGTCTTGTTCTCTGAAAATTTCGAATCGATTTGTATTTGGTATATTTGTCAATGATTTCCATGATTACACAATGGCTTATTTAAACAGTTTCTCGTATTTTACGTAACGGTTTCCCATTTTCCATCAAAGTTATTCCATTTTATTAATTTTATTTATTTATTGGTTTTTGTTTCTAGTAATATTTTTTCTCCCTTGCCAAATATTCTCATTTCTTTTCTGGAAATTTCAGAAATTAACAGAAGAGCGAGCGATACGTACATTTTGAAATCAATTTATTTTAAGATTCTGATTTTTTTTAACCCTTATCGTAGCAATATTGCTTTTTTGAAGAAAAGCAAAAAAAAAAAAAAAAAAATGTATATAGGTAGCTATACATTTTGTATAGTATGCCTCATTTTGTATAGTATACCATACATACAATTTTATAAAAATTATTTTATAGTGGTAGCATATTTTTATAAAGTTGTATGTATGGTATACTATACAAAAATAATATGAGGGTTTAAAAAAGATGGTATCGACAAAACTTGGAGATATGGATAAGAAGACTGATTCTACACTTAAAAATTGATTTTTTTTGAATCAGTGAATTATTTCCTTTTTTAATTTAGGTTAGTGTAATATTTACAACAAATTATAATCTTTGTCAGTAATTACTGAATTACCCATCTTTATTTTTCCTATTGCAAACCAAAAATGCTTTTAAAATATAGGCTGATTATAATTTAAGTTTTACTTTCAAAAGGCTATAAAAAAGACCCTCTAGTCAGAGTGACATAATATTTTATTTGAGTGTACGTACAGCAGTGGGAATTTGTTTTATGAAAAATGGAAAATAGTTCAAAAGTTTAACTATAGAGGGCGCTGTACTTGTGACAAGGTGCTAGAAAACGAATGCTTTAAAGTTAATTTTAAGATATCAATTAAAAGGAGCTACATGAGCCCCGCACATTACACTTGTGATAAAAAGGTGGGGAATATGCAGTTCCTGTTATTCTGTTTCTAAGATAGTCACGACTATCACTGAAGGATCAGGCTCTGCTTGCGAAGCTTTTTTATAAGAATGTTGACTTATAAAAAGAACTTCGTAATTGAAGCTTGAAGAAATTCCGTGCATTAAAGGGTTTAAAAAACGGCTCTGCTTTGATTACTGCATTTGATTTGAAAAAAGATGACTGATAAATTCAAAGAGACGGGCTCATTTATTGCGAAATGTAACAGAACTAGGTCATCATTGAAGGATTTGCTTCGACGTCCATTGAAGGATTTGGAAACAGCATTGCAGGACGCGTAAAGTAGTGTGTAGGAAAAGCCTAGTGCACGGGAAATTTCCCGAATTTTACACATGCCTGTCAACACAGTTCGTAAAATTTTAAAAACATCCTGCAAAACTATCCATTAAAAATTAAGCAAGTTCAAGAGATATTTCCTCCTGACCTGCTGAAACGAGAAGCTTTCGCAATGCAATTTCTTGTTCGAATGGAAGTGGACAGTACATGGACATGGAACATTTTGTGAACAGACGATGCCCATTTTCATCTGTTACTCTGCCAATACTCAAACTTGTAGAATATGTGCAAAAGAGAATCCGTTCCAAATGCAACCATTCCGTTTTCATTCTGAAATGGTCACCGTGTGTTGCAGTTTTATGGCATCATTTATCGTTTGCCCTATATTTTTCGAAGAGATTGGTCCTTTGGGGTCTGTAACCTGTACAGTCAATAGAATGCGTTATGAATCTCTTTTGCGCAATCAGCTCCTTTCAACACTGCAATAGAGCGGATGTATGGATAATACAATTTTTAGGCAAGATAGCGCTCCTCAGTACATTGCAACATCAGTGGAGCAGCTGTTGAATTTGCAGTTTAGAAATGACAGAATTATCAGTAACCATTTCTCAATAGCATGGCTACCATCATCACCTTAATTTGCGACTTCTGCCTGGGGAATTATCTAAAAAATATAGTAGACGGCGGGTTTGATTGAGAACATTAGTGAATCGAAATCGCATTACGTAGCATATTCATAATATCACATCTGAAACTCTCCAATCTGTTGTTAATTAGTTTAGTTATATTAACATCCCGTTTATTTAAAGCAACATTGGGGCACTGATCTAATGGGCCTCCCGATTTGTTGTGGAATATTTTGTTTAAGGCCTTTTCAACTCGTAAGAGTAAACGGTGGACAGTATATTGAACACTTCTTAAGCAAGTCTTCACCGACTTCCATTTCTAGATTGTTTAATCAGTATTTGCTTTTTTCTATCGTTTTTTGCCTAGTGACAGTTAAAAAACGATTACATTTTTGTTTTTTCCGATTTCATTTTTCGTATCCGATGTGATACCATTTGGTCGTGGTGGATGAGCTTTGAACAAAAGTTCCACAACATTGTCATGCAATTTAATCATCATTTCATGACGAGAATAGCGCCATCTATTGTCAACTTTTGAACATTTTTTTCTTCAAACAAATTCCTGTTACTTCACTATACTCAGAGGAAATATCAAGTCATTCTGGCCAGTGATTCTTTTCTTTTTTCTTTCAATAAATAATTCTGCTCTTAAACTAATCTATAAATATGATGTAAATGTGGAAATGAATCTTTAAAATCTTCAAGATTTGATTTGTTCCATGCTTGTGGTGCTTCGGAAGCGATATCCCAAGATGGTAGTTTGTTGAAGTTAAATGGCAACAGTTTTAACCTTCTGTAATTAGAACCTCTTTTATTATAGATTTTCTTCTCTTTTTTTTTTTTTTAGGTTTCTTTCTACACAATGTTAAGTTGTCATGGATAATTCGAATTTATTTTGGCTAATTTAAAGTCAAAACTAAGAAATTAAAAAATTATTATTTCTGAATAATTTTCGTTAAGTGAATACATCCTTGAGTGCAAGTATCTATTTAATTAATCCATTGTCAGCAAAATGGCTGTCAGTTCTGAAATGTTATCCCACAATTGTAGCATTAAAAGTGGTGCATACTGTAGAGGTATTAAAACGATCTGAAAATTATCTGCTTATTGTAGAGGTAAATAAATTATTTGAAGCGGTTAAAACTAATTAATTTTGGAAACACGGATAAAATAATTTGATAAACGTAGCAGAAACTTGAAATTTAAAATTAACATCTTTCGCCTATCATTTTAAAAATTAAATCTGGTAATTTTCATATTATGAGATAATTAGTAAAATTAGTGGGAAGTGGGAACATTTAATGAAATTAGAGGATTAACAAAGAAAACATAGGAATTTTGACCATTTAATTCAATCGATTCTATTTTTTAGATTCAACCGACTCTATTTTTTAACAAGAAATTCTTTCTTGCTAACGTCTGGATTCCTTACTGCTTACGATTTTCAAACTAAGAAGCATCAGGTATCCCAAAACCCGTACATCTTAGGAGGTGCTTTCAAAGAGGAGGTGGGTGGATGAAGTCCTTCAAGTGAATCGGGAAGTCTTTCTTTATAGAATCCTATTCGATTCTCCATTCAAACCTTTTAAGCACCTCCTCTAACCTCCACCATAAAGGGATACTTTCGCTGACCGTCGAATTCTTTTTCACAGTATACGAGAGCCTTATTGAGCATAAGTTGCATGGTAGGATTCTTACATAAGAAACCACTCATATGTAAAGCAAACCAGAACAAGCGTCAGCAATTTGGTAGAAAGAGTCATGACGCAGATTTCAATTTTTGAATAAGACTTTGTTCCGTGATAGAAAAAAAATCCCATTTGTGACACGAAAAATAAGCAAAAATGAAAGAAAAGCAAAAAAGAAAGTCGAAGAATGAAAAATTTAGTATTAAGTATGGAATTAAAGCAATTAAATGTTTATGTTATTGTACACTAGTGCTCCTGTTATAAAATAAAAATTTTTAACAAACGACCTTGAGCACAGCCCATAACACACATAAAATTTGCGAGCAGCAAAAAAAAAAAAAAAAAAAAATGAAGAAGAGAAGAGGCAACAGAAAACAATTTAAAAATTCTGTATATTACGAAGAGTTGTAACACTCAGAATTATTTACCACAAACTTCTCAATTAACTGTTTAAAATTTAAATTTATCTATTTTGTTTCAGAACTTTTATAGAAAAAAATGTAATTGGGCCTAGGCATGAATTGTGTAAGTATAAAAATGAGTTTGTGGCACAAAAAAGTATGCAAAAATATGGAGTTCGAAGAATGAAAAATTTAGTATTAATTATGGAATTAAAGCAATGAGGTTTCAATGTTATTATCTACAAGTGCTCCTGTTATAAATTAACAATTTTTAATAAACGACCTTGAGTGCAGCCCATAACACACAAAAAATTTGCGAGCAACAACAACAAAAAAAAACAAAAAAAAAAAAACTCAAGAAAAGAAGAGGAAACGGAAAAACGATTTAAAAATTCTGTGCATTACGAAAAGTTATAACACTTAGAATTATTTATCATAAATTTTTCAATTAATTGTTTTAAATTTAAGTTTATCCATTTTGTTTCAGAACATTTATAGAAAAGATGATGTGATAGGACGTAGGCATGAATTATGTGCGTTAACTTCACTTAATTTACAAGCCTAAAGAATGCATGTAAATACTAGAAGATAATATTATTTATAACTAGCTGGTACCCGGCGCGTTGTTGCCGCAGAAGGAATAAATTTGGAAACATCGCTTGAAATTTGATATAGCTTTCTTGTTTAATTAGAAATGATAGAAAGAATGATATTTATTTTCTTGTCGACAATGAATACATTCATTGAAATTGAATGATGTATAAAGAGGTATAAATAATATTTATTCTATTTTTTACTATATATTTCAAGTGCTTTAGGGTGTACAGTATTTTTTTCCGCTTTCAGCAAAAACAAATTTCTTGGCGATCCGACTCGTGAGCGTCCAACATAGAACTAGTCATGTGAAAAACATGGATTTTCTTGGTTCAATCCTCAGACTTAAAGTGATTGACTTTGTGCCTTGTTGACGGTCATCGATAATGCAAGTCGAATGGGAAACTGCAGTCGTTTGATATCAAAAGGCATGCCAGAGGGAATAATGGGAATGAGCTGAATGAGCACATCATCACCATTCGACTTTCCGTTAAGAATGGTTGCCTTGATTCTTGCCGCATCTTGGTCTTCTGATTCTGAAGGGCGTGATCAGGTAGCACATAAACATTGTCTTTCGACTCTTGCCACATGTTGATCTTGAGATTTTGAAGCACATGAATTGCAATTCGTAGACGATCTGCTTCATTGCTCGCTTGTCGTTTCACGTATGTTTGAGAAGCTCGAATTTACTTTTTTCTACATGTTTTTTTCTACTCATTGCTGCGCTAGTATATCTACTAAGTGATGAACGTTTGGGAGGTATATTTTTTGGCGAAGCAATTAACACGATATACGCTTGTATGATCGAAATACCGTTTGTCGACTGACTAAATAAAAAGAAAAATTGCCGCTTGCACTGTAAAATCTCCATTATACGTAACTTTCTTGATCGGCATTGATAATAATAATTCTATTTTGTATGTGTGAGATAAACTCTGGATAATATGTGCGTTTCGTCTGCAGCCAAAATATTGTACACTCTGAAGGAGAATATCTTGTGTAGATGACTATTCATTAACGAAAAGAAAAAAAAGCACGCGCTAAATATTTTCGATTTCATTTCACTCACACTGATTGGCATCGATAATAATAATTTTATTTTGTTTCATATATGTGAGATTAACTCCAAATGACATGTGCCGTTTGCCGTTTACTGTTTGTCAATTTTAAAATAATGTTAAGCCCTAGAGACGTATGAAACGATTTGTTTGTAAATTTTATTGCGTTCAAAATAAATGCGAATTATTGTACTATGCCTCTACCCTTCTCGGAAGTGCAAGCAATAAGTTGGCAAAGTTTTATCGCAATCGGATTAACGGTACGGAAATGCATAAAATACGAAGAAACAAAAATTCACTACAAACCATTAAGGGATTATTTTTGACTAATTTAATATCCTAAATGAAAAATAAGATATTAAATCGAAAGATGCTGGCATATAAAATGATAAAAAAGAACTGTCATTTTTGAGTTTTTATAAATATTTATTAACTTTATTCGAATTTATGATCCCACGAGACTAAAGATTAACTAACGAAGTAAATAAACGGCACAGAAAGCCGATTTTCATGCACGAAGCAGCTAAAGTCTCAATTCATTCAAAAGATTAAAAATAATAATGTGAACACAAGTCTAATGATTTGTAATTTTTTTTTCTTTCGCGTATATTTTTTTCTTCAAGACCTTAAGCATGTAAAAAATAACGACATAATCATGCATGGAGTTTAGCCTGTTTATTTAAGTAGAATTACAGGAGGGAAAAAATTGATCACTACGATATTCAAGCGAGAAAAAATATTCAAAGTGCATTTATCTTTTTATTCAAAATAGCTACTTTTTCTTTCAAATGAGAATTTACAAATTTTTCTTTGATTAGATTGGAAGAACTTCCTTTGATTATTATGAGTAGAAACAAATGAAATAAAATTGTGGCTATTCAATTAACATAACATAACATTCAATCAATCGAAGTGCCATGGTGGCGTAGTAGTAAGGTCACGACCTCTGTAGGGCCTCAAGTTCAAGATTCCACCGAAGAACCGTCGTAAAAGTGGGTCTGGTGCATGCTAAATCCATCGGTACCAAATGTCCTCTCACTGGTGTGGTGCGGAAGTTTGCAGAAGGGGTGTCAGCTCAGGTGTCGTCATCGTCATTTGACCGCGGTTCAAAATTACAAGGTCCGTCCAAAAATAGCCCTATTGTTGCCTTAAAGAGGCGCTTTAATATAACTAAACTAAGTTATCAATCGACATTTGTTATTTATTTATTTTCAAAACTTATACATTCTCTTAAAAATAATTAATAATTATCGCAGTTTTATTGTGAACAATCATCGGTAAAATCCGTTGGTAATAAAAAACAAATTGTAAAGTCATTCGTTATTTCCTCAAACAAAGTGTTTCTTCACATTTTTGCCAATTATTGTACCATTAGATAATAACTGACATAGGGGAAAATACCTAGAATAATCAAGCCAGCATTTGACATGGAATATTGATATTTCCCAGTGTAAATGTTTTCAAAGGAATTTTCTGTCATACACGTTTTACATCACGCGATGTCGATATATTGTTCCCATTTGTTATTCCATAGTGTTACTTATTATTTAATACGTTTAAGTTACAAATGAATCTACACAATGTATGTATTTTTCAGTCATTTATATTGATTGGGCAGCATTCAATCCATATTTAGAACATTTTGACGTGGATGCATTTATGACATTCATGCTTTTATAACGATCCGAGTAGTAGAGATAGTAATCAAGAAAATTTGATAAAATTGCACATTCTGTTAAGTAATTGTCTCTCAACAATATTTCCAGAGAATGAACTTTAAATTCTTTTAATGATTAGAGAAAATTGCAAGTATATTACGATTTTTGAGAGGAAAAATTTTTAATATTTATTCTATGGACTCGATGTAAGATGACTGCGCTTCTTTTTCAGTTTTTATGTAAAATTAATTTTTACTTGAAAATGAATTAGATAACTTTGGAGTCATCAGTTCGAAATATAACTAAACAGAAGTTCTTTCTTATATTGTATCCGAGTAGATTTCGGCTACTTGTGTTTTCATAATTTTTTTAAAAATCTACAAAATTATATAGAAAGTGAATGAAAGGAAGAAATATTTGTAAATTTGGCTCTTAAACTTACAGAAGTGGACAATATCTTATAAAGGCATATTTTACTGAAATAATTTTTAAACCCAAGGAACTTATTTCTGGAAAACATTATTTACTTCACTTTATCTTGGTGGCAATCAAATGGTTTCTTTTACCTTTTGAAGCTCTCATTTAAAGAGAATATTCATTGTTGTTTATATAGTCATAACGAAATTCCTCTGAATCACAGAGGAATCCAGTAAAAGTGAATGATCGGATTATCACGGTGTAAGCCAATCATACGAAATCACATTTGAAGTGTCACATGCTTGAAATCCTCATGAGGAAATAACTCCATTCACTAGCGAGAGGGCAACAAAACATTCAGTACCACTTATTTTGTACAGAAAGAAGAATCTACTCATTTACACATCAACTTCTCATCATCGCATTCCAGGTGACATACCAGAGGATATTCTTCATATATATTGCCTTTAACAAACAGAATAATTGAATCTGGAAGAATATTGACCATTCCTTTGATATCTTTAGCAATAATTGTTTATTTTTCTGTATTCGTTGACATTTAGAATTCATAAAAACCTTGTGAAGGAAACAAGACTCATGAATGAGAAATATATCACATTATGGTGGATGGAAGGAATTATGTTTAAAAAAACCATGGATTATTTTTTCCATATTCATAATCCATTTTTGTTAATAAAGCCATATTAGCACCACGATTGATTTTCTTTTTTAATTGTTTTCGCGTCTTCGTTTGTTTTAACATGCTGATATAGCGCCGTATGTTTTTATCATTTCTTTCAATTGCTTTTCAAAGTTGATCGTCATGGTCTGACAGACGAGCATATGAAGTTTGCAAACGACTTTTTAAATACTTTTTGTGAAATTTGATTCATAATAAGAATACTTATACGAATATATACGAAAGGAAATATTCATTTTTAACATTTAAAACTTATAATAAAAAATTATAATTTAGAAATTTCGGAAATAAAAATAAATGATAATTTTAATTTGGATGGGTCAAAATAAAATTTAAAAGAAGGAAAACATACCATAATATATTTAAGGTACGCACATTTCAAAAATTGAGACTTTTTTTTAAAAATCAATGAAAAAGTATGAACACTAACTAAAAATCAAACATTTCGATTGTTAAAATTACAGTTAATTGTCTCTTTGTAATTTAAAACTGTTATTCTTGCTTTGATATTTTACTTTAATATCTCTCCCTAACCTCAAAACACTTTCTTGTACGTCTGGGGATGCCGATGATATCTCCCTACTGCGTATATATCAAGCCATCATATTTTCCCAGAATGGCTTACAAATGCTTGCTATACAATATGTCAATTATTCTCTACGTTTACGAGATATAATGCATCATTCCATCTCGTATACATATACATTTCTCGTATATCTACGAATGTGTTCGGACGCTTTCCACATATTTCCTGAAGAAAGCCTTTATACACCATGCCACTAACCACCTATGCCGTTGCAATGGAAAAAACATTCCACACAATATTATTTCCTTCTCTGCATCTCTCAGAATATACCATTTCTCATATGATACATCCTTCAGACCATCGAAGGATTTATAATGCTCGACCCTCAATTTTATCTGAGTGAATAAAATGTCCCATCCACTGCTCGAGGTTCAATTTTCCTGATATACGATCTGTTTATTCTCAAATTTTTCCGGAATAGGATAATCCCTTGCTTTCTCTTTTATATTATTTCCTCTGGTTATTGTACGAATAGAATTCCGACTTTTTATTCCCGTCGCTACCAGTATTCCTTGTATCTGAAAATCTATGACGATTCAAAGACAGATTGGCATGTTGTTTACAGTTATATCTTTGAAGCCGACGGAAATAGTTTCCTACAACTTATAACATTTTCAATTTTATCATTTGAAGTGATAGAGATCTTCTTTGTTCTTCAGAGGAATTCACTCCTTTCTCAGCGTCAATTTTGCATATATATTGAAACGTACTCTCTTAAGAACCTTTTTGCCATTTTAACTTTTAATATATCTAGTTGCTATTGAAATTTTGAGATTTTTACACTCTTTAATATAGAGATTTTATATTGCCATATCCCGAGACGTGTGTGAATAAAAGGATAGGATAAGACGGTTCACGCGAAAAAAAAAATGCATATTGCTTCTTATATTGGATATCATAGGCTGACTACTCCGACTCCCCACCCCCCTCGAAGTCATATAAAAAAAACTGAACCACCGCAAAAGCAACATTGGCGGGAACTGTGGTTGAGTCCTAAGGGGCATCACCGGCCACGGTACAACTCTTCCCTAAGGAAATACATCTGGTCATCAATGGGAAGAAGCCAACCCCCACCTTTTCGTACACCCACAAGGGTGGCTAGAACCAGCCACCATTCCGGAAGCTTCTCATCCTCAATTACGAGGTACACTCTGTGGGACTCTTATACTGGATATGCTCCCTTACTGCGAAACTATATAAAGAATTTCATTGAAAGACATGTTTTTCTTTGTAATAGGATACATAGGATCTACAATAAATTATATTTAATCAAAATTTCATTGGAGTTTAGCCAGTTTTTCCTGTACTAGGGATTGATGTAAAATTGTTTTTTATTCTAATTCAGCTAACAATTCTGCGTATGAGCACTCGGTTTACTTATGTACTCCTACTTTATTGGTGAGATAGCATTCACGTAGTTCATGTGATATTACTGAAAATACTTTTTATTACATTTTAATCGAATTCACAACTTTTAATGCCAGTCTTTTCCATTCATTATTAGATAAAAATGCGGCTTTTACACGCAATGACAACACTAACCGCTTTGGTGAAGCGTTTCCCTCTTTCATTTTTTTCTAACTCCTTCCCCTCATCGTTCTCCTACTTTTGCATGTAACCTCCTCTTCCCCCTACTTTTATATAAAAGTGTTTAGCGAAAGAAATGACAAAAATTTGTTTGAGATGACAACAAATAGATATATAATCACAAAACGACTACTCCGATCCGCCTGAAGGCACACGGAAACACTTGAATGACCGGACTGCCGAGACAGCAAAACTGGCTGGAACTGTGGTTGAATTTTAAGTGCCATCACTGGCCACGGTACAACAGTTCCCTAAGGAAGTACGTCCCGTCATGGATGGGAAGAGCCATACCCCCATCTTTCCGTGTACCCACAAGGGTGGAGAGAACCAACCACCATTCCGGAAGCTTCTCCTCCTCAAGTGCGAGGTGCCCCCCCCCACGTGGGATAGAACAGATATATAAGAAATATTTTGAGAACTTTGCGACAGGTTGATTCGATCTTAGAGGGTGGTAGGAGTAAGTACTGGGCTGTAAATAAATATTTAGACAATTCAATCGCTTTTGACTTATTTTTTTGAGCTCTTGCTTTCTTTGATAAGATCAAGACTCAAAAATAAAGAATTCTGAAAAGAACAAGAAGTAAAGGACTACTCATACACTAGATGCTATCCATAAAAATCATTTTCATCCGGAAAATTTCAAATATGTCGTTGTATTTGATTTTGCCGAAGTCATCTGACAGTACGAATAGATTGGATGAATCAAGCCGTGTCTATCCAACAAAAAATAGAATCTTCCTTAGTCCTCTGATAGTCCCAAAGGGGGGGGGGCACCGCTTAATTGAGGATGAGAAGCTTCCGGTATGGTGGTTGGTTTTCGCAACCCTCCCCCAACTGTGGATACACGAAAAAGTGGGGTTTGTCTCTTCTCATCGATTATGGAACGTATTTTCTTAGGGAAGGGATGTACCGTGGCCAGTGATGGCCTTTAGGACTCAATCACAGTTCCCGCCAGTGTTGCTATGACGGTGGTCCAGTCATTCAAGTTTTCTTCGCTTTTTTCCAATATTTCAAATGGTCACGTTTTCAGAGAGGATTCCAAATTTGAGGACAAAACAAAGTCCACAAGACAAATCCTTCGAGTTGGAGCTAGAAGGCCGTGGTGGCCTGGTGGTAAAGTCTCGGCTTCGGAACAGGAGGGTTTCAGATTCGGGACCCAATTCCAAAGGAGAACCGGTATGTAAGCGAGTCTGGTGTACACTAAATCCGTTTGTACCAAAAGTCTCCCCATTGATGTGGTGTGGAAGTTTGGAGAGGAGGGCGCCAGCTTAGGTGTCATTCTCTTCATCTGACCGTGGTTCAAAATTGCTAGGTCCATCCCGAAATAGGTCTAGTGTTGCTTTAAAACGGGACGTTAATCTAACGAAAGTTTAAATCTGCTTATACCTAAATATTTGTAAGATTGTTGGAGATCTAAACAGCGATTTACACGAACGGAAGCATGTACATTCACTGCTCGTCGATTGTTTGTTGTTGTGGAAGGAAGTCCAGTTTGTGCATCGTTTATAAGAGGTTGAATTAAATGGCAGTATGTTCACACCCTTGAGCTCGATTAAAGCAATTCTCTTTATCAGCTTGTTGCAATATATAAAGTGTTACAGTAAATGTTTTCATTAATTTTAAGCAAAATTCACAGAAATTCCTTGGTCCTCTATTTTCATAAAGTAAACAATCACCAAACACGCAGTATATCATTTCACTCTTCTACTTTATATAAGAGAGACGAAATAACGTGAAATTCTCAAAAGCAACAAGTTTAAGCTATCTCATTTAATTTCAATAGATTAGTAGATTTATTAATTAAAGATCTAAAGTTCCAAACTTGTATAAACATGATAAAGTTTGTTGTATCTTGGGAATCAAAAATTCAAAGAAAAAAAGTATTCATATTAGAAAATAATAATATTGCTTTCTGCATGCGTGTCCTTCTGTATATTAATCATTGCAGTATTTATTGCAATCGAGCTGTTTTCTATATGAATTATTTTTTACTAACACGCACTCTCAAAGGCATAAGATGATTAACATCGATATTACATCTTTTGCGATATGACCCCCTAAAGGCGGTCCAATCATTCGATTCCCTAAATGACAAAAGCATGGTCTCCGGTCATTCATATCTAAATACCAAAACGAACAGCTTTATTAACATCCAACTCAGGGTTGTGTTTTGATGGATTACCGAGAGACGCTTACTGGTAATTGCCGTGAGTGATTAATATAGATTGCCATATGGTGTCCAGCTCTAATATGCTTCCTAATATAGGAGAAGGTAATATCTTTTTGCGTAATATTTCTTTCTCGTGACAGCAGAAAGTTTTTCGTGGGGAAGTTCCCAAAGGAAATCCTACGCAGGCAAATAGTTAGAAGAGGTCAAAATTAATTCCCGATCCGCAAGGAGGAAATGGCTGATATTACCAATTTATAGTAATCAACTTCCAATAAATGTTTTCTGGGGAAAAAATGAAAAGCTTTATATTTTTTTTCGTTTTCCATTTACAAAACTGTTCATTACGAAAATCTTAAATATTGTTGTTCAATACATAGTAAGTTTTCAGAAATTTTACATTTAACTTGTTAACAGGGTAATTAACTTATATTCAATTCGTTTTGCATTGAAATATTTCGTCATACCCTTTAATAAGTTAAATTAGGGTTCAATTAATATTTATAAATAAATCCTTTCATGCTTTTTAGAGAAAATTCATTTTAGATAAAAACACAGTTTACTGTTAAGAGATCAGTCAACCTATAATGCTGAATAATAAGTACTGGAAAAGTTGAACCGAAATGTAAATTCCTTATAGCATTATGTGACAGTTCTGTTATACACCATTTCATTATTCACCAAATACAAAATATCTCAGTTAAATCTAAGTTACAGCACAGGTACACACTGTTCTATGTTATTAGTGTATATTTCGTGAAAAAAAAGGCGGCGTTACTTTCTACTTGATATAAAGTTCCTGTTCTGTAACACTGATAAGAAGGCTTCGACACGCCAGAAGGTACGGTTAAACCTGAATGGCTGCACCGCCGCTACAGCAAACTGGCGCGAAATGTGGTTGTGTCCTAAGGGTTATCACCGGCCAAGGTACAACCCTTGCCTAAGGAAGTACGCCTTATCATCGATGGGAGGAGCCAGATCCCTTCCTTTCGTGTACCCACAGGTAGGGGGGGGCGAGAACCAGCCACCATACCAGAAGCTTCTCATCCTCAATTACGAGGTGCCCTCCGGGAGATAGTCAAGAGGGTAAATAAAGTAAAAACTGAAATAAGCACTTCCCCTTACTTTCTAGAACAGGTTTTTATGTATTCTTACATGCAAGTTCATTGTTTTGAGCAATATTTTCTTTGTTACACAAAATATTGAGTAAATATTATGAAATCGAATATCTAAATATTATGCACCAGCAATATAAGAATTCAAAACGAAAAATTGCGAAAGAAATAACCTTTTAAATTTTATTTTAAAAACTTGTTTCATTTTATGATTCTTACATTAAAATTATATAATTGATATGAATGACCTCTACTGACTGCTGATTAGTACCTAGTTTTCACAAAATCAGAACGTTTGCGCCAGATACTCTAGTAAATTTCTTTATTTCAAGAACATTATCTATTTCCTTCCAAGTCTATTCTTCTGATGAAGTGTCTACGACTCCAGAGCATTCACCAGAATCGCTTTTATTAACCGCCTAGCACGTTTTCGTCTTGGTAATATTTCACTATTATTCCTTTCATTATCAATATCAGATAAATGTATGCTTATTTCTTCGGGTTCTTCAAAATCCCCCAGTCACCTGATTCTTCATAAGTCTACTTAACTCTTATCCACTACTGTGTTTATTTCACAGCACGTTCCTCCTTTAGTAAAAATATATATTAACCAGATCGATGTTCACACTAAATGTTTATAAGAATGAAATTCCCACTGACTGACAACAATTTGGTTCATGATTTGTTCCAAGAAATTCTTATAGTAAATAAAATTATATCATATCAACATAAGAAATAAAAGAGCTGGATTCAATACAATAGAAATTTTAAACTAAATTTATTATCGTATTTAAGTGTAGCTTCAGTCGTATGATGAGTATAGCTCGTCGTTGTGCTGTATGGTATGAAAAACCAATAATGAGCTATATTCGTCATTTAATTGGAAAGTGTTAATCATGGCTTGTGTCATATCTGTCACAATATCTGTCACATATGCAATAATTCTTCATTAAATGTTTACTAGCGATTGCTTTGTTTTTTCTCGGAGCCGTGGTTGCCTGGTGGTAAGGTCTCGGCTTCGGAACCGTAGGGTTTCAGGTTCGAGACTCGATTCCACCGATGAACCGTTGTGTAAACGGGTCTGGTGTATGCTAAATCCGTCGGGGTCAAACGCTCTTTCACTGGTGTGGTATGGAAGCTTAAAGAGGGTATGTCAGTTCAAGTGTTATCCTCGTCATCTGACCGTGGTTCAAAATTACGAGATATGTCCCAAAATAGCCCTTGTTTTGTTTCAAACTGGGACGTTAATATAAGTAAACTAGATTATGTTTTTTCTCATTAGAAAGGCTTTATGTGGATTAGAGACGATAAAATCTTTAACGAATTGTTGACCGGGGTACTTTTGCAAGAACTCACACGTCTGGCAGGCGATTTTTTCGAAAGACTGATTAATTACATACGGTTTTCGAAGGGCGTCACATACATTCCCGTTCAACAACGTATAGTTATCAAAAGACGTCGTATGACTCTCCTGGTCAACATTGTGTTAAAGAAATTTTTAGCTGTGAGAATTGTGAAGACGGCTCCAAGAATGCTGAAGACAGCATTGTAAATCCCGATTTTGAGTCTCCGAAAGATGAAGATCCTAGTTCTATTCCGGATTTGGTCCCAGTTCTACAATAATCTAAATAGCGTAGATACCGATAGCATAATCTAAGATTTAGACACGGTGATGCCATATTCAGGATCTTACACTCGCTTCTGCACCAACTTACAACCATAACTATCAGGATAGCACCAAAGTAAAACAAAAATAAATAAATAAACAGCTCAATATAATCTAGATGAAGAAAAATCTTAAATAGCCAACTTCGCTCACAGGTGATGAGTCCTTAGTGGTAAGATATCACATAGAATTTTCTTCTTTTATTATTAAAATTTTTAAAACCTAGAAAATATATGCTTTATTATTTGTGGAAGCTGATATTTTGTCATTTTTAAGTGATAAAAGATTAAAAAGGTAAAAATAAAATCACATAACTATTATGAATTCTATTGCAAATGACCATAACAGAACTTTCTTATGGCTTCCGATATTAATCGCAGCTTAAACAGCTACTAATTATCAAAATCTATACATTTTAAAACAGTCTGCATGACACAAATGTGCTTTTATATCCTTTATTTTACACATAAGAAAAAAATAGCATGGAATAGTAACTTTGTTAGAAAAGTTTGAAATGAAACAACCTCAGACGGAACAGTACGAGTTTTATTAATTCACAACTTTCTGTTCAGTAATGCTCGGAATTTGGGTTCGGAAGTTTGCAGTCTGAAGACAACAATAAAAACAGTTTTTTTAAAGGTAAAGATGCAACTGCTATACTTGCATGGTTTGAAAAACTGATGGTTCATTTATTGAAACCGCAGAAGAGTGATTAAACTCTATTCAGGTGACTTTTTTTTTTTTTTTTACTTATGTGATCACTTGCTTATTTGAACCTCCTACTTGAGTAATCTTGGCCAGCCAATCGATAAATAAATATCCCTCGATTTGAACTCCTTTCATTTTTTTATTTTTTCATTTGACAGCGAAATCAACCGAAATGGAAAACATGAATTATTACTTGTATGTAAAAAAGCTGTATATTCAAAAAATAAATAAAAACAAACAGTCTATATAAAAATCTATTTTTTATCTATTCTTTGAAATATTCGAAAATAACCGAAAGTATTAATATTGAAGCTATTCATACATTCAGGATTATGATTCTCTGCCGTATTTGTAAGATTATATTAATTAAAAATCCAATCAATGTCATTTTATTTAATTCCTCAATACAGGCAAATATGAAACAAATTGGTGAATTTTTATTTATTCTTTGAAAGAGATCTATTTTAGATTTACAATATCTGAATAAAAATTGAAAATAACCGAAAGTATTAATATTTAAGCTATTCATATATTCAGGATTAGGATTCTCTGCCGTATTTGTTAGATTATATTGATTAAAAAGCCATTCAATGCCATTTTATTTATTTCTTCAATACAGGCAGGCAGAATGTAGTTATTTTTGTTTGAAAAGGCATAATCCTTAATATGAGAAGTAAATAATAAAGAATTCTCACTTGAATTCATCAATGCAAAAATTTTATTTTCCGAACCAGTCAGGTTATCTGAAACTCAAAATAATCGAGAATTATGATTTCCCACATTCCGTTTCCATCATTTAGGCGTCCTTCTAGCTGCGTTCCTTTGTTCATCAATAGCATGGAATTCTTCTTGCATTCCTATCCACATCGAATGCCGAAATCTAATAGAAGGAGAGTCATTTTCTCAGAAGCGCCTTATTTTTTTTAATTCTTTCTCCTCGAATTTCATTATATACTTCAAGGTGCGCGTTTAGCTCTTCTGTTTATTCTTCCTTTCAATCAAAGATCGGAGTCTTGGATTTATTTGCACAGGTGTGCTTTGATTGAAATAAAAGTTCTAATGTTCTTCTATATCATCTAAAGTTATCACTTGCTGAATACTAGTTATATTCCGAAATTTAAAGCTATCTTTTTTACCCATTCTAGATTTTTTGAAGCTAAGACATTAGGAATAGTTTCTTGAACCAGTCTTCCAGAAGGCAATAAAATGTTTTACACTTTAAACTGAATCGACATACGTAATCTTTGAAAAGAATTAAAATTACTTGAAAGAAAATATCGCAGCAAATATATTACTGAATTCAATTTACATTCTGAATACCGATTGAACAATATCTCTGAAATTTTATATTATTTATGACGTCTCTCGAGCGAAGTAAAGTTTTTCATTCTTAGTAAACATTGAAAGTAATTCAATTAAATCTGAAATACTCATCTGCTTAGTAAATATAACTTTATGACAAATAATGATGTAAGTAGATAATGATCATGGTATCGCAAGTTAAATAATTAATATTGTTTGGGAACGGATTCTGAAATCAGCCGCGCTTTTGCGCATGCCTTCGGATGGGTTTAGTTCCTCAAAATAGGGGTGAAAGGAAAGATCAAAGGAGGAAATGTTTATATTTAGCAATAAACTAAACTCGTATTACTAGTGGACTTATGAGGCTTAAGCACTGCAGATAAATAGCAATACTGTTTGAAAAAGATACTAATTCACAATAAAATATTTCAGAGCAATTTTTATTTACTACATGGACATAAACATTAAATTATGATGAATAAATGGAAGATTTCTGTTCCTAAAATTTAACAGCTTATTTTTTTAATAATAATGATTTTTTTAATGTTAAAATGCTTCTTTTTTCATGTTATTGAATTTTTTAACAATACTCTGAGATTGACATAGGTGGATAACCAAGATTTTACTCTATTTAAAACTTCTTTTCACTTAAGGATTTGCTGTAAACATGGAACTTCTTAATAATATTATAAATATTAATTTTAAAATATATGGTATTTTTTAATGTATAATTTAATATTTTCTAATATCATTAATAATTTTTTTACTTAAAAATAGTATTATTTTAAATATATTACATGAAATAATTAGCAAAATTTGAACCAGCACTTGAATTAGCCATATAAGCAAACAATATGCAATTTTGAATTAAAATAAAATAAAATGTCGTCAGAAACGACAAGCGAAGAAAAGCGGAAATCAAGGTCAAAGAATGTGCTCATCCTCCTACGCCTCGCCCCTTAGTGAGATAGAATCATCGAATAGTGGTAGTCTCAGAATACTGAAATGAATAGTAACAACCATATTCGTTCATTGATTATTTAGTCAAACATTTTTTATCAATTAGTAGCTTATGAAATTAATTTCCATTTGATATGTTTTAATTATCATTTTCCCTCATCCTTATTTCTTAAATCTTTACGTTTATTCTATTAAAAATTATAGCTGAACCAATCATACAATACAGCTATTTAATATTTTACAGCGGGTGATAGTCAAATATATTAACGGATTAATCAAAATATATTAACGGATAAAATTAAACAACCGTGAAAAGGCTCTTTATAATTGATTCAGTGAGTGAAATCCAATGGTATGTAGTTGGATGGAAACTCAAGGCCAAAATTATCTAATCAGATTCAATGTAACATTAATATCTACATTAGCATTAATATCATTATAATATCTACGCTTGCTATGTAAATATCGTAATAAAATATGTTATTTATGATGCTTAATTTATTGCAATTTGAATTATTTATTAATTTTTTCGATATACAGGGGGTATTTAGCTTATTTTTAATCTTTGTACAATTCAAAATATATATTCAAAGATTCAAATTTAAAAGCAAATCAGTTCATGGAAAATTTCTCATCGTTTAGCCTCTCTTGAAAGATAAGTGAAAATCGTCTCGTTGATTGTTAGTTTGCTTCTGAATTTTAAAACTATTCATCTAGAATTTTTATGTAAGTTGCCTTGAAATTTTGGAAGTTGAGTTTGAAATTATGGAAGAAAAAATATCATATATGCGCTGTATTTTCATAAAATATTTCACCGGCATATTTTTGCATATGCTGTAAGTGTCATGTCAATATAATGGTTGAAAATCCTATATATTATCAACAAAAAATATGTCGAAAAATGGTTTTTCCTATTTGATTGAAAATAAAACTTTATATCATCCCGAATATACATGCTATTTATAAAAAAAATGTTTAAGTCTCGTGCATCCTTGAGGAACAGTGCAAAACCTTATTAGTACTTTGTGAAATGAGGTAATCCCAAATAATATTTTTCTTCATTAATTTCTGGTGAGTTTCCTAAATGTCCTCGTAACTGAATCTTCATTATAAGATGTGAAGTCAAGTATATTCTGTATATGATCAAAATATAAAGCAATTCGATTAGCTTAGAAAAATTTGCAGTATAAAACCAAATGGTTCCATTTCATCAACTCTAGGCATATCTGTTCAAAATATTTTGAGATATATCCTCGCTCATCCCAGAAATAGTGAATGAGAAATTAACAATTCTCTTGTATATTCAAAATTTCAAAAGCAAATAATTGTAAGATCGTATCTATTGTTTAAAATATGGCGTGTTCGTTTCGCCAAATATGAAGCTTATATTAGGAGTTGGGTATCGTTTCTTAAAATTTTATTTTAAACTAACCACTTTTGATGCTTAGTTGGTCACCTGTCACATTAATTTAGTTATGAAAGTCATTAATATCTTACATGTATTCATAACATAACAAATCAGATCTTAAAATAAATATTGTATATTAAAATCATAAACATAAAGAAAAAAACATAAGATATGTAAACTTAAGAAATATTTTTCGTCAAAAATTTAAATTTCACTTAACATTTAAGGTATGAAATGTTATGAACTTTTTATACAGAGAGTTTAACCATTTGATGAATAATTAGCGTTCGACAATCTGTATCAATTATTTGTACACATCTCAGATAAATAATGGTTATTGTGCTCTTAACATCAATTTTCATAGGCGAGTCATAACAATTACCTGCCTGGAGATAATTAACCCTATTTTTCCACTTGAATAAACTTTCTGGTTGATAGCCTATTTCTATGATCTTGATTTCTTTTATTTCTTCGTTCTTTTGACTCAATGGAACGATCAGTGATACGGAAGCCCTCTTCCAAACATTTCTAATATTATTTCTCATCTGCATTAATTAACTGATTAAAGCACTGAATTGAGTGTAGCTACAAAGCGTTCAGTGACGCAATCTGAAATATTCATTTGGTAGTTTTTTTTTCTTTAAATGTTGATCTTTGATAATAAGAGCGATATCTATGGCACACACAATACCGTTTTATGTACATAGATAAATAAGATAAAAATCCATTCTTAAAAAAGGAAAATTTGGCAGATGAATGTAATTTCACAAAACAAACAAGTGTTGATAAATTACTTTTGGCAGATATAAATATGTTCATGGTATACGACAAAGCGAGCATCAAGGACATTGGTCTGTGAGAGTTTGATGTTGAATCTGGAAGAATAATTAAACAGGCCCTTCATCTTTGATGGTGCTTTAATTTCTAATTAATATATACTTTTTTTTGGATTATTATCTCATTATTTGCATCGGTCTATTACTCTGTAGGATTTGTCAACAATGTGACTTCATCATGAAGGAGCATCAACACGCAAATATCTTCCGCCATCTGCTTTTTAATTCTTTAAGTACTTTCCTGACTAATCCTTAAATAACATTATTGGATTGAAATGTCCTTGTGACTAATCTCAGAATTACCAGATTTTATTCTATTAAACTATTTTCTTCGGAATTTCTATAAAACGGTCTTCTAAAGAAAATCCTAGAGTAGAACAAATATAATAAATGATATACCATGTCAAATTTAACTTCAAAGTAATTAAACTTACCATTATCGAATGGTAATTAAAATTAGCATGCTTATTTAAACTCTAAAGATTCCAATTTCTCGTAATGTAACAGGATTATAAAAAATTTGGAATGACAAAATTTCTTATATTGAAGCAACAAATAATCTCATTAAAAACTTAACTTCTAATGATTTCTCAAAAAAAATGTGCAATATAGAAGTTTTCATAAGGGAAGGTTTATCTATTTTTTCGCAACTAAATATATGCTTTCTAGTTTATTTCATTTTGATTTTTAACTCAATAGATGGCGCTGGGATAGGTTAATTTATTTCTTATGCTGACGAGTCACTTTGATCAAGCGTCATAGGGCGTATGCAGCTTTGAACGCGGGAAAATTGAATTTAGTTTGAAATGTGGATCTCCATTGATATTTATTTTCTTTAAAAAGTTTTTGGAGTTTTTACCTTCAAATGGTATGTTCTTCGCTTTTATATTTTATTGATGTTTTTTGGTTTAATGATTAAATTATCTTTTTTGTAGTTTGGTTTGATTCAGTTTCATTGTGGTCTTGCATAGATTTAAAATTTTTGAAATAGTATTTTGCTTATTATTGTGTAATTTATTGTCTTTGATTTTATGATACTAATTCTTCTCTCCAAAACCTCAATTTATTAAGATTTTCGGGTCACGAGGGTTCAATGTTTTAGACGAAAGTCTGACCCTCACAGGAAAAGGTCTCTGGTTTGAATCCCTGCCTGTGAATGACCCTTGAAAAAGTCTTCAGGCTGGATTCCTCATTTATTTCTTTTTGGTTCCATTTTTGCATTTAAACCTACTATTTATTTCTAATTCGCATACCAAGTAACTTAATTTCACAAGCAGCATTGCATAATATTCAAGAGGAATTTGCTTCGTGGCGCATTTTTTTATTCTGCTTTTATAGTTATTTTTATTTTAATATTTTGATTATTATTTATAACCATGTTTAGTTTCTTATTTGTTGCGAAACTAAGCAATGCATTTCATTGTTTTGTTTATCGCTCATGATCTGTTATATTTTAATTATATTTTGAGTCCGTGATAGATACATGTTTTATGCTTTTTTTGTTTAATTTATACGCAAATAAAAATGTGGAATGACTTTGAATTATTTTGACCAAATTAATATTCTTTGAAAACTCGGTAGTTGGTCTCTGAAATAAATTGGCAAGCGATTCTTGTTTTTCACAGGAGAAAAGAAATTTCGCCCTTAAAAGCTTTGCTTGATCAGGTTCAACAAATGGAGCGAATGTTGTATTTTAATATTTTATGTGATAGTGTGTTAAAACCTTTAAGTAAATGAAACTGATAAGATTGGAAGACTGAATACAATATTATACAACGTAATTTTATTACAAATGCACTAATTAGCTCAAACAGCATACGAAATTATTCTCCATTTTAATTGAAACATTTATGTGAATGGAAGAATATTTCTATGTTAAATAGTTTAAGAATTAATTTGTTGGTCAAAGATTAGAAACCCAGACAGCATTATCTGGTTTGGTTTACAAACGTTCTTTGCAAAATAACTTCGTATATTGACCAACATTGACCTTTAAAGTAATTAATGTATACAAGGATATAAATACAATAATGGATATAAATATTTCTAAAAGTTAAAATACTTTTAAGAATCAAATATTCAATGAAAAATTTTCAACTTGATAAAAAAAAAGTTTCATAAAATTTTTGTTAAAAATTCAGACAAAAACACCGAAAGAATTAAACCTTTTCGGTGTTTTCAAATTTCGGTTTAAAATGAACTGAAACTTCCTGTAAGGAATCCAAAACTTCGAAGGGGAAAAAAGTAGAAATTAATCGCAGAAAAAAAAGTGAAAATCAATGTTTGAGTTGAATAAATCTGAATCCTATGAACTGAAATTCTTTGAGAAAATATATCGATGTACAGAATTCCACTAATAATATCCATGATTATGGGTGACTCAATAGGGTACTTGATTTTCTCCAAATATGCATCATTTAGCTAAGAGCATTTCGGGATTTCTAATTGCGTTTCATTTTCTTTTATCAGACATTCTGAATAGTCTACAAGCAGGAATAGATTAAGAGGTAGACTAATTTATCATTGATATAGACCAAGTCATTATTTTTATACAACTATTCGAAACAAGAAGAAATCCACGGTTGCAATAAGAAATGTTTCATTTGTTTTGAAATTAAGTGTCAGATGTTAAACAATTAAATAACATGTTATTATTTAAGTTTTTATGAAAGATTTATTATGACAGTAAACAAAAAGCAGATAATATGTCTTAAGTTGAAATTGCTTTCACCTCGTAAATATTAAAGCAAACTATTCAAAAGAACTTAAGGGAGGAAAGATGGAGAAAAAAATAATCATTTTGATGATTACCAGTTGATGACTATCTCCTCTATATCATTTTACGAAGAGAACTAAAACTCTGAAGTTTAAAACTCAGACTGCGTGGTTTTGAATTTTCTTTTACTTGAGGCTTCATGGAAGATGTACTATCTAATTCTTCATAACATAATATAGTTATTTATTTCTACACATCTGCATAACTTATTTAAAAAGTATAGGGCAATGAAAAGCAGACTTAATATAGCGGAAGAAAAAGCAATAATTTGCTCGTTATTTTGAAAAGGCAAAATTTAAAATAGTAGCACTTTACTAACAAATGAGTCATCACTGGCCATATTTAAAAATATAGTAAAATAAAGAAATATAAAAATGCTATTAATATGATTATAAAAGAAATGGGATAAAAGATTAATCGCCAAAAAAAAAACTGTTTATAGTTACATTTTTTTTTTTTTCAAATTCTCGAGATCAGAAAAATGATGCATTAACAATAGAAAAATAAGCCCTAATCATTGACTTGCGTTTCAGGAAACATGTTCAAAACTCGTCCGAATTCTCATGAGAATGTGATTATAAAACAAATGTTTTTTCTGTTTTATCGAAAGTATGATTTTAGAAATAAAATACACATTCAATACAAAAAGAAACGATTTTGCCTAGCGGTAAATTTTTTTTATGATCTAGATTATGAAGTTTTATTCTCTTTAAAATAAAATAATACACTAGGAAGTAAAAAAAAATAGTAATAATGTTGAATGAAATGTAGCAATTTTCATAAAATGCAAAAATTATTAACTATCATTTAAATTAAATTTACTTTGATGATAAAATTTTGAAATACTCAAAGCAAATATTAAAAAGATAATATATAAAAAAATTCAAATTGTATAAATAGAATATATTAAATCAAATTTAACGCGCTTCTTTAACCTTGCATGTTATTTGAAAGGAAAAATATATTTTCTAATCTTATGTTTCTATTTATCTTATTTCTATTTCCATGTAAAAGTAAGTATAAAAGGGGAACTGTTCATGTAAAGAGGTTATTTGGGTATTTATTTCAGAATAATCTTGCTAAAGAAGACAGTGAAAGGTGTAGAATCTGCACCTTTTCACTTTCGCCAAAATGAAGAAGCAGTTTTTTCTCAAATTAAATATAGTCATTTGAAAATGAATATGTGTACAGGGTGTCTCAGGATTATTGGGGCAAACTTTAAGGGGAGGTAGGAAGCGCCACAAGGATTTAGATTTACATAGCAACCCATTGTCGGAAACGACTTTGTTCGGGGCTAGGTAGCTTTGTTCACAAGAGCATTGGAAGAAACAGACTTTCAATGCAGCAGTGTTTAGAGCTGTCATCTCCCGCAGAGGTTTATGGAACGTTACGAACGAGCTGACAGATACGCACCTGATTTACGGATTGGCAGAAAGAAATAGACAAGCATCAGGGAGATTGTATCTCGAAAGGTACCCATAGAGCGATGCAATGGACCTCCGGATGCTTACTAATTTGCATGCAATTTATATGAATATGGATCATTACGAGGTAATAGGTACAGTGAGGGCGAACCAGTAGTGATTCGAACTCCCAGCATGGAAAAAAATGTGGTGGATACTGTTTGAATGAATCCGAGTACAGCGTACGAGCGCTGCTGCGGTTGGAGGATCTTGGAGTAATGTTTATCGCATTTTGAAACGTGAAGGCTTACATCCATACCATCTTCAAAGAATATAGTCATTGCTCCCCACAGATCATCCTGAGCATGTGCATTTAGCACGGTATCACGGTAGTTCGACCAATATCACCACGAAGAGCATTTCCCATCTTATGCTTTATTTACGAATAGAGGCGTACTTCACGCGAGATGGTGTGTTCAAACCACCACCACGTTTATGGGCTTGTGATAATCCCCATGACTTGAAACCACGTGTTGCCCAACATCACTTTTTGAATGTTTAGGCTGGTGTAGTTAGACCTCTTAGTCGGGTCTCACCTCTAATATCTGCAGATTATCTCGGTTTTTTTTTTTTTTTTTTTTTTTTTTTTTGCGAAAGGTGCTACCAGGTTTACTTGACCCTGTTCCACAACACGTCAAACACCATGTGTGGTTTCAACATAATGGGGCACCTCCCAATTATGGCAGATGTGTTCGCGAACATTTAAATCGGGTGTTTGGTCACCTATGGATTGAGCGTGGTCGATCAGTTGCCTGAGCACCACGCTTTACTGATTTAAGCAGTATGGATTTCTTTCTTTGGGTTGTTCTGAAAAGTGCTGTGTACGCAACACCTGTGTATTTCAAAATGGATTTGGTTGCAAGAATTGTCTGTGTTGCTGCGGATATCAAACAAAATTCAGATGTATTTGAGCGAGTCCGACGGTGTAACGCATCCATTGCTAGAAATGGTAGAAATTTTGGACATCTTTTGTGACATTTTTACAAATCATTTACCCCAATGCAGGTAATATCTTTGACCAATAAATATTTCAATTGACCTCAATCTTGTGTCACTTCGTTTCTTGTACTTGTCGTACTATTTTCCCTTGACGTTTCCGACCATGGGTTGCTATGCAAATCTGAATCCTTGTGATGTTCCTTAGTTCACCTTAAAGTTTGTCCCAATGATCCTTGGACATTCTGTACACTGTATAAGTGTGCATTATGATATTTGCTGCTTTAAATTAAAATATAGTGACTGATATTATTAGGAAGTTACTTTTCTTAAATTTGCGCGCATACACACACATTAATAAACAAAAATTAGTGTCCAAAATCAGTGGCAAGGTCACAAATATAGAAAAATGAATAGATACATAAAATATATAATTTTAACATTTTTATTACCAGTGTTCGTCAACGCCTCCCCCAGAAAGTACAATCCACTACGAGTCGCACCTTTCCGGGTATTTGAATCACTCTTCTCAATTATCTCTTCCATATCTCGGGATATCGAAAGGCGTCATCGATATTCATGCGATTTCAATTGCCCCTGCAGCCAGAAATATGCTGGAATCAAATATGTTGATCAAGGAGGCCATTGAACTTGCAGAGCTTGTTAATGATGCTTCTAAAAGGGTTCTATTAAGAAATAAAGAATAAAATTTGCAATGCAACTTGTTGCCTCCTCCTCCATAAATGTTTTATGGAGTATACCTATTCTCTGTAATGGGGTAATTCTTTTTCACTGCATTGGCCTCCAAAAAGTTAAAAATCGCTTTGCATTAACTCTTCACATTTCTAGCCATTTATGTCTTACTGCATTTTTTAAATATTCTTAAGTAAAAGAATTAGTGAATTATCACCCTTTAACCGTTTGGCTACAAGAGATTAAACAGCTAATTTGATTATTTCGAATTGGCTGATTCCAATTCGATTATGCAATTTTGGACAAAGCCAGAATTGCAAAAGTTCTCCTTTGTAAAGTAACCGCTCTAAAAGTTCATAGTACAGTTGCAATTTATAGGGATACAGATCCAGGTCTCCATGAAGAATATTCTGCACCGTGAATGCCGGTAAATCCAAAAGCCTTGTAGCTTCATCCACACAGCAGGTCCCGATTGCTGTATTCGATATCAATGCATCTATTTTGGATTTTATATTTGAAAATCAAGATTCAACTAAGCGTCGTCTACTGGAACACACACAATTCTCTATGCTCATTCCTTGACATAGCTTAGTAAATAATTTGCCCTGTAAGTGCTCAAAAACACTTTTTTAGCTTTCGCATTCTTCTGCTGTCGAATGTTTTGGAGTGCTCTCCAAGTTGAGTCATGATTAAGATAATTTTCCCCAACGAAACTTAAACGTATTTGACATTTTTTTATAGATTCATCGCTTGATATTCTGAATGAACAATCAAGTGATTGATTAACTGGCAGCCTATAGGTTCATAAATAACAAAGTAATTTGCATATGCCTAACGCAATCGCTTTTTATAAAGTCAAATATCGGCTATTACGAATATATATATATATATATATATATATATTCGTATCAAAAACGGCCATATGTACATGGAATGTTTATCCCAGTTGCCATTTTACGGTCTGATTATATTTTGGATTATTTTATGATTTTTTTAAAGTGTTTTAGGACTGTAATACATACTAGTAAAAAATTAAAAATTCCTTTTGATAAATAGACTTTAAATATCTCAAAAAAAAATACAATGCAAGTAAGTGATAATAGAATTGTTGTTGTCAGAATTGACGAAATTTTCATTCTCAGCTAAAACTAATTTTAAGAAAATTCTATTCAAATTCTATTCTACTCAAACAATTAAAAAAATACGCATTGCATTAATACAGCGTATAAAAGAAAAAAAATTAAAGTCTTTCATTATAATGGAATCTTTCACATTATATCTCTCTATTAGCAAAAGATCACCTAAAAATTCTGTACTACTGTTCGTTTCAGTATTCTGAGACTACAATTTTTCGCTGATTATATCTCACAAAGGGGTTAAACGTAGAAAGATGAGCACATTTCCGGAATTCCTTGTCATTCTTTGTCCTTGATTTCCGCCCTATTAGATATTTTTACGTTCAGTTTTTTTTTTTTTTTTTCGCGTTTCGTTTCTGAACGCATTATTTTATTTTAATTCAAAATTCCGTATTGATTGCTTATATGGCTAATTCAGGTGTTGGTTCAAATTTTCCTTACTGTAATATATTTAAAATAATATGTAAAAAATCATTATTAATAATATTTAAAAAATATTAAATTTTACATCTAAAAATACCATATATTTTTAAAATAATATTTATAATATTTTTTGGACTTCCATATCTACAGCCAATCCTTAAATGAAAAAAAAATGTTTTAAATAGAGTAAAATTTCGATTATCCACCGATGTTAATCTCAAAGTATTGTCAAGAAATTCAATAACATACATAAAAAAAAGAAGAGTTTTAACAAAAAAAAAAAATTATTTTGCACAAAAAAAAAATAAGCTGTCAAATTTTAATAACACAAATATTTCATTTATTCATCATAATTTAATGTTTATGTCCTTTTAGTAAATAAAAATTGCTCTAAAATGTTTTACTGTGAATTAGTATCTTTTCTAACAGTACTGCGAATTATCTGCAATGTTTACGCCTCATAAGTCCGCGAGCAATCCGAGTTTATTGTTAAATATAAACATTTCCTCCTTTCATCTCTCCTCTCACCCCCATTTTGACGAATTAAACCCATCCGAAGGCATGCGCAAAAGCGCGGAAGGTTTTAGAATTCGTTGGCAAAACAATACATCTCTTTACACAAACTGAAACACCATGTTGTAGATTGCAAATTCTAGAGTTCAAATGACTACGAATTCGAATACCATTTCTACCAATGATCCTCTTAACAAGAGAGATAAATTTAAATCTCTCTTGTCGCTCACTTACACATGAAACTCATTAGACTTTGGTCTATTAATAATCATGGGAACTGGGGTATTATATTACTAATAGTCGCAATAAATTTGTAGGAATGCACTTTGAATATTAAGAATATTATACATGATAAAGATGCAACTGCTATTCCTGATTTTTTGTCGGAATAAAAGTTCTTGTCGTGGATCAGTGCCAATCCAAATGTTTATCGATTCAACACAGAAAAAACCGAAAGCGTATCAATGTTCATGCTATGTAAGACACTAGCATATTAATCTTTCTATAGCCGTTGGATAAACTTTCAGGTTTCAGTTAAGCCTGAAAAACATCAAGAGAATTAGGTCTACCCTTTAATACAGCCATGATGATACTGAACAAAAAATCATTAGTTTCTTTTCACTCAGAACCAGCCACAGACAAAAACTACTTTCAAGAAACAAGATAAAACGACGTTTAACGTTGACCTTTCTAGCGAGGATGGAGTTTGAAATGTCAAAGGCTTCTTGCACACATACTGATTTCGATCAGTAAATCAAATTCCTTTAGAGGGACATAGAATAAAGAGGGAGATTGCACACTTGTTAACATCGATAAAATGTCGTTTGGCTACAGACCTTTGCCACTGACTTTCACCAACCCGATAAACCAGAGGTGGGCTGACTTTTTCAGAGTACGGGTTACTTCTTACTAATTTTTTCAATGTGCTGCGGTTCACCCTTTGGCATAGGTTACAATATTTATTATAACTTAATAATAAATAACGAATATGTACTTATCTATATAACTACAAACATAATAATAATTGGCACAGATATATAAAATGAAATGATGCATTTAATATCAAAATTCAAAATACATTAAAAAATAAATCATTTTCATCTAAAGTTAGTTTCTGCAGTTGTAATAAGTAGAAAACCTCGGCTACATACTGTCTCCGCCTACATCTAGTTATATAATTACTAACTGCTAATCTTGCACTGGATTCTAAGTGTTCGTCTGTGAGAACGGAACGATATGTTGTCTTATTCATATTCATCGTTGAAAATGTAGATTCACACAGGTAGGTAGAACCAAAGAACGATGTTAAATGATATGCATTTTTTTTTCTAATTTAGGATAAGTCCATAGAAAAGTTATTCTTGGGTTCTTTCACGTGCTTTCAAAATTGTCATTTTGAAGTAGGGGAAACTTTGTTTTCTTCAAAAGATAAAGATAATACAATATTCCATAAATATGTTTCTTTTGTATGAGCGTCTTAGGTTTTAGTAAAGGCTGTCACCCTTAAATGTCTTGGTGGTCCACCTGTTGATTACGATCGACTTTAATGCTATAAACAGTCTGCATTTCGAAAGGCGCATGTATTTTGTCCCTTTGATCGGTGATCTATCTTGTTTTATTTCCTCTTCTTTTCATATTCAACCAGTAATGTTTTACGGGATATTATTCCAATATATTCTAAAGAAATATTAAGGGGGATTTTAACCAAAATATCATAAACGTCAGGAGAAATAAATATATATTTTATCTAAAGAATTTTCTACCAGATAAAGCCCATAAAATTTCTATGTCTCAAATTATATCAACAAGATTTTTGAATTTCATACACAGTGGACAGGATTTTGCGGGTGGAAGGAAAATTCCTTACAATGCAAATCGATGATTAGACAACATAAAGATTATCAATATGAATAGAATCTTCTCTGCGAAAAAGGCATTTTCTGCTTGTACATTCAGTGATTCTTCACCTAAATTTTTGTATGGTAGGCAAAAGAAATGATAAAGTTGTAAAATTTCCTCTCCAAGTGGAACTACAACGCTATCAACTATCTATTCAGTTTGAGGATCACTAGATTCATCATTTTGTATACTTGCAAGAACATGTGCAAAAGCGCCTTTATCAATCTATTCCTTGGGCCGAGATGGCCTGGTGGTAAGGTCCCGGCTTCGGAACTGGAGTGATTCAGGTTCGAGACCCGATTCCCTTGAAGAACCACCATGTAAGTGGGTATGGGGCACATTAAATCCGTCTGGACCAAAAGTCTCCTCACTGGTGTGGTGTGGAAGTTTGGAGAGGAGGTGCTATCTCAGATGTCATCGTCGTCATCATTAGCCCGCGGTTCAAGATTACAAAGTCCGTCCCAAAATAGCCCTAGAGTTACTTTAAAACTGGACGTTAATATATATATAACTTATTCAATCTGTTCCTCACCTTATGTTTATTGGAACATTGGTTCACGTACTGGATTTTAAAAAATAGCAAACGAAAATTGATTAATCATTGTAAATGGTCCTGATTTAACTCGTAAAATTTTTAAGAAGTATTAATTTTAAATTTTTTGAAATGTGTAAATATATGTTCCCTCCAAGGCAGATGTCTCGGGCATATTCCTCTCCTCCTTACCGACCCTGAGAGACATGCTGGTACCTCTAAAGACAAGCCAAACATTTTTCTCCCTCAGTAGTCTACATCACAAATCCCCTTTTATTCCTATTTTCTATTTTCAAGCCAGTGGCCAAACTAAAGATGCTCTCAAAATATGCTTTTTCACCTTATCCATCGCTAGACTCTGCGAATACATCGATTTTCAGGATGACGGACCATTGAACCAAAATACCCAACAAAAAATATGACATCAACAAATGGTTCGATAGGGTTCTAATATGTTAATAAAAGTTCATCACCTTCAATTAAATTTCTAAAACTGTACTGCATCTGATAGAAACTGGGTAACAGGCTCACAGCATGACGAAAATTATATTTTAACTCGAGAAAATTCATCTCTGCTAGTGAAATAAAAATATCTATAAAGCAAGTTATATAGAGGAAGTTTTCCTTTTTGTTAAATGGTTTCAATGAAATCTAATAATGTATATCCATTTAATAAATCAAGTTTTTTTTTTCATTCAAGAAAATGCATTGAAATCATTTAAGACACCAGATAAATATTCTATGAAAAATACACTTAAATGCATTGTAATATTTTAAGACAATAAACATTTTGAGTTCCTTTTAGATTAAAATATCATTTTGCAAGTCCAAATTAAACTAAGCATACTTATTATTAGTTTACAGATAGCTCTCGTTCAGCAATACCTTAAATGTTAGAAACGCTGTTGTCAAGGTAATGTTGTCAACGCAACAGATAATTTTGAATCATTGTGATATCGTTATTTTCCATTCCTACTTTAATATCCGACAATAAATGCATGGAAAGCATTTTAATGGTACTTAGGGCAAATAGCTATCAATGATTGTAGCTCCATTTTCAAGGAGGACTAAAAGAATATTTAAAATTGTTGATGGTGGTTGAATGGTAAATTATAATAAAAATGTGTTAAAATAACGAAGAAAAAATTGAAAATTTCGAAATAAATAAAATTTTTAAACTAGACA
Organism: Argiope bruennichi; assembly: GCF_947563725.1. Taxonomy (NCBI): domain Eukaryota; kingdom Metazoa; phylum Arthropoda; class Arachnida; order Araneae; family Araneidae; genus Argiope; species Argiope bruennichi. The sequence goes on from NC_079163.1 coordinate 59,286,805, forward strand.
AAGAGAGGAAAAATCTACAAAATTGAGGTCTATTGAAGAATTTTTTTTTTCTTCATCTCAGTGTAAATTAGAAACATAAACATTAAACTCATATTTCCAGAAATCTGATTTGTTTTTATTAAGTTTTCCTTTCTTAAATTAAAACTCTATGTAAAATATCCCCCTGAAATTCGGCATATTCTATATTTATAATACTGTGTAGAGATTGAACCAAATATCTGTGCAATGGCGGTTCGATGTAAAATTATAAAAATTTTGAGATTTAAAAGAAGTTTTATAATCATGTCCCACCGCAAAAAAGATATTAGTGCACACTAAAATTCTTATAGGGCATGGAAATAATCTTGCATACTGAAGCTCTTGATTCAGTTCCTAGTCAATACTTTACATATTGTTTGTGATAAGGATATACTACTCTGATCATTTGTCATAATTCAAACTATTTAGTTGGTTTATTAAACTTTAATTTAAATGTAATTTAAAATATAAAAATATGACTTCAAATACTATTATTTGAAATAAAAGCTTCCAAAGTCGTAAAGTTTAAAATAGAATAACGACTGAAATATAGTAATCACCTTTTTTCATGTGTAATTCTTATGTTTAATACATGTTCAACCTTTTAGTAGATAGTGCATATGTTTTAAAAGAACCTCTTTTAAGGAATTCGATCATATATTCTTTCTTGAGAACTTATGCCCTCACAAGAATCTTAAAAGGATATTGAAAAGAATATTTTTGAACTAATTTTCTTTAAAATAGTAAGATCTTCTTTGAGAATTTTGATTTAAAATATGAAAGAATTTGAAGGATAGTATTAAATTCAAATTCCATCCAAACACCTTTTTTTTCTTTTTTTTTCTTACAAAATATCTGAAATAGTGCATCGATGATAAAATATCGACCAACCGAAGTTGGTGCGTGTTCAAGTAGCCAAAGAGCATTCTTTGGAGTATCTAAGTATACTTTTATTTCAATAACATTGTGACCACCCAAAATGCTATGTTTATACCAAGGTAAATCCAAACCTTTTACCAGAAATTCGTATACGTTTGCCAAATATCCCATTTAAGTGATAGTTCAAACGCATATCTATTCTGAAACTTTAAGTGTAACAATATGTATTTTATAATGTAACAATAAAATGTTTTTAAATGTAACAATAAAATGTTTTTAAATGTAACAATAAAATGTTTTTAAATGTAACAATAAAATGTTTCACAGAAATGCTACGCATCTGCAGTAAAATTTTGCTCCAGTTCTTTCCGATACCCAAAATGTAATAAAAATGTCTCTGAATCAACATTTTATACTTCACCTCTGACAACTAATTAATCTTATATTCTCCAATGTTTTAACCATGTTCTCTTGACTTGAATGCATACGATTTTTGGTTATTTATATAACTAAAGAATTTGATGCAATCTGAAAAAATTGCAATTTCAGCAAAACTAAAAATCTGTTCAATCTTACCCTCCCGAAATATTATGCGTGATAATCTACAGTCAAAGGATGAGAACATTGTTTAGAGACATAAAATATTTGACACCTGCAATGGGTAATATATTAAATAGTGTTACGTGGCTCCTTCAAATGTTTTATGACATTTTTGAGAAACAAATGCATTTTTCAATATTCTTTTTTCTTTTCTGAGCATATAGCAATAAACAGAAACATTTAATTTTTTTTTTATTATGGAATAATTAAACACATACTTTAAATAATATGTGTAAAAATTTTGGAAACAATAAAAAAAAATTAAAGACAATTGCAGAATGCTCCAAATAGATCAATTTGTTTTATGCTTGTCAAGTATTCATCAATGAGAATCAAGCATCTATGGGAAATTAAGGTGCACAAATGTTGTAGTTTCATGAAATATTTTATAAAAATCATATGAAAGAAAATTCTTCAAAACAAAAGGTAATAAATTTATAATATTTATGTTTCATATTGTATAGTAAAAATTTTCAGGATAAATGTAAATTCATTGCAGTAAAACGCTCATATGCTTAATAGATTTAAAATTATCGCTCCAATTTTTAATCGAGAATACTAACGCTCATTTTCAAAAATCTTTTCAAAAAAAAAAAAAAAAAAACTCACGAGAGCTTAAAAACTCTTGTTTGGTTAAAGTTGCGACTTTATCGTAAAAACTAGAGAATGAAGGAAAAAAAAAGTTTCAAATTCAGTCTCGCCTATCTTCATACATAATGGATTCTTTTCCGTTTTCTAGGTTAATCATACCTGAGAAAAAGACATTTTAGAATACGTGTGCCTTTGTTCGAGTCTTTTTTTTCTCACCCATAAGTAATTACTCAATGCACTGAAGCATAAGACGATCCCATTACTTGAATTGTTTAAGACACTAAGAGGAATAAAACTTTTTGAGAGAAAATACTTTCCTTGTAACTCTGACATAAAATATGTTTATACGACAGCTTTTTTTTGTAACTTTCTATGCCATCTATTAACAGAAAGCAACGAGCAGTATAATTAATTTAATATTGATGTACTTCATTACCTGACGTCTATTTTTGACAGATTGTTATTTAACGCATTTCGTGTGTATAAAGTGCTCACTTTTTTCTCTTTTTGAAGATAAATTAATTCAAATTTAAAATTATCATACTTTATGTTCTTGTGTTTCAAGTTCGTAAAATAAATGTCACTTGAAAGTTCTGCTCAATATCTTTTGGAATGTTGAAGATGAATTGTATAAAGCTACGACCATTTCATCATTTTTGATACGACAAAATTTTATTCATCTCCAAACTTTTAAACTTTCTTTCCTCTTAAGACCACTCTGAACATCTCCAATACCTATTGGTTTGGTTTAGTTATATTAACGTCCCATTTATAAAGCAACACAATGGCTATTTTGGAACGGACCTCGTAATTTTGAGCCACGGTCAGATGATGAGGACGACACCTGAGCTCGCACCTCCTCTCCAAACTTCCACGCCACATCAGCGGAAGGACGTTTAGCAACTATGGATTTAAAGTGCACCAGACCCGCTTACACGACGGTTCTTCGGTGGAATCGGGTGGTCTCAAGCCTGAAACCCTCCTGCTCCGAAGCCGATACCTTACCTTCAGGCAACCACGGCCCCCAATATGTAATGCATATGATAGATCTTTCAAACTACACTGATAAAAAAAAGATTAAGGGTTAATTTATGTGTTTCAAGAAATACCTTTGTTCTACTCATTTCCTTCGAGAAAAATTAAAATGAATATTTCTATGAAGTTCTACAAACATAAGACACACAAACAAATTATTTACGAAATACTTAGACATTTTAATAGATAAAAGGATGTCTCAGGCATTTGCAAAAATTTCAGAAGTTTCAATATTTAAAAGCATAATATTAAAACAGTTTTTTTATATAATTTATGCTCTATAATTAGGGCACAGGGTTCTCTTTGAACAGCTGAAAGGTCTGTCATCTGTTTCGGATGGAATTTGCAAGGTAACTCTGTAAATTCTAGGGAATATTTCTCTCTCCTCTATAAGTACAATCGCTAATTTTCAGAGGAGGAATGCATTTCCAGAGGAGGAATACGTAGTAAATATTCGAATTCCAAATTTGAAAGAGAAGGAAAATGAGTTTCATACCTCGTAGTAGGATTATTAACATTATTTACCAAAGCGTTTCCGAAATATTTAAAAACTCTTTGGATCTAAAATAATTTTCCATATTGAAAATGTTGGTATTTACTATGTTTTGAATAGCATATAAAAATAAAATAATAAAAAATGGGCAGTTCTTTTTTTATTTTTAGTCTTCAATATCGCTTCAAATATTTCTTAATATTGCAAACCTTTGCAGTTTTTATTGCTGAATGATGGACAGTATATCGAAGACTTCCAAACTGCATGTTATCCTATATAACGCATGGCTAAAAAAACTGCTGCAATATCTGTATGTAGAAAATAAAAACTTTTTTGTCAACAAAATTGGATTATTTGAAAAAAAAAATAACAATTCGTTTTCATTCGTTCCATTGAAACAGAAACTTTTTATTTCTATGAATTTTCGAAAAATTAATTCGTAATATCTTTTCTGGTTTTTTGAATCACTTGACATAAGTAGGTATAAAAAAAAACCACAGTGAAAGGAAATGAAATAATGGTTTACATTTCGAAAAATTGTTGAATACATGGCGCATGAAGAAAAAAAATGGAAACAAGGCGGAAACTTGAATTTTTATTTAATTGTAATATATGTTCAATGATCATACAATTGCGTCAAAAAAACATAAAAAGCGCGTATTTGCCTATCCAACAATAATGTGAAGGAATTCTTTAAGAATTGGTGCAAATAAAAGATTAAATTGATGAGTCTTTTGAGAATCTCAACAATACTTTTTCTAAACAGAAAAAGCGAAAGAATTTGTTTCCTCAGCCTAGGATATTTTCACATGTTACATGGAACTTTCACTTAATTAGAATTTTCATCGGATCTGAAATCTAGTTCTTCCGAAAAATAAAAGAAGACTGTTTCTTAAAAGGCACCGATGGAGAACATTTACGAAGCCTTCTCTGTTGTCAGATTTTTCCAGCTGTTATTTATTGAATATGAGAGTCATCTGTAAGGACTCCGAATTCTTTCGTGAGCTGTAATTAGAGCCCATGTTTGTTTAGACTCAGCCTTTAATGCAAATATGGCGTAGGAAGCACAGTGTCTTTTATTCATATTTTTTCGTCGCAGCGAAAGTTTATTTCAGAGAGAAAGGTAAACATCTCAAATTTCGGGTCAGATAGAAAGCCATTGCTCTTAGATATAAAAGTTTTTGTACACTGAGACAGATTATTATCAAGTAATTACCAGCACTCCTTTTATTATAATTAACTGATTTCAACAAACTCTGCATAATTTTGTTGTTCATTAACTTGAAATCTGCAGAAAATAATTGAAGAAGGTTTTATATTTTTTACAAAATGTAGGCAACGATCAAATATCCTCAAGTCACTATTAAAGACCTTTTATCATAATGAGCTGCATTCAGCGAACACTACATAAAATGAATGCTCAGTAACCTGAGATCAGCAGTAAATAAATAAAAAGAGGTTTTAATGTATAATTTTCAATAAATAGTTGCTTCTGCGTGATTAGAAGTTAAATTTCGGGCACTTAATTGAAAAGTATTTTATATTTCCAGTTTGGTAAACAAGCTGAAACATGTAGTTTGGAAAACATGCTTTAGTTTTGAAAACCAAATAAAATTCATAATAATCGAAATATTTTAACGAAAGGAAGTGAATTTATGATGCAGCGAAGGCGATTCGCTTGTTTTCATAATTTTGATCTTATGCTCCTCTGCTTGACTGAGCTTCTGGGATCTCTAGAGAATGTATTTTCTTAAAAGTAAAACTGTCGTATCTACATTTTATCCCATTAAAAAAAATAGAAATAAAAATGCAATTTTTAAATTCTCGTATGAGATTATCTCCATGTTGTCACAGAATTATAAAATTATGTTTTTAACAGCAACATTTCAATTCAATTTACCCACGTAGATGCAGATGATATTATGCTGGTGCCTTATATAAAGAAACAACATTTCATACAATAATAAACAAGCTGAGACGTTTTTATACTTTTGACAGCATAAAAATGAAATACAAATAATCCTAGGCAAAAATATAAAGCAAAAATCAACAAATATATTGAAATATATAGGAAATACAGTGAGCAAAAAGAAAACGCACAAAATTAGGGATTTTGAAAGATTGTCAAAAGGAGCAAAATAAATAGATAATAGCTTCTTTATGAAACTATATTGTCAGCTCTCATCGTATTGCATGCATAGCGCCAGTTTAACTTACACTTGAGTACATTATTCTGTAGAATTTGAGGGGAATTCTGTCAGCACTGTTGAATCGCCTTAACAAAGTCAAGTTTGCTAAATAGTGGTACAATGCGCTATGCTATACGTCTCCCAAATGGATCCTATGCATGTTCCATGGAATTAAGGTCCGGTGATTAGGCATGGGCCATTAGATGTATTATTCCAATTCCAAAAATTTTATCAATATCCAAGTAATAAGTTTATGTATCCATAGTGCCTTTTTCCAGGGTGTAAAATTGCATTCGCCTGTCCAACATTATGTCTGTAGAGACCATACCACTACCATTACCTCTATAATAGTCACTTCCAAGATTTTGGCAGAAGAATAGACAATTCCGGATTCGTGCCAAATGTGCTAATGACTTGAATCGAACAGTAAACAAAATCTGTTTCAATCTATAAACAGTTATATTTTGCCACTCTTAATTAGTCTAAATGACTGGTGCACGACTAGAGCTGAGCGATGACCGAATTTCTTCATCTGCTACATCCAACACGCATTGATATTTTTCGATATATCATGATATCATTATTTATTTATAGCTATTATAAGTTATAAATAACATATTGACTGATCAGAATGACTCCAAATAAAAGGAAGTTTCAATTTATATCACATTTTTATGCATTGTCTCGTTTCTCCTATTATCCTCTTATGGGACTTAACTGACTGTCACGTGGTTCATATAGTTTGCCTAAACATTAACTAATCGGTGAAGCCTATTTTCCGCATTTGAAGATTTATGCCAACTTTTTTCAGTCCCTAGCATTTTATTTTTAAGTGCAAAAATCAACATTTTATATTTGTTTCTTTATTTATGGGTACCAGCATATTTATTCTATTATAATTTTCTTTCAAATGTAAGACCATATATCGTACGAAATGTGAATATTTCAAGTTGATACTGAATTCCAATCTCTTGGCAAGAAATGGCAACTTTCGATTTGGTTTGGCATTTGACTGATCTCCTCGTTAAGTTAATGAGAGAAAAGAAAAGTTCGCTGCCTTCCAGAAGGAAATTTCCTGAGAATTTCATTAACTCTTCTGATGTCACATTGCATTAAAAGTGTAGAACAACCACAAGCCGATTAAAGACGCCTTTTATTTCTTAAAACGGATTAAGCAAAAAAGGGAGGCATTCGAAGATGCAGATTCGTTTAATGACTCCGTCATTTGAAAAAACTTATTTTGTTCGATTTTGTTGCTGTCGCATGTTTGAATTCAAATTCAAGAAGTTTACTTTAACAAGATTAAAGAGACACCGGGGTGGAAATTAAAAGTGAAACAAATTACTTGTTTTAAGAAGTGTACATGATTATTCTTAGTGAAATATCCATTCGAAAAAGTGCTTAAATAGCGATGACGAGTTTGATCTTTCATATTGATCAAACATTCATTAAATTTGATATTTTAGAAGATTTCTGAAATTTACTATACATTGCAACATGAATTATTTTTCTAAACTACACTAGCGAAAAATATCATTTCCGAACTATTATATGGATAAGAAAAAATAATAATAAAATGTTTTTTCCAAAATAAATACATTTCGTTACTGTTCGTTTCAGTAACCTATTTAACCTCACCCCTATTTTGTCGGATTAAACCCATCCTAACGCATGCGCAAAAGTGCGGAGGGTTTTAGAATCCATTGGCAATAAATATGCCTGTACATTCTGAGAGTCAATGCATTGTATGAAAACCTAAATCCAAGTTTTCTTTGCCAAAAAAGAGACATTCTCTTCCATAAAATATAATTTTCATTTGTTGTTTCAAGCTTTCCAGTTTTCCAGAAATAGATACAGATATCGAAATTTAAACTATCATTCACTGCAAGTGCTATGTCTCTGCTAAGCCAACTCTTATTCAAATCTTCTCATTTTTAATTGTTATAGTTGATCGTTGGAATTGAGAAATATTTCCTAAAAATATAGCAAATTCAAATTATAGAATATTTCATCATATTTTATATAATATTTACGATATAATTTCAATTTGGTATTCGGTCATAACATTTCAAAATTATCTTAGCATTATTTCTATTCCGACAGAATGAACATGTTTCTAACGAATATGTAATGTCTTTTTTTTTAATTTCAATTTGGAAAAGATTAATTTTCATTCTTAGTAAAATTACAAAGCATTTTAAAGCTCCTAATACATTCAAATCCATCTTTCATCGAAATGGCCATTCTATCAGTTGCCCCCATTATAAAAAGTATTTTAAAAAATCTTTTTATAGAATATCTGGTATTATACTGGTATTTTTAAAACAGTTAATATTCCCTGTGGTACACCCCTCATATAATATTAGCTCCCTTTATATTGAAAAATTGTAAAAAATGTTTTAAAATAAAAAAAAAACTATATTTTGGTCTTGTATAATAATGGTTTAGAGAAAGTGAAAAAAAATCATGCTGATGACTACTATTTCTTATATGCAATGTGAAAGGTAATATAAATTTTATATATGCATATGCAATGTGAAAGGTAATATAAATTTTGTATATGCATATGCAATGTGAAAGGTAATATAAATTTTATATATGCAATGTAATATCTAAAGAAGAAAATATAGATATTTTATTTCACCATCCAATCTATCCACAGCTAGCTCCGTATCCTTCAAATATGTTAGAAAGTATATTTTGTGATTTCGAAAAACTTTATACATATGAAATGATGTGGATGGATATACATCATTTCGATAATGATGAACCTAAATTTTTTGCCTAATCTGAGTTTAATGATTTAGCCAAATATTTGGAACCTCTTGAAGATTTGACACAACTGTCGGGTTAATTTGTTGGATCTTATTACGACATTTTCCCCTTTTTTTCCTAGCTTTGGAGCACAGAAGTAGAGTCATTTCCTTTTTTTAGAAGATGAAATAGTGCATTGGAGCAAAGTTTTAACTCTAATGGCATCTTTCAAATGCAAGTGAAAAACGAAGCTAAAAATTTGAGTTAACGAAAAGTTTTATACAGAAAGAGAGAATTGTAAACTTTTTCATAATAATTGCAGAATTAAGATATAAATGTAAAATGAGGGGATAAAATAAAATTTAAAATATCATAATTTGCTTTTAATTATTTCCCTGAAAGTCTGAAATCGTTTTGTGAAATAGATCCCTTACTTGTTAGCAAAAAAAAAAAAAAAAAAATGGATTTTATTTTTGGAATAGGCACTGAAAATAATGCAAAAATTAGTTACAGAAACTAAAACAATTTTTAAAACACATTTTTTAAAGATGTGTACTGGTGTAGGTATAAAAGATATCTTTTTTCTCCATGTCGCTATATCTCAGAAAAGTTGCGAATCTATGTGAATATAAATAAAAGAATTGAAATTGATTTATGTCTTCCGCTAAGATATGAAGCTTGAAAATCGTAAAAAGTGGCAAAACCGACAGTTTTTCGGTATTTTTAAATTTTTAAAATACCTTTCCATCTATTGATTAACTATTTAAGTACTGAACTTCTTAAGAGTAATTTACAATATCAAAATTTTCATTAACCTGCAGCTAAAGATTCCCTGCTAAGAAAACAAAGAAAGGATGAAGTAAATTAATCTGATATGCAATTTTTAGTTCTTAATCATCACCGCAGTTTTCTTGCATCATGTTATCGATCCATTTATCAGTTCGATGAATATATATGGAAAAATGTTATTTAGGTATAAAAATATCACCATTTATTTTCTTTGTTTCTGGCAAAACATTGCAAAACTAAGCTCCAAAGCAAGTACATCATTTGTTAGCAAAGGAAGAGTGGCAAGAATATAAGAAAAAAATATTAAGAGACCTTAAAGGAAACACTTAAGCTATTAAAACACACGAATAGATGCTACATTCGTCTCTCCAGATGATACTCGGTAGTCTGATTTATGGGAGCTTTACAGATAACAGAATCGCTTCTGGACTCGGTTCAAGCTAACTTCTCGCGATGTTTCTGATTAAAGCTACGCTTTGGATTTTGAGGCCCTGAGATAAAATACGAAGAAAATACAAGCCCAAATAAACACCTTTGAATGCCTTGGGATACATAGTTTCTCAAAGAAGAAGAAAAATCGATGAAAGAATATATAATCCCTTCAATTATAGAAAATTATATATTAAACTTACTTGAAACGTGGAAAAACTCTTGTTAACCCTTAAATGCATGAATTTTCATTTTTCATAAATAAAATTTGAAATCAACCGAAAATGGGTGTAGTTAACGGGAAAATATAAAGTCCCACATATTTTTTTTTTTAATTTTCAAAAACAAACAAAAAAAATATTGCTGTATTTCTACATAATAAACAATCACTCCTCGAGTTCTACAAATCTACGTGGAAAAACTCTTGTTAACCCTTAAATGCATGAATTTTCATTTTTCATAAATAAAATTTGAAATCAACCGAAAATGGGTGTAGTTAACGGGAAAATACAAAATCCCACATATATATATTTTTTTTTAATTTTCAAAAACAAACAAAAAAAATATTGCTGTATTTCTACATAATAAACAATCACTCCTCGAGTTCTACAAATCTACGTGGAAAAACTCTTGTTAACCCTTAAATGCATGAATTTTCATTTTTCATACATAAAATTTGAAATCAACCGGAAATGGGTGTAGTTAACGGGAAAATACAAAGTCCCACATATTTTTTTTTTAATTTTCAAAAACAAACAAAAAAAATATTGCTGTATTTGTACATAATAAACAGTCACTCCTCGAGTTCTACAAATCTACTGCGTTCAATGAAATAATATTTCAAACATAAATAATACCTCTCATTATATTATAAAGCAGGAAAATTCATGAAACAATTATTTTTAACAATTAACGTAAAAGAACATTGGATTTACTACATGACCACTGTGTTGTACTCTTACATAGTGGAATTTTACACCTCATTCTGTTTGAAAATATGGGCCAGTGACCAAAGCCATCTTTTCGTTCATCCATAGACGGCTAATAATGAGATGACCCTCTATGTTTAATGAACTTATATAGAACTGATTTTGTACATTGATGTATTTTTGCATCACAAGAAAGCTACATTTTTCTTACATAAATTTATCAATATGTGCAAAAATATAAATATTATTCGTTACTTACCTTGTTTCCATCCGAAAACAATTTTTACTGTATGTTTTTATTTTTTATAAATAATCGTAATTATTATCACCAGCCGAAATGAAATTGTACTAAGATAGCGCGCCAAAAATGAAAACTGTCACTGATAAAGAAATAAACTGTCAGATTTTTGTTGCGTTCGGAAATGATAAAATAGTTTTGATAAAATTAAAATAAAAAAACACTATACAAAGGCGGCTACATTAAGATATATGAGGTTTTAAACATATGATGATGGTCTACATCGCTATGGATTTAAAAGTTAAAATTAAAGGAATTCAATATTATTTGCAGTGAGAATATTCCAAATGATGATGCAACAAATGAAACATCTAATTTCCAGCTCTCTGATGAAATTTTGTTATGCAATATCATGCTCAACATTTCAGTTTCAGCATGGAACAAAAATGCATCGATTCATTCCTAAGGTAATGATTGGTTTCAGTGACATTAAATCCCGTAAACTATTTATTGGTTTTAATTTTTAGCAGCAGTGGATGGATAATTTCAAGCAGGGTTTTTTTTCTTTATTTCCTTCATTTCAGTATCATCTGCATCCCTATTAGCACTAAATGCCCAATTATGCGATATATTCACGATATCTCAACAATATTGTTGCAATATCTTCACGATATTGTTCAGCATTCAGAATATCAAATAATATCATGAAAATATTTTACAGTACATTAATGCTATTAAGAATACTTTTTTTTTTTTTTTCTTTTGCTGAAACCTGTTCAAATGCCCAACCACCCAAAATGAGACAATTTTATAGGCTCGCTGAGAGCCAATTCCTCAATGCTTTTTAACAATATTGTAGTGCCTGAATATAGAGAATATAGTTTTGAACGTTTCTAAATGTTTTTATCAGTACAGGATGTCATATCAGTAATAGCCAAATTTTCTCACGGGTGCTCATAAATCAAATTTCCAAGTATGATCAAGTGAGAAGAAAGAGTGAAGCACTTAATTTTTAAAATTTTTTAAATGCTTGCAATTTTAAAACTTAAAAAAAACATAAAGATAGCTATGTAGCTGAAGCTTTTAATAAAGATATTTTTTTATATATTTGTTACTTTCTTTATGTTTCCTATTCGTTCTTTGCTACCAAATGATATTCTAATTTATTCTAGGAGTTTAACCTTCTTTAGTCAATGTTTTATTATAAGTAAAGGTTCCCAAATAAAGAAAGTAACATGTACATACGCATAAAAATTGTGAAACTTGAGTAAGGCCGTGAGTGCCACGAGTGCTCAGATTTATATTTTCAAAGTTTTACACATGAGCATTGTAAGAATTGTAGTATAGTGAAGATAAGTAAGTATGTATTTTGGGTACTTTGAAACCAAAGCTTATCACAAAGCTACAATTTCAGTCACAAGATCATGTATCATTTATCTAAATCATTTGCATTTTTGGCTTATTGCATTTACATGAATGCGATTGTATAGACTGACTAGTGGTCAACCTTTTGACAGTTCCGATTCAAAATCTTCCAGCACATTCATCGATTAATTGTTCATATAAAGCCATTATAGTTTAGCTTAAATGAATTGCTATCGATATTGCATTATTTCAGAAATTTCACCAACAAAGGGGAATAAAACTATTGCTCTGCCATCTTTTTCAAAACCCGTTTCTGTAGTGAAATATGTTGTGAATTTCATCACAACGTAAACTCCCTGTTCAGTTCTTTTTGGGGGATGAAGAAACTTTTAACAAGTTCGCTGCCATTATCCGTACCCCTGTTTCGAATTACTATCTAATAAGAAGCTAAATTTGCCATCTCTTAACTGTAGTAGAGAAGAGACTATCAAATTCGACAGTAGGTGTGAATCACAGGCGATCCACACGGAGAACAACGTGTTAAAGCAAGGAGATATAAACTAAATAAGGCATGACATACTCGCATCAAATTTTACACAGGATGAGAATTTCTATCCCCCGAATATGGGTGACCCGGTAATTAAGGTGTTAACCCCTTCACTGATTTATTTTCTTTACTCTGAAATTAGACGAAGTCTTCAATCTTGGAATGTTTTGTCGTTTTGATTAATTTAACGCTTGAGAATTAATTATATAGAACACTTGAGATATTTATTTATTCTATGTAATATTTGTATAACATTATAACAATCATGAATAGCTTAATTGCTGTTTGAAAAAGTAAAAATGGGATAAATCGATGCACGCACGACGCAGGGACAAACCAATTAAGGGGTTAATAAGACATTATTTGTATATATTATAACAATTAGTTGCAATGAGGATCGTGATTTATTGATAAATCAACCTCAGTTTTATTCTGAAGAATTTGTATCCCGCATGTCTAATCTGACGCAGAAAGTACAGAGGAGAAAAAAATAAATTATGCGAATCAGACAATTCCATCTTTCCACTTAGATAACGAACATAGATTTTTCTGGGTATAATCGCAAATTTGTTTCAACTTCTATACTTAACTAGCTAAGTCCCAAAATTGCGATCACGAAAACTGCCTGCATTGTATAAGTAATGCCGTTATAAAAAAAGTACTCCACTCTCTGAAACTGACGTGAAAGATAAAATATTTGACAAATTAATTAATGTTTAAACTTCGTCGGAAAAGAAAGTCATAATCTTTAGAGCAATTGAGCGTGCCCTGAGGCGCGATCAACACTTTTAGGAAGATATTGTTACAAAAATAATATGATGAGCGAAGTGGACGTGTTTATAAACGTCAATTAGAACTTTCAAAGCCGAAGTTAAACGTTTGCAAATATCTTCCAAATATCGTTTAAAATTGATACATCATCAAATAGAACAAACAATTGTCTTTCTAACGAAATTTAAAAGTGTAACGTAATTTACTGAATTGTGTGAAATTTTAAAGAAATATTCAGTATTTCGGAAAGTTGTAACTTTTAAATTTTCGTACATCTGCTTTTCCCCTTTCACTCTTTTGCTATAATGAACTAAAAAATTTCTTTCAAATGTAAAATAAGAAAGGCTGAAATACTTTCTTCCATTGATTTTTGTCCCTCCTTAATGAGTTCAAAGTTTTTCGTCGTAGATCTGCGGAAATGGGGGGGAGGAAGATTCCCTCCTCCCCCCATTTTTTCGTTCGCAAGGTCACGAATCTGTTCTTTCTGAGTGGGAAGATTGAGCGGATGCGGTAGGAGAGACAAAGTGCAGCTGAAAAGACCGTGCATTTACGCTTCTTAGAGAAATACAAGAAATGGCAAATTCTTCAGTTAATATAGTCGAACGTAATGATACATATAAATTTAGCTAAAAAGCGTACGCTGTAGGCAGGGAAGCAATAAATAGCTCTTCCATAATAAATTAATATTTAAGAACGGAGTAGGTTATTTGGAAACTTTTTGTTTCAATTCACAAGTGCATTTTCGCTAAAAAATATTTTTTACAAAAGAATATTTTTTTAAAAATTTCAAATGTGTGCTATTAAAAGAAATGTGGTTTTAATTTTATACTGATAGTTTGAATCGATACTGATTCTTTTTTTATTCCAGTCCAACTTAACATAGTATACATACATTTATATAGTTAGGATGAATATCAACTTCCAGACATAGTCAAACTATGGAATTTGATTTTATCATTTTGTACTTCTGAAATAAAATCATAACTTTAGTTATTTCAACTTAAAAATCCGCGAAAGTTAAATATCCTAGTTTCCAAAAACAGCAGGAAAATGTAGCGGAATAGTTTGCAAAAAAATAAAAATTTCATAGTATCTGATTGCAATTGTTGACAGGAAAAAAAAAAATTTGAATTACAGATGATATGAAGTAAAAATGAGGCCCAGTTCTGTACTTGTAAAACAAAACAAAACAAAAACAAAAAATGCCGGTTTTAAAAAGTGTGTAGTTGGTGAAAATATATCACAAATGAATATAAAAAAATTTTAATTTACAAATGAAACAAAATTTTAGTAAATGAGCTCAAGCTAAAAAAAAACAGAATAAAAAGACGTATGAAAAATCCGTGGGTCCAATAGTAAATATATTATTTATTTCAAAATAATAAAACATTATTTATATTATTTTCATTTACATATTAAAAAATCAACAAATAAAATTTGGGTTCAATTTGTCTTTTGTGTTGATGCTATTCAAATCCAAGCTATATTTTCAGTGATTTCAGAAAATGAAGCAGTTGATTGACTGAAGTAGTTCAGAAGATTCCGAAATGAGATATATTTTATGTTTAACAATTTTATGGTTTAAGTATTGAATTTTAAAATGCATCATAAATTCTACCATGGTGAATGAAATATTTTAGCATTCTTTCAAACTTTTCTAACTAGTCCTAGAGCGGGAAATTCTATATTTAAATTCTATATTTTATCGCCATAAGCGAATAATTATTCGTTTTATATCTCACCATTGTAGCATGGAATTTTCTTTTCCCCATGCTGTAAAAGCACCTCGAAATGAGGATGATATGCTTCCGACATAGTGGTTAGATCTCTCCACCCTGGAGGGTACAAGAAAAGATGGTGGTCTGGCTCCTCCCATCGATGACGGGACGTACTTCCTTGGGGAAGGGTTGTTCCAAGGCCGGTGATGGCCCTTAGGACTCAACCACAGTTTCCGCCAGTGTTGCTCTTGCGGTGGTCCGGTCATTCAGTATTATTTATCCATATAACTTCGAGCGGATTGGTGAGTCAGTGGTATGTCGTAATGACGCCGCTATGAGTTGACGTCACATCATTTAAACACTCTTTAAACTTTTTAAAAGTAAAATTCACACTTATTCCCCTACCAGGGTATTTACTGTAATTTCAGGACAGTTTAGATTCCATATCTCAAAATAAATGCATCTGAATTATTGCTGAATCATTCAATGAAAGAAACGAGAAAAATTATTGATATCAGTTCCTTATTTTGATGTTTGAGAATTAAAATAAATAATTAAACGAAAAGCGGATTACTAAGTTTCCTATTCCGAACGCGTTCAATTAAACCCATTTTTAGGTTAACAGCGTGCTAGTCATAGCTAATAAATTTTACTGCAATTTATTTTGCAACAGAATTTTTTAAAAATTTTGTTTAGAATTATGTATAAATTTTTCTTTACCATCTGGGTAAGTATGGTTTGAAAAGATGTGCAAGTGCATTAAGTCTCAAAGTCTCTGTTTTCACAACAACCCACGACATGAACAGTCGAAAAGAGCAATAATGTACTCTCCCTTGATCCAAGCTCTAGCGTTTGTCACTTGTTGAGGAAATGACAAATCATGTCTATCCTATAATGCTAGAGGATTCAAAAAGATTTCACTACTTTTTTTTTTTTTTTTTTTTTGGCAGAAACCCCCATGGTCTAAATAATCTCAAGTTTCAATTCTCTCTTCTTTTCTAAAACTGAACTCGATTTATTTCTTCTTGCAATTTTCGCATTTAAAACGCGAAACAATGATTTTCTTTAGATCTATGCGGAAAATTTACGAAAATTCCGAAATTTGAGTATGTACGAATGCTTATTATTTTAGATGCTATCTTTATATTTTCCATAAGCGAAAAAAAATGCTTCTGATTGTTCAGACTGAACATGAAGATAACTCTTTGTGTGTATATTTTGTAGTGTCATCTATTAAATTTCCCTGGATAACTAAATTCAGCCTTTTTTTCCACATTTTGAAATAAATCGGAATTATTTAAAGATTCAGCTGTGCTGTCGCAAATTATCTACTCTTCTTTCAAAAAAAAAAAAAAAATGAAACGAGCCGCAATGTCCTTGGTCTAAGTAAGACGGTAGTTTTATTCTAAGATTTTTTTCCCCTTTTAGAAACAATCAAGAAATTGCTGCCGACATCTGAGGCATAATTACAGAAAACAGATGAATTCTGGGATTTCAAAAATTCTAAAGATTAAATAATTTGGGTAAGAAAAATCTTATAAAATATTTATATTAGGAGGCATTGTTTTATAAAAAAATGACTTCCCTATAAAAATTGATAATATTTATATAATTTTTAGTAGCAGGTTGATGTAGAAGCCCGAAAGAAATAGATTTTATAACAGTGATTATTTTCACTTGCTTGCATTGTTTTGAAAAAATTAAATTTTTATTATTGTTTCTTCTCAAATATTATTTTTGGTAAAACAAATATTATAAAAATAATAATAGCGCAAGAGAAAAAAAGTAAAGAAATATACCAATTCTGCGGGAATGAATTCTAATATAACAAAGAAATCAATCTACACTATATGTTTTATGCTGCATGTTTTTCTTGCCTGTTTTGCATAGAATTGCTTTAGAATGATCAGTAAAGTTTACTTCTAATGCTTTATAAATGATTTTTTTTTTCCATTTCGTACTATTAGTTCACACTCTCCCTATATATATATATTTATATATCTAGTTTAAATTTTCAATCGTTCAGTTTACAGTGGATGACGATGTTAATACAGCTTTTTCAAATATTAATTCATTAATTATTAAATTTAATTAATTTTTTTATATTTTAAATAGAGTTTTAGCAGTTTGTAATGAAATTGAAATCAAAAGGCAGTAGCTGAATCAGTAAAATGCAAAGATTTCAGTATTTTTCACGTGAAGGTGAAGAATGCGAGTTCAATTCTTGCGAAAGTAGGAATTCGCTTAATTTTTTTAATATATATTACTTGTTTATAGTTGAACTAATAAAGAATAATTCAAGCTTGTAATAAACAATGCATAATGTATGAAATAAAAACTTCGAAGCAATAGAGATGTAAAATATACTAAAGAGTGAGAATTGAATAAGATTTCATTAGAAATAACCTAAGAATAATTAATTTTTTTTCTATAATTAGTAAAATCTTTTTTGTCTACACAGAGATTCAAACCATTGTTTCATTCAGCTTACAATTTCTCACCAGTTGAACTATTATTGTTTTATCATTTAGATACTTTAATGTGAATGCTTCGTAAGCCAAATTTTACAATAAAATAAAATTAAAATGTCATGTTAATTGAATCGAAATTAACAATCTTTCAAACTTCTGAAATTTCAATGATTTACTGCTCTTCCAGTAAATTATATTAGTCTTTTTCATTTTATTTTTCATTTACCTACTTCATTCTTTTTTTTAAGCTAAAGCTCTTTTTAATCCTTAGGTGTTTAGGCTTTCAACTTTTCTAATTTCAATTAGGCAAACTGAAAATTAGGTATAATTTACGTACTTCGAGATAAGAAATTCTTATCAATAATCTTAATTTTTCTACGTCAAAATGTTGATAGATAAGCAATCCATGAATTGCAAGGACATCATTCTCCGGTGTATATGGGGAATATAGTGGCCCACTTTGCAAAATCCTTCTAAGCTTGCAACAATATTAGACTCATTTGACTACCACTTGTCTTCTGAAGGCTCCCCGAAAGAAGGGCTAAAAGGTGAAAATTGATTTATTTTCCCATTATGAGCACTTTCATCTTTCAGACTTCCCTAAAATGCGTAAAAATATTGATTCTTATTTATTTCCATAGAAAGGAAAAAGTCAAGATGGAAAGAGGGCTGCTTGCCAGGCGAATTTTTCATGCTTTTGCAGAATGCTAGTACATTTTTTCACCATTCTTCAGAATAAAAAAAAAAGTGTTAATAGCACAGATAGCGTGTGTAAAATTCTTTTGCGGACCTAATGGATTGATAAAATTGGGAGAATTATTTTAAAATCCTCCCACACGTTCGTGCTTAATTCACCACCTTGAAATTGATTTATGCTCCAAATAAGAAAAATAGATTTCGTTAGTTTTTTTTTTTTTCTTTTCAACTTCGCGCATGAATTTGTATTTAATATCTTCGGTTTTTAATATTTATTTCTATTTAATAGCTGTGGTCCTTGTGAATAAAATGGTCTATCCTTTTGAATGAAAACTCAGTTTTCATCCATTTTGCTTACCACCTATTGCTTTTTTGGAGGAAGAAAAGAAAACATCTGCAATATATTTTCGAATGTGATTGTGAATATGAATTGCAAGATTAAATAGTTTAATTTTGATTGAGGACATTCTTGGGAATATTAGTAAATTATATTTTTGAGTTTGGATTAACGAATGCTTATTTTTATATTGTTTCTATAGAGAAATGGTCAGCTAAGCAGCAAAGCTTTAAACAATCAGTCAAACATTTTTATGGATACAGAAGCTGCAATGAAATATTTCTCCATGCACCGTTGTTTTCCAATTTTTGAGTAATTAATGGTACAATGATGCTGAAATATAAATTCTTTTTTTACTTCGTTTTTAAGCTAATCAGATTTAAAAATGGTCAAAAGGAAAAGTGACAAATTTCTGGTATATTTTTTAATGAATTTTTTTTTTAATTCGAAGAAAACATTCTTAGTCCAGTAAAAGTTTTCATATTTATTGAGAAAAAAATAATAAAAAAAATTCAAATAAGGAGTTTTGAAAAACCTCTCTTCCGATTGAATCAGATGATAACAAAATTTCATTTTATCTTTCAAACCAAACATCAAAAATAAAGTACTTCACTAAAATATAGGCTTTGAAAAGTGAAAAGGAAAAACCGTTACATGTTAAGTAAAATTTTCAATTTGGAAAATATTTTACGACATATTGCTTTTTTTTTGTACAATAAATTAGACTTTCCAACACAGCTGTTCGAAATTCTTTTCACGGTACACGGCAGATGCAAAAAAAAAAAAAAAAAAAAACCTTAAGAAGTTATGGAGAAAGTAGCAAAAAAATTGTATTGGCTAATTAAAAAATAGTTTGTGCGTTGTTAGTCAGGAAATCGAGAGATATTTTGAGACACGAATGAAGGTTCCCCTCAATCAATGATAATCTTCTAAAGGTGCGGCTTCTTCAAAGATTCGTGCAAAGCCTCTCATTGAGTAAGGATAAGGAGAATAGCTTTTTATGGCCAAATAAATCCTCTCTGATGAGCTTCTAAGTATAAGGGAAGTAAATTTATTTACTATCTGTTGAAAAGATAAAAGAATACAAAAACATTCTTGCCATCACACTCCTAATCTATGACTGCGTAATTAGCTTTTGTTTGACTCATTACATGCACGTGTATAAATAATGATAAGCGGAATTAAAACAGTTTCTTAAACACACTTTATTTTTATGCCAAAAAGGAGAAATGGAGTCCATTAATTTTCCCTTTAGTCTTTCTTATACGTAATTATTATAATTGCAAAGAAATTTTGAAATTAATTTTTTCACAAATTACTGAGATCATATGGGATCAAAATATAATTTGTCTAATCGATTAGCAAATAATTTATAAAATATTAAAATACCATTTTATCAACGAGAAGACACAAGTATAGAAAATTTCGTTTGCGTTTCTGTTTTAAATAAATGATTAATTTCCATTTTGCAGTAAATGAAAATTACCGCATTAAAATGAAATGATTTAATCTATTCGAATTAAAGTATCCAGATGTAAATTTGTAAGTAAACAATTAATAAGTTGAAAACAAAGACATTTCTAACACAGGTAAAATAACCTTTTATTTACATATCATATGATATTTAAAGAAAAAAGAAATTTAAAATTAATACACATAATTTGTACAGTAAATTATGTATGGACACATGAGATTATACGTTAAAAAATAGTTTGATTTGCACCTTCTATTGATTTTGTTCAATAATAAAATATAAAGTCAAATTTTTGGATAGGAGCCTTTTATATTAAGAAGAAATACTAAAAAGAATTATCATGTGGTAATTCGCCATATATTATGTTAATATATAATTAGCTGGATCATTCACATAAAAAAATCTATATGGCGAATTGTGAATCTATATGGCGAATCTATGTATATGTATATAAAAAACACGAAACGGCATATTCATTTGCAAATAAAGCATTTTAAGCACACTTCATTATTTATAATATTAAATTATCTACTCTTGCATGCTACGTTGAGTTGTTTGCCATATTAATAAATGATAAATGCAACAAAAAAATCTGATTGATAAGTAAAATTAATATCTGGCAACTTTGATCAGGTCCGAAACGGAAAAAAAAAGACTACCACAAGGCAAAAATCTTGGATTTCATATTAGAAATATAATATAATAGAATGAGGATTAAGAATTCTATTGGATTAGTAATATAAGTTCTAGGACAAGTTGACTTGTTGATCGTCGTTGATTTGGTTGATGAGAAATCCCATCTGCAAAGATAAGGTCTTTCTTGCCGTGACGCCATCTTGGAGTGTATTTTCAAACTTTTTAATTTCACTTCTAGGCAGGTGTATTAATAAAAAGGTAAAGTAGAGAACTGCTGAGGGACCCGCAACTGGTGGCCTTCAGTTTTTTTGTCGTATTTACAAAACAATTTAATTTTCAGCTTTCATTATCTTCCAAGCGCCATGCAGTCGAAATGATCGAACAAATTAAAAAAAAAAAAATGATATTTTTAATTTTTTGTTAACATTTTGAACCGTTATTCTAATAACATTCCTAATTAATTATCTTTCGCAAGTTTTATTTTGCTATGTTTTACAATTAATAAAAGGTAAGAAGCTTTGTAATTTAAATAAAAAATGCCCGATCTTATAATTAAAAAGTAATTAGATTGTGATAAAAAAAATTCGTCTTTTATTACTATTTTGTTTAAATGACTTTTACATTTGAAATTGAATTTTTCTTTTATTGATGAGATACTAATGCCAACACTCTTGACAGTACCTCGAAATTAAATGTTTTGTCATTTCAGTTTGGCGAATTTTTCTGCTTAAATCTGCTTATGTGGAGATTAAAATTAAAATTAATTAAAAAATATCTAGTTTTGGAAAGTGGACAGCAGAAAAGGTACGTTCCGAGAATTTCAAAGGTTAAAGCTTC
Source organism: Argiope bruennichi (assembly GCF_947563725.1). NCBI lineage: Eukaryota > Metazoa > Arthropoda > Arachnida > Araneae > Araneidae > Argiope > Argiope bruennichi. The sequence goes on from NC_079163.1 coordinate 59,308,601, forward strand.
TCCCCCCCCCCCAGGGAGATTAATACGGCCCTGCTTATAATCCAAAGAAAAAAAATCTGGGTTCCAATTAATTCGTGGAAAACTGGAAAACATTTTAATCTCTTTATTTACATATAAAAGGAATTAGTTGATGTTTGTACTAATTTTCTGTTGGTATTTTTAAGTGGAGAAGAGATCCCCAAATCCCAAAAAGGGAAAATAATTCATAAGCAATTCATTTCTCAGGAAATTCCCTATTACAAGAACAAAAAGGTTTTTAAAACTCTGCGTCGAATGATAACTCATTTTCGGAAGTAAGTAAAATAATACTGATAAAACGTAAATTTTAAAAAACAATTAATGTTTACCATATAGATAGTTCCGAATTTTTACTTCAGTTTATTTGTGTGTTTAATGATGATAAATTCTTTAAATATAAAATATCACTAGTTAAAATATAGTGAATTATATGAATTTCCTCTTTTCATTCGATCAAAACCATGATTTGATGTAAATCTACAATTTTATTAACAAGATAATTTACTAAATTTCATTAATCTAGTCGTTGCATTTTTGAGTCATCACTTTTACATGCAATCAAATATATCTTTCAACAAATGGTCAACCGTAGACGGATTGTGTTCAAAGTTTGATACATATTAGATGCTACAACTGAGCCCCAAATTTTATCAATTTAACTCTTTTTAGTCGGTATTTATCGAGGTTACTTGCTCTCAAACTGACAAACAAATTTTCTCCTCAATAATTTTTTTTTTTTCTAAATTTGATTGAAATACATGAATTTGGTGTAAAGACAACGTACCAAATGTCATCCGTCTAGCTCAAAGTTTTTTTGAGTTACTGTTTTCATATTCAGATAAATAGAATGACAGACGGGCACAATTCCAAACATATGTTTTTTGGACACATATGTGTTTTGGAGGTGTCAAACTATTCATCAAAATCTCTAGATCGCATTTCTTGACGATCGCAATAATTTCTTTTTGTATACTTCGTTAAGAGAAAATAAAATTGGGCATAACCTTGACAACTTTTGGCTCTCTCAAATTACTTGTAATTTTCTATTGTTTTCTTGAAAACATCCAGTTCATGAGATATGTATTACGGAGATAAGCAAATATTTTCTTTTAATGAAAAATACAATTATTCTCAGTTAAAATTAATACTTTCAGTTGATTTCAATAAAAATCTTCGACGCTCATTTTCTTTTTATACTCAGAATTTTAAAAAAGCAATTAAGTAGCAATAAAAAAAGTGGAATGAATCTTGTATGTTTGCTGATAACCATTAACATACTTTCAAAAATACTTCAAATCTTATACTACTTCAGGAATCTTAAGAATAGTTGCAATTTAATGCCGCGATATAAGCAGCAATCTTTTTCTTGAAAAAAAAATGGGAAACTTCTCATTCTTCTTCTCTATTAAAGATATGAATTCTCTGGATTCCATACACATTCGGGTGTAGAAAAGATGTTCATAAGAAAGCATCTTTTAACAAGAAAAACAAAATACTTTAGAAAAGTTACATATATTTTTCAAACTTTTTGTAAAACCTTTTTCCGTCTTTTCGTGTTCTTAATTCTAGGAAAATAAATCTAGCTCTGACATTTTTAGCATTCTTTCCGTTATGCAAAATGTTATTTCTCTTACCAAATCTTGATAACTATTTGGTGCGTGCATGTATTTTGATCATTTTTTCACTTTAAAAAGGTGTTCATTAAGAAAAATTGGTACAATATATATTAATCAAAATATTTTCTATAACTTTTTCGCATTTTCGTCCAATAAGTCTTTCAATTGATTGCTTTCAGATGTTTTTAGTCCTCCAGGCCGTTCTTTGACATTGACATCGAAATCACCATTCTGAAATCGTTGAAACCAAAACCGACAATTGGGATATGACGGAGTAGCATCACCATAAGCTTCTAAAAGTGTCTGATAGGCTTTGGCAGAAGAATTCTTCAAACCAAGCATAAAAGCAGTGAATGTAGAAAATGCAATTTGGAGCATTCCATGATTGGGGTCTTTATACACTGAATAACTCAATAACACTAAATAGAAAACTTTCAAAATGATAACAATAATGGGTAAAACCCAAAACCATTGTCGTTTATATAGATAATTCGCATGTTTATCAATAGATGTCACTGATTAAAATACATGCAAGCACCTAATATATTCACAGAATCTGTAACCAAACCAATGAATTGGCCACATAAATTCATTTCTTTCTTGTATGAACCTGGAAATATTTATTACGAGCTGGACATCTTGAAAATCGTGTCATTTGTCGATGCCTTTGGATTGCAACATCTGGGGAAAAGGGTTGGAAGTCACAAGAGATTTATGGCCAAGAAAATGAGTTGTTTTTATATCTCAGAAGAAAGACACCATTCGCTTTTTCTATCCAGAAACTTGTCTCGTGCTGAAAGATAATACATACATAGTGACAAATGACATAAAATTTATTTTAATAGAGGAGAAATGAAAATAATATCATTATATATACAATGTAATAAATCGAACCTTTTTTTATTCGAATTCAGTGGTAATCCAAATATTTTTTCAGGTTCCTAGAATTGTTTTCCAATTCTATTAGTTAAATACATCCGTAAATAATGTCCTTAAAGATCGTAAATAAATAAGGCCGTTAATTCGTTTGAGAATTTATCTGCTGCACTATATATTCAATCAAAATAATAATGGAATATTTTTCACTTTCTGAAACATTTAAATTTTTTGTTCCAAGTATTAAGTCGGTAAGTTAATGAAAACTATTACAAATTTCACCAGTGAATATTATTATCGCATTCATTAAAACTACATTCTGTTTATTTACTTATTATAAGTTGTTTCTTTAAAAATTAAAAATTGTCATCTTTTCTTACTGCACTTAATTCAAACTGTTTAATTCAATACTGTTTTTAATTCAAACTTTCGATAAATCGAGTTTTTATTGTGGTCTCTTTAGCTTCCAATTAGGCAGCATTCACTGTCTTTCTTTATTTTACGATGTTTTTGCTTCATTAAATATTTTCCAACAAAAACATATTTTTTTCTAGATCTAAGAAAGAAAAAGAAAAAAAAAGAACTTTTCTTTCCCAAATGAGATATAAGAGCATTATTTCCGTTTGGATGTTGACAAAATAATAATGAACCAGATTTCGCAAATGTGGGGGGTTTTTTGACTACCGATATTATTATTTTTTGTCTTTGTGTTTCTCGTATCTTTAATTTGTATCGCTTTTTATAATGCGATTCAACTCTTTTTCAGATCATTAAAAAACTTTTTTTTATTTAAATCTGGAACTTATTTATTTTCATAAGTCGTATATTTGATACACTGTAACAGTGAATATTTTAAAGGGATTACATTTGTTTAATGAAGAGAAGTTCATTTTAGAAGAAAGATTATTAATATCCTAAAATAATATCCTTAAAATTGCATGAAAAACAAAGCTTTTCATTTACGTTGTTTACAATTTTGCAATTAAAATCTTAATTGGTTGTCTTTAAATTTGTAATTTTATAACCTTATGCTATATTTATAAATATAGCTATGTAATTTGAAAGAATTTTCATAAAAAATAATAAAGATAGTATTTAAATCTTTTTATTAACGATATTTACTAATTATGTTTTTTTTTATTTCGTAATATGCTGTTACGTAATTCTAAAAAATATTTTATAATTTAAAAATGTTCTATTTTATAATTAATGAGTAATTATACTGTGTTGAAATGTATATACCGTATACTTAATTTTTTTGTATTTTTGTTGGAAAGTAATGTTAAATTATTTGAATTTTTTTATATATATTAGAATCTAAAAACCGTTTTTCGTTTCACTGCATCGTTTTCAAAATTTTCCATTAGTGTTAATTATTAATGTTAATCTATTAAATATTTTGTTTCTTCAATTTGTCATTACATCTTTTTTATTTAAAAACTGATTATATAGGGATTAAATTAAAATAAAATCTTATGAAGTACCTGGTTTTGGAAATTGGAGGGGGGGGGGACACGTCTCGATACCAGCACTGCAAAAGCCGTACTGTACAAACACTGACCAATTTCGATTTACCGGCATTTCCTCTTGGTAACACAAACAAAATCCCTCGGCCCCTGCCACTTTATTCACCGTAACGACAGACAGTAGGAATTTCCGTTAATCCCTTGTCTTTAATCAATGGTCCCTAACACACACTCATTTATTTCGATCGTCTCATGGCTCTTCCTTTTTCTTTTCATAGTAATATTAATAATTATTTTTATATTTTTAAGAAATTACTATTCAGTATTCTTTCAGAAATTCGATTTTTCAGAAGGGGTGGTTAGGTTATTTGGTTGGTTAGATTTTGGTTTTATAACTCAATAGATGGCGCTGAGATTGTTCAATTTATTTCTTATGATGACAAGGCGCTTGACCAAGCGTTATAGGTGTATGCAGCTTTAAAAGAAGGACATTTGAATTTAATTTAACATCATGGGTCTGCATTGATAGGTTTATTTTCTTCACAAAGTTCTTGGATATTTTACTTTCAAATGGTATGTTCTTTGCTCTTATATTTTATTGATGTTTTTTGTTTTGATGATAAAATGGTCTTTTAGTTTGATTCAATTTTGCTGTGCTCTTGCTTAGATTTAAAATTTTTAAATAATATTTTGCTTATTATTATTGTAATTTATTGTCTTTGATTGTATGATACTAATTCTTATCTTCAAAACCTCAATTCCTTGGGATTTTCGGGTCACGAGGGGTCAGTATTTTGAGCGAAAGTCAGACCCCTCACAGAAAAAATCCCTGGTCAATCCTTGCTGAGGGTGAACCTTGAAAAAGCCTTCAGGCCGGATTGATGAAATTTTTTTTCTCTATGTTCCCATTTTTGCGTTTAGCTTAATATTTATTTTTCTAATTTGTTTATACGCATATTAGCAAGCAAGTAGATTAAAGGTCTATTTTTGCTATTTAAAACATAAAATAATATCCTTATGCTAATATGCAGAGAAATTTGGGATAATGACATCGACGTTTTTATTCTCCATTATTACATCGCGCTTTTGAAAAAGGGATTTTTTCAAAATTGAAAGGGAAAAAGGAGGGACGATTTTTTTATTTAAAAAATTGTATAAATAGACAGAAACGCTAGAATATCTATCACGTATACTTTTTATAAATTATATTTTATAAAAGCATTATATTTTATTTCAATTTAATCAATGTATTTAATGTATAAGTGTATAGAAAGTATGAGCAATCGAGTTATCTACGGAAATTTTAAGCTCATTACCAAGCCAAATCTATTGTAAAATCAAACAATCTGCCTCTTTTACAACAGAAATTATATTTGCATATATACAGCAATGCTGTTTGACTGACATTTGACTACAGACCGATGAATGCATTTGTTCAGATAGGGAAAAACGTATATCATTAACGTCATAAATTGAAAGGATCTATCAAATAAAATGATGAAAACAAAGGGTTCGTGAATTATGAAGACAAAATTTCAGTTTTAAATAAATTTAGTCTCGCTGCTTTTTCCCATCAAAAGAAAATTGTGTTGTTAAGAATTCAGTACTAGAACTCTACATATATAAATTTACTTTCTTGAAATATAAACAAAATTATTTTTCTTAATCTTAAGATCAAACAGAAATGTGGGTGTACAGGGAAAATCGGCGCTAGTTGTTATACATTTTTTTACACTTTTTCTCAAAGTATTTTTAAAGAATGTATTATTTTTACTAAATACTTTTTTAAACTTACACCAATTATTAAAAATGTATAAAAATATTTAAAATTATTAGACTACAATAATCCAATAGTATGAAGAAATTTACAGACATGTGTATATTATAAAAACTTGCCCGACAATGGGGCATGTTGTTAAACTACATGTGAATTATATGTTGCATACAACAAGTCAACAATAAAAACGAATGTAATATCTTTATATTTTTATTATTTTGTAATTTTTATAGAATAACAGTAAGTCTGTGAACTTATTGCTAATGCACTTGATTACAGGAGCTATTGTCCTCCCGCTGGTGTGGTGTGGAAGTTAGGAGAGGGAAGTGCCAGCTCGTCGTCTTCGTCATCTGACCGCAGTTCAAAATTACGAGGTCCGTCCCAAAATAGCCCTAATGTTGCTTTAAACAGGACGTTAATGTAAGTAAACAAAACTATAGGCGCTATTTTGATGAGCAATTTTCATAATTATTGTCTGAATTCGAGTTTTTACTAACATGAAATCTGTGCAACTTAGCGCTATGATTGTGAGCTCATTCGAATTTGAAACTTTGAAACCAGTCTGTATTTAAGAAGACTTCAGAAAGAATGAGTTGTCGTCCTCTTTGTAAAAAGACATTTGTTAAAGAATCCTTTTCCTTCGTTTACTTTTCTAAGTTTATGCTGTTTTTTTTTAAGCATGAGGTAGTTTTCTCACCATAGTTCGGTATTTAGTTCGGTTTGTAAAGCATTTTTTTTACCGATGGATCTGTTAAAATGAAACTATTAGTTTTCGTTTTGGCAATTTTCTGTCATCAGCTCCTGAATATAGTCGTATTTCCTGAGCCTGACATGAACCTATCGTCTCTCTTTATGTCGAAGTAAAAAGACAAATTTCTAGTGAAAGACTTTATGATCTAGAAGGGCTTCCTTTTGATATGAAATGAATATTATTCCTTCTAATCTCTTCCTGTTTTAGTATCAATGCCTCGCGCATCTTCTGTGGCATTTTATCCATCAAGTAAATTTATTGGTTATGGGTGATTAGTCATGGCCGATGGCAAGAAATCTTCACCCAAAATACTCTAATAAAGTAACAGATTCCAATAGTGAGGAAACGTAAGTGGCCATGGCCTTTCGTTGGTTGTTCCTCATTCATGAATCAGAGATACTGCTAATGAAATTTTTGAAATACTTGAACACAGACCAAACTAGTACTCAACTCATGTCTTGAGGAGTAGGGAAGACAAAAGGATCATATCGTAATTTTGAATGAAGTTCAATATTAGTGGCATGATTGTAGGAGGGAAGTGGGACTCGCAGCAACTCCTTGGTCATAAAGTTTTAAATATGTTGCCCTAACATTTGAGCAAATTTATCCCCTATGCCTGTCCGTATTAGTTACGTATAAAAGGAAATAATGTTTAAAATTATTCCTAAGGAAGAAAGAGGAATTCATTTGACATTAGCACTAATAGCAAGAACCATTCTTAAAAAATTGCCTTCCTTTGCTTATATTACGGCTTCAACTTGTTGGTACCTTATTTGGAAATTATCTTTTTTTTTCCTCCCCTTCTTATGACATTTGTGAACGCATTGAATGTACCAAATACACTGGAAAGATTGTAAAGTCTTTTCTATGTTAAAGCCTATTGAAACTGTATTATTCTGCCTATTAATTAAACTAATTATTAATTATTATAATTAAACTAATTATTCTGATTATTAAAACCATTCGCGGTTTTACTCAAACTAGCCGCCAACAGAGTAAGTACGAAAACTGAAGCTTTATCAATTAGAAAAGCTTAAAAATAGTCAGTCACCATAAGAACTTTTACATTCACTTCAGGTTATTGAGATTATTATTTGAATTTCAACTGAGTATTTGTATATCAATGTTTATATTTCCTAAGATAGAAAAGCTATAATATATTTTAAAGCACTATCTATGTACTGTTGAAGATCCATCTTTTGTTTATCCGCGAAAAATCGAGGAGAGGTTTTTTTTTAAGAGGCAGTTAGGTACAATTGATTCTTTATTGAAATAAAAACGATACGTTGATATGTTTTATTTGCAGTATCTTCAAGAAATATCTTTAAACATTAATAAAATGTATCTATATTATTTATTAATTATTAGATTATCTAGAAATATTAATTATCTAGAATATTAATTATCTAGAAATATTTCACGTGAAAATGTATCCCTATCCATCTTTCTTTTATGGTTTCTCACATCAACTTAAAAAAATCATGTACTAAAAAATTAACTTGTTGGGGCAACTTGTTCCATTATATCAACTAGCTCCAATGAAAATATAACATTGTCCCTGTTGCGCCATTTTATATCTAGATACGTGTGAGTAATATAAATAGTTGTACGGAACTTTAAAAAGGGGCTCTTACTTGAAATCCAGGCTTTCTTTTGATATGGATTTTACACAGATATTTAAAAAGATTTCGGCGCAAATAAAAATTTAAAATTTAAAAGAAAAAAATAACTACATTATTAATGTCTTAATTCTTGCTACTAATTACAGGTGATCCAAAACTCGTCGAGGAAGCTACACAAATGAGAGCTACCAAACAAGAAGAGAAAAATTAATTTCAACGGACCGTTATTTTAAAATTCGATTGTAACAACTTACCCAGTGTAAAAATAAGCCCGGTTTCCTCCAATCTGAGGTCTCTCCTCCTATCTGTAGTTCCGCAACCGAGATATCAAAACGGACGTATGGATATTTTTATTATTTTAAAAATATCAGCTGCATTTTTGAAGATTTGAGTGCTATATGCAAAAAATATAGCAACTTATTGAGCATTCTGATAAAATTTCAGATTTCAACAATACCCTAAATACAATATTTTTTGATAAATCTGGGCTCATTTTTTTTTCAAAATTAGTTTGTTTTGTAATTTTATGAAAAGTTTGGAGGGGATTAATAATCTCGAGAAAAAAAAATATCTTTTGAATATCAGACACTCGCTGTAGAGTAACTGATGTTTATTGTAAGGTTTTCCGATTAATACCTGAAATATTTTCTCAATATTATTTCAGTTGTGAGGTGCATGAATGAAATTCCAAGAGGAAAAACAATCGTTCGTTCTATTTTGATCAAAGAACAGAGCACTGAAATAAGAGCATTATTTTATCTTAAAAGATCGATATCCGTTCCTCTGTACTTAGATTAAATTCAATTTTAGGGTCCTGATTTTATCGGAAACTAAATTTCTGTAAATACTTTATATGAATATGAAAAACTATATGAAGAAGCATTAAACGTCTCTTTTTGTACAAAAATATTCAATATATATGCTGTAATTACACTTAAGAAAAGAAATATGTTTTGTTTCAGTCTCTCTGTATAATTTAATAAGCCAATTCTTTAGTATAATTTATGCACTAATAAAAATCAGTAATTTTTTTAGAGTATTTTACATTTCTAATAATAAGTATGTTTGTGCTTATCTTGCAAATTATTTCTTTAATGCCAATATTTTATCTAATTAGCTACCAATTTATCTAAGATAAATAAAACAGTGAAGAAATTATTAAGGAACATAGTCTTAAAAAATAACATGTCTAAAGTATATGAAATGAAACTATAGTGTTAGAATTATATCGAAAGACAGAAAATGATTGATTAGAAAAGGGACCACAGTGAATTTCAAAGAAACAAAGAAAAAAAGTTAGTAAATAAAATTTAGAATATTCATTAACTAGTTATTCTCTGCAAGATGTATCGTAGTTTAGGGTGTGTTATAAATTTAGAAGGTTTCCATTGAGTACATAAAATTGCAGCCAATAATAAAGATATTTTCTTTCAAAAGTAAAAATTTTTCAAATTTTTTGATAAACTTTTAAATCACAAAATGCTAATTGAGAAATATCTTTATTAATTTAAAACTATCGCCTGCTGAAGGATCCTGGCACATCAGTATGTCTAATTCTCGCTAGATATGATCGCAAAATCATATGAAAGAAAAAAATCCAAACTAAGTACTTCAAGGTATCCTGACGTCAGTGTTTTGAAATAGAACTGTGATGAACCAAAATAAATTCAAAGGAAAATTTTTCGAATGAAATCTTCAGCTTTTTTTGATTCCAAAAATCATTTCACTTCTGTATTTCAAGAAAAGTTCTTTAAAGGAGTTCAATCTTGGCAAATTGATGTGTCACACCCAGGTGACTCGAATTCGAATGTATTTCAAAAGTAATTGGTCCCTCCTTGACAGGCCTTTTCAAATTTCGACCGTGGCGAAAAGATGGCTAAATTTTTTTGACAAATTGTCATCTGAGCAACACGCGTCGCCAGATTTTTCGATCTGAGATTGGGAAACTATCGGGATAAGGCTACACCGTAAATCTCGTTCAACATTGGTCTCTTCATTCCTTCTTCCCCAGGGCCTACTACCAAATTCGATTTTCCCAGAAAAATAGGATAAAAAAAATCAATAGTGAAACTCGCGGTTGTTCCTCGAGATATTCTCAATACAACTCAAATAATCTGGACATTTCACTTCAAACCTGCCATCGATGGGGGGGGGGGTATTATCAATACAGTCTGCGCTATTTAAGGAACAATGGTTTTCAGATTAAATTCATTATTAACATAAAGAGTGAAGTTAGTCGTCTAGAAATTAGCTTGTTTATACTTGTTATTAGGCTGTATTCATGTTCACATGTTGTAAGAAACGAAACTATTCATCATCTAATATATAAAAATGATTTTTTTTTTTGTTTATATTGTATGCGTTGCCGTACCGTTCATCCAACTGCGATAAACTTACGCGAATTTTGAATAAACTTGCACTTACGCGAAGGTTATAGGCATAGTACAATCATTATATCTAAAGTGAAAAAATGGAACAAATATTTACAACAAACAAAATTACATTTCTCTTTTATATATCATTCAATTTCAATTAATGTATTCACTGTCGCCAAGAAAATATCCTTCTTTCTGTCATTTCTAATTAAACAAGATAGCTATTTCCAATTTCAAATGATATTTCCAAAATTATTTCTTCTGCGTCAGCAATGCACAGGATATCAGCTAGTTTATAGTAAAATGTTTCGTAGAAGTCAACTATTTAGTTCTAACGTTGAAACTTCCGTTCATATGTTCTATTAGTAGAATTTTGCATCAACAAAATCTTCTATATTCTATTTTTATACATTTTCATTTAACATGATTTGTATCATGTTTGACATTGATTTTAACTCTCTTTCTCATGGTGCAGAGTTCTAATATCTTATCCAGTTATGTGTTCTTGATGACATTACATTATTTTAATACTTTCAGACCATAATTAATAGTTAATTGACTTATTTTAATTAAATTTTTTATGCTGAACCATAAAATGAGGGATTTGAGTAAAATATATTAAAAATACTACATTATTTTTTTAATAATAAATAGTATATTGAGGAATAAAAAGAGGCGACAGTAATACATAAAAGATTTTTTTTAAAAAAATACGCTTTTATTAGTATTTTAAAAATGGAGTAGTATTATTTTTATCAAAAATCTGGCGGTAAAAACAAAAATGTAAAAACCTGAACAACTAAAAATAATATGATTAGGGTATTAAGCCATAATGAAGAAAAGAAAGAAAATTCCTACATATTCATTAAAAATTTTAAATTCTAATAAATATGATTAAAATCCAATTAACTTAAAATATTTCTATCAGTGCTTTGAGTTTCTAGAGTTTTGTTTTGAGCTCCTGACTTCCAATAAAAAATAATATGCTACTTTTAGCACATTAGTCATAGAAAAATCCTGTTTATAAGAACATTTTACTATGGTTATATTGTTTTTAAAGGCATTTTTGCAGAAATTCGGGTATTATTTCTTGTTTGAAACAAAATAAATTCCAATGTTTTCTAAGAGATAAATTTTTTTCGCAATTTAATAGGAAAAAAATTGTAATTACAAAATTTCTAATATTGAAGGAACAAACAGTAAAAACTCAACTTGTAATGATTTTCCCAAAAACTTTTGCAATGTAGAAGCTTTAATAAGAGAAACTTTATCTATTTTTCACAACTAAAGATATGCTTTCTAGTTTATTCCCTTTTGTTTATTAACTCAATAGATGGCGCTTAGATCGTTCAATTTATTTCTCATGATGATGTGGCACTATGGCCAAGCGTTGTAGGCGTATGCAGCTTTAAACGCTGGAAATTTGAATTTTGTTTAACGTTGTATATATTCACAGTTAAGTTCATTTCTTCACGAAGTTTTTAGAGTTTTTTTCTTGCAAATGGTATGTTCTTTGCTTTCATATTTTAATGATTATTTTGGTTTTTATGATTAAATTATCTTTTTGTAGTTTGGTTTGATTCCATTTTATTGTGGTCTTGCTTAGATTTAAAATAATTTTGGAATAATATTTTTCTTGTTATTGTGTAATTTATTGTCTTCGATTTTATGATACTAATTCTTATTTCTCAAACCTCAGATTCTTGGGATTTTCGGGTCATGAGAGGTCAATATTTTGGGCAAAAGTTCAGACCCCTCACAGAAAAAATCCCTAGTTTGAATCCTTGCCAGACGGTAAAACTTGAAAAAATCTCCAGACCGGATTTATCGTTCCCTTCTTTTTAGTTCCATTTTTTTTGCATTTAAACTTAATATTTATTTCTAATCCTGATTAAAGGAACATTTTGTTTTTATTATATTGTTTTCAAAGGCATTTTAGCAGATATTTTTTGAAACAAAATAAATTCCACTGAGAAATAAAACATACATTTAAAGTAATTAGAAAATCGACTATTTAATTGAAACAAGGAGACCGAGGATTTTTTATTAAATCATAAGATTAAATATTCATCTTCACTGAAAATTTGACTCTTCCGAAAAGCATTAAACATTGTTTTCCAACATCGTAGATCATTTTTTATTTTTCATTTTTCAAAATTTTCTTGAAATTCCATTCGTTTTAGAAAATGTCAACCATGAAAATCCTCAATGTGGACTTTTGAAATATTTTTAATATTCAGTAAAGAACAGAAACAATCAACGGAAATCGATATAGTTAGATACTTTACCAAGATTGCTGGTGATTGAATATATTCATTTAACGTGTTAATTAGAACAACAAATTTCTTCCTTAAGCAGTTTTATTGATCTACAACAAATCTATCTTTGAAGGTCCGTTTTATATTTACATAAGATATATACGAGTAAATACACAGGGTAAGTACAAAGTCTTGGGTTGATTATAAAAATCTATTGTATAAAAATTATTATTATTAGATAAATGTTTCTTGGGTTACCTTTTAAGGAGTGCTCAAAAGTTTTCAACAAAAACACGCCCTTCAGTTCATTTCAACATATGCCCCATTAATAACACATCAAGTATTCTGTGACAATGCACAAAGCACCTTTTATCCTGCGCTACAGTTTTTCAAGGTCGGTAATTAGTGTAGCGAAGACTCTATCTTTCATAGAGCCCCAAATGAAAATTCCAGAACAATAATATAAATAGAATGCTTTCGTATCATTGTTTCACATTTTTTACATCAGAAGGATTGTGTCCATAACAATGTAGAAATGCACAATATAGAAATGCATGTAGGGCATTAAATTTTCGTTCTTCCTCATTAGGCAAAACTGTTATTTTCCTAAAAATTTACCTCCCATTCACTTTTGACGTAGAAAGGCCACCATCTGTTGCACAAAAGAAATTGATAAAAAAATACCCAATGATACCGAAATTACATGATTACAATTTAACCGTTGAAAGTAATAATTTCTTATAATCAGGGCAAGACTTTGAGCTCATACTGTATAATATTTTTTTTTATGATTAATATATTCGTGAATTGATTAGTTCCTAAACATCATTAATGAAACGATATCAGTCTCAAATGAATAGTGTTCATTTTTCTGTTTCAAATGTTAGAATGAATATTAGAAATTTTTATTGAGTTTACAGATTGATTAATAAAAAAAAAACTTTAATTATGATAACTCAATCCAATTTATTCAAAACAAGAGATGCACTGCACTGTATAAATATGAATCCAACTCATCTAGGCAAGTTTTCATAATGAGTCATGATATTTGACATCTGCTAAAACTTTGGCATTAGCTTTAGTTTATCAATAACAATGAAAGTTTTCATAATGAGTCATGATATTTTCCACCTGCTAAAAGTTTGGCATTAGCTTTAGTTTATAAATTATAAAATTGAGAATGTTGCTACAACCTTATAAGAGGAAAATATTGGTTTCAAAACGAGATTCTGATTTCTTGTGTCAACATTATATGCTTATTATATCAATGTAACAATTCCAAACACAGAATCGGCTTTGCGAAATTATTCTGAAGATGGTTGTTTTCAATTTATGTTGTATCCAGAAATGAAGATCCAGAACAAACATCGTACTCACACACCTTTGTTATAATCTTGATGTTGTGGTGTCTTGTTAAGGGGTGAACATATCGAAGAAAATTTTTATTATTTGGAATATGTCATGGCTTTCGTACATAGAATAAGCTCTTGTGGACTTTCATTTTCAGTATTTTATGGTTAATTTTTCATTAATGAATAGGATTATACGTCGGAAAATAGTTAAAAAAAATTAATAAACACCAGTAAACAAAACAGCGGATATTCATATCTATATTAGTACGAGCTATTTTATAAAGCTATTTTGTGCTATATTTTATATATTATTGTGCTATATTTTTCAAAACTAAATTTTTATTTGTTTGAGAATAATCACAACGGAAAATTCTAATAAATATATATTAAATGCATATAAATAGCAGAAAATAGACAAAGCAAAGAATAATGAATCATAAAATAAACATAAAAAATATAACTATACATCGCAGAACAAAATAATCAATAAATAAAAAAACATACAAATCGTTCATGAATTTAAAAACTGAAAGTATTTAATCTTAAAAGTGTAAAGACGCATTGAAAATATTAAGATCTTTCGAATATTTATTAAAATTAGCAATATACATTATTTTAATGTAAGTAATTAAAAACATTTTGTTTATATATCAGATAGTTTTTATTTTAAATAATTTTTATATCTTTTCAAGATTTGCTTTTATATACATATCACGATAATTTAAATCTTTTTCTTTTTTTAATAGGCAGAATATTAGTGATAATAAGCAAAAATTTAAATTAAATTCTTTTAGTTTCCGTTGTAATGATGTTCACTTTTGATTAAATCCTTAAAAAAAATATGAAAAAAAAAATCTAAAAGACACTAAAAACTGTCTAGAGCTTTCGTTGAATTTTTGTGACATTACGTAGATTCTAACAATTCATGCGAAAAGAAGAACACTCTGGATTTGAAAGTTTCAGTATTTTGTACTGTAAAACTCAAATCTATTAATCTCGATGTAATGAACGGAAAAAGTTATTTATATTTCAGATGAATAAACAAGAAGTTAGAAATCCAATATCCTTTCATGAAAACTTCTCAGGGATGTTGAAAAGATTCGTTTCTATATTTCAACTGATTGGACAAGAAAGAAACGAATAGAGAAGAAACAAGTCCTATCAGCGACATTTATTGAATCGAAGCATTACAAATTTGACAGAGAGAGATAATCACCGCTCATAAAAATTTTCTTTCCTTTCACAGCAAAATATTTTGTTTGAATGAGCTTTTCAGTAGGAAACTAAAGGTTCTCAAATTTCAATTATTTCAACCAGAAAATTAACGAACAACTGAAACAAAGAAATATAGCAATTCAACTCAATAAATATATAGTTCAACTCAATTTTTCTTAAAATTTTCTGTTAATGGCTATTCGATATCGACTGAGTTTCTTTCCGAATTAAAAAAGGATAAATTTCTTATTTTTAATAGTCTCGCATAGTTTGCTTCAGTATAAAAACACGAATAACAGTCATCATAAGTATTAAAATATTACCTATAGGTATTTTAGTCAAACAGAGTGAATTAGTTTAGATAATGTTTGAACAAACACAGCAGTTAATAACTCAACGACAGCACAGCACTGAAGGATTAATTTCGGTGTTTGTAAGCTTGTAATATTAACCGACTTTCATCAAGGCCAGTGGCTAAATAGGCAGCAAGATTCAAGTCAGACCACAGGAATTTCGATTAAAAAATGTTATTAGACTATTTATCAAATATTATTTGTTTGAAATAAAAAATATTTTGAATTATAAAATATTGGGAATATATTACTTGTATGCATTGAATTATTAAAATCATTTTTTAAAGCATACGTAATTGCTTTAAATAATATATTAGAAAATTAATTATTCATTGAATGGTTATTTTATATTCCACATGATAGGTCCTGTAAAATAATAATTCTTCATGTTATTCCTGTTTGAAATTCATTTCTTATAATTTTTCATAATAATTCTTATATTTGTAAGTATAGAAATCATTAATTAAAATTTATGGTTAATTTTTTTAACACGTTCAAAACTACCGACGAGATATCAATTCAAATATCAGTTCTTCCGGCTGTTGACATTTTTTATACAAAAAAGTAAAGGTATTCTTCAGATATGTATTAGAAAGTTCAACCTATCTAAACTGGCATAAGAGACAAATTTTAGCCCGCAAAAACCCGTAATTGGAAGTATCTAAAAAACGAGATATCTCGTCGGTAGCGTTGAAAGTGTTAAAGAATTTAATTACTAGAATTACTTTAACACTTGGTATACATATAAAATATAAATAAATAAAAGAATATATTTTCAAAATGTTATTAAAATAAAAATTAACTAAGATAAATCATTCACTTATTAATTAAAAAAAGTTTTGAAATGTAAAAATAAATTGATCAGTAATTTAAATGTGTATTGCCTAGTATACCAATGTGTATTGCCTAGAGCCTCAAAGTGCCTAAATCGAATATTCTTTAAGACGATTAAACTATTAAAGTGAATAGCATAACAGTTTGAAATTTTTTATTTATTTCATAATGATACTCAGAAATTTACTTAGCAAAACTTTGAGCATGCTTTTAAAATAATAAAAGGCTCAAATACCTGCGATTTAACAGGGATAGATTGCTGCAAACAAAAAAGCTACAATATATATAGAGAATGAAAGAACATTTTTAATAAATCATTGCATAGTAATAAATCAATTGCTCGGTAATAAATCATTGTGCAAACTAAAGCTCAACTTAATTATCGTCAATGTAATAAATCAGTTAAAGATATAATCAATAAAATATTAAATTTTATAAAGTGAGTAAAGGTTAAATTTTTGCGTGCCAGAAAAATTGCCTGAATTATAATAAGACTTTAACGTTGAAACTGAAATAAAAGTTTGTTGTTATGAAAAACTGAAGTAGAAGAAAATAATCGTTGTCACATTTCAAAAAGCATTAATTTAAAGCCTTTACGAAAAGATATTTCTCCCAAACAATGCAACAATTACCATATGAAATAAAAATATTGCAATTGACATAACTCGAACTGAAAGGCAGGGATGAAAAAGCATTTTAAAAGGATATGGTGAAAAGTGAAATAAAATTTCCCCACTAAAAGTAAAACTTTTTTTGTTTTGCTTGAAAAATTTTACAAAGCAAATATTTCTCATTGCGTGTTTGTATCAAGAAATAAAAACAAATATCTCTTACTTCAGCAGTGGAACACGTGATTAAATTATATGAATTTGGTCAGGATATTGTGACTATTTATTGTTACAAATTATATTTAAAAAAAATAAATGAAAAATATTCAAATTTAGAGGAACTCTTATGGCTCTATCACTAAAATAAGATATTTCTTAAAATATTAAAGTGTCATAAAAATGCTTTCATGTGATAATTTGTTCAAAAGAATGCCGAAAATTCAGACTAATCTATAATTTTAAGAATTTTCAGAATTATGTCTCCGAAGCCCACTTTATACCGCATATTTCCGCCAAATACAATAAATCCCTAACAGAAGCATACTTTTTATTATTATTTCTAGAAGTTAATAAGTTTTCCATTTGAAATATTTTAATATTTTCCCCTTTGCCTGCAGAGGGAATGTTTAACAAAATGTCATAAATTTTAATTTGTTAAAAGTCGATTTGTATTGATTTAGAAATATTCCAACCACCAATGGATAGTCTGGTTTTTAAATATCTTTTAAATAATAAGTTTTTAAATTTTATTACATCCTTTTTAAATGAAGATAGTAAGCAAATAACTATGAAACAAGACATTTCAATTTATTTAGATAGGATTTCTTCAAGTAACTTTCCTGCTACAAGTCAAAAATGTAATTAGTAAATAATCTAATCGTTGTTTGTTTAAATTCTAAAGGGATTTAAAGGAAGTGATACAGATATTTTCTATAAATTTTATCCAAGTCAGTAGGTATTATTTTTGTATTGCTGACATCATGATAATATCTTTGTAAGTTCTTGTTCTAAAAAAGAAACTGATATTCTTAGCTTATTTCTCCGTATCAAACATTCCTCTGTGTTTCAGGGACAAATTTCTTTATGTTAAATTATCTGGTTTTAACAATTCTGACACTCATTTGGAATTTACGTGTAGGTCACAAATCTATTAATCAAGAATAAATATAAATCACTATGTTTTGCTACAAATAATATCTACACTAACTGATTTCGATTTCTTATTCGCAGAGTTCTAAAATCTTCGGAGAATACTGCTTAGTTTCCAGATTATATTATAGAATTCTTCTTTCAAATAAAACCTAACAGCAACCAGATATATGGTTTTTGAGCTTAGATGGCAAATGAACAATAATATTAATTCAGAGTAAATTTTGGTATCGGATTTTTTTATATATATTGACAAAAAATGACCAATAAGAGTTTATTAATATCTTGGAATGTATCAAAAATCGATCATATAGTCTTCAGTTTGAGAATGCTCGTTTTAGTAATAATTATTTAACTTTTTAGTTAAAATGGGCAGCTGTGGCCTGGTGTTAAGGTCTCGGCTTCGGAACAGGAGGGTTTCAGGTTCGGGACCCGTTTCCACCGAAGAATCGTCGTATAAACTAGTCTGGTGCACACTAAATCCGTCGGGGCCAAATGTCCCCTCGCTGGTATGGTGTGGATGTTTGTAGAAGGGGTTCCAGCTCAGGTGTCGTCCTCGTCATCTGATCGCGGTTCAAAATAGCGGTAATGTTGCTTTAAAAATGGGACGTTAATATAACTAATATTTTTAGTTAAAATAAATCTTTCACTAAAGCATTTTTTTTCTTTTTGAATTTTCATATGAATATATGAGAAAACATCTCTCTAGGGATCTTAATCTAAAATAGAAGTCATTAAAATAACATTCAATAGTAAGCCTGCACTAATATTTTTTACAAATATATTTTATAATTCTGATAATGGTCATTATTATTTGCCATCATTTTCTTCATTACGCATGCCATAAATCAGTGTCAGCAAATCTGTTATAGAACTAACTTGCGTGCATTGATAAAAAAAAAAAAAAAAAAAAAAAAAAAAAAAAAAAAACCGATTTAAAATTTTTACCTAAATATATGATTTGCCTTACGTGAGTTACGTACCTATATCTTTAATAATAATTGGTAATTTGTCAGAATCTTCATTCTGCTCTATATTCCTCTGCTCACTTTTCCCTCGCCTAGTCAACTCTTATTTGCATGTTTTTTCTTTCTTTTTTTGTGAAATAAATCAAGGTGATATAATTCATACTCTACATTAAAGGGAAAATGTTTATAAAAAAATCCTATTATAAATATATAATATAAAATAATTAAAAAACAGCATGATGGAAATATTCATAATCATTTTAATTTACATGTTAAGCTCAGCACAAAATGAATAAAAAAATTATGTATCTTTGTATCACTTTTATTCCTGATGATAATTAAAAAAAATTATTATTCTTAGACGCAAATTAATTCCACATTTACTGTACGAGATTGTACAATACCCTTTGCATTTAGGGTATTTGTACAGGAGTAACCCACCTACGTTTGGCCAATCTTCAATGTCCCTCTCTTCTAAATTTCTTTACAAAAATATCATAAAATACACATTTTCTTCATACGTTAGAAGTGAAACAACTAAATAGTGATGTAAATTTTTGCCACATGGTTTTGAGAAGATTATTTGGGATATTCGATATAAATTGCACAGAAAATAACAGAAACACAAAAAACAAATCTTTTTTCCACTCATTATCGCTTTTATTGGAAAAAAAAAATCTCAGATTAGTTATCTATATACTTATAATAAAGCTCAATGTGTGTGTGTGTGTGTGTGTGTTGGCGCTCTACAGGCCAGGCCATTTGACATACAGCTATCAAATTTGGTACATGTATACCTTAGAGGTCGAGAATGTGCACCTGGGGTCCCTTTTTTGAAATTTTAATTAGAATTTTAATTATTAATTAAAAACTAACTTTCCCGCCAAAAGAATTTTCCATTTTCCCCACCGCCAACTTTTCCGCCAAAAAAATCTTCCATTATCCCCAGCGCCAAACGAGAAAGGCTTCCGTTGTTTTTTTCTCCCAACAGTAATGAGGCTAGGGTTAAAATTTTTCGGCGGATTATTTCAATTCGGTTCTGCTTATTTTCTTAATGTTTGATGCATTTAAAATTAAACATTGTTAATGAATCAATCTTTCAGATTCATTCTGAAGTACTTTTGAATTAAAATAAAACAGAATAAAGGAAATTAAAAATTTCTAATCCGCATAGCGTTACCCCAACTGGCGTAGAAAAAATCACGTATTTGCGTTACGTAACCGGCGAAGAAAATTCACGCATGCGCATTCTGTTCTGATTGTTGCCATGACAACATGTATATGCTTATAGTTTTAAGTACAACGTTTTTTAAGTAGTTTTTTTAAAACCTGTTTTCAACCGTTTATTTTAAACGATTCGTTTTATTTTCTTAGTGTTTGATGCATTTAAATTTAAACATTGTTAATGAATCGATCTGCTCATAATGAATCTAAGAAAATTTTGTTGACCAACTCTTGAGATATTACATAAATTTAAAAAAATATTCTTTAGTGCCCATAAAGTTTAAACACTGAGTGACTCTATTTTCAGTAATCAGATTATAAAAAAATGCTTTGTTTCAGTAAAAAATATTATTATATTAATTGAAGATAAATTCTTTCCACTTTAATTTAAAGCATAAATTCTACGGGTGCTAACAGAAAATGAGAGAGATACATATTACGTTATGACTGAAGGCCTTTATAATATTATGAATGAATTATATGATAATCAAAATTTGAAGTTTTAAAATATTTTGATGAAGAAGCTATTAAAGTAGAAATTGCATAAAATATTTAATTATTAAAATTTTAACGAACATTAAGATTGGCGAACCGGCTGGTCGCCAAAGGCGGCTAGTAAAAAATATTCAAGAAATCGCACATTTCTTCCAATCACAACAAACAGCGGAATGACAAGTTCAAACCTGCTATAATGATTGCGACGTTTGATTTTTTTTTTTTTGATAGTTACGTACCTTATTACGCAATAGTCGTAAAAAAAAAGTTGCCAGCAACAACCAATTTACAATACACCTGTTTTGAATTCAATTTTTTGCTCACTAAATGTTATGATGGAAATTTCCATCATCATGCAAAGAAGGGTTAAGCAGCAGTCCGTATTATATATTCAAGACGCAACCACTATTTGTACGCAAATACAAATACTCGCAATTGATGAATTTTATATCTAGGGAACTCATAAAATCTAACAATATGTAGCATATAATTATCCAACATTGAAAGTTCTCAACATTTATTTGGTTTAATTGTAGCTGTATTTAACATTTTAAGTTCCTGAAATACTTCATGATCTTTTCTTCTGATCTTAAAAATTCTAACTGCATTTCATTTCGAGGTTCTAGGAATATTTTTACTTATTCTTAAAAACACTCATTAAAATCTGAAACAGTCCGCGAAATGTTTAAAAAAAAATGCGGTTTCTTTCTTATTTCATTTGAATTGTTTCGAAGACTTAAAAATCACCCTTTTATTGATCACCTCTCTTTTTTACGTTGATTTTTGAGCCACCTTTTTATTCAACATCATTTCTTTCCTGTGTCGTTTTATTCATTCTGTGTCATTTTATTCATGTACATGTCTTCGCGCTTCGAAGTTATCTTTAACGATTCTATTTATTGTTCTTTTATTTCATTCATCAGATACAAAGCAATTTTTCATGGTTGATTGTTGCGCTTTCTTAATTGTTTCATGTGTTTCAAATTATCTAGTAAAAAGGGTCGTTTCAATATGGATTGAACGACTTTTTTCTGAAAACTACTATTTAGGAAAGATTATGAACTGGTATGCTTCACTTTATTTTATAGTTATTGAGGGCTTCAAATTTACATAATTGATTATTATTGAAAAAAGATCGTGGATGAATTTACTCATTTTAAATATTTGCCTCCGTAATGCAGGGTTGCTTTAATTCCTGACATGTTATCTATTTTATACCATTATATTTTATACTATATAATTCTATTAACGAAGTTTTAGGATAGGGGGTGGGCAAATTTTTCCAGATACGGGCTACTTCTAATTTTTTCAAAGTGTTGCGGTCAACCCAGTGGCGTATGTGTGGTTTACAATATTTATTACAACTTAATAATAAGTGTGGAATATGTACTTACCTACAAAACTACAAACATAATAATAATAGCCACAAAAATAATATCAAATGATTCATTTAATATCAAACAATTCAAAATATATTAAAAAAATAAATCATTTTCATCTAAAATTAGTTCTAGTAGTTACAGTTAATAGAAGATTTAGTCTGCAGACTGCCCAATAGACCAATAGATAGACCAATTTTGAATATATCGGTATATAATCATTAACTACTAATCTTTGCATTGGATTCTGAGTGGTAGTCTGTGAGATGGGAATAATATGTTGTCTTAATTATATTCATCCTTGAAAATGCAGATTCACAAAGGTAGGTAGAGCCAAAGAACAATGTTAAATGGTGTGCAACTTTTTTTTTTAAATTAGGTTATTTTACTTCGTCCATTCGATTCCAAAAGTTATTCGAGGTTCTGAACTACGTGCTTTTAAAATAGCCATTTTGAAGAAGAAAAACTTCGTTCTCCTCAAGAAATGAAGAAAATATATAATCTATACTTTCAATTATTTACTCCACATCAACATTACCAAATGATTAATACATGAATGTAACAATTAGTTTCTTTTAATATGTATCTTGGGCCTTAGTAAAGGCGGTTACTTCAAAATTTCTTGGTGATCCGCCAGTCGATCGCAATCGATTTAATACCTAACCCTGTTTTAGGATATAATATCATATTAAACTAAAGTAATTTCACTTAAGAAAACTGTGTATTGGCATTGCAGAGAAATAACTCAGCTTTACTGAAATAAGTAATTTAAGCAAAATTATGTTTCTCTTTTTTTATAATTGCCGCTAAAATATATTTAACTGTGTAAAACCTTCTGAGTAATTTGTCCACTAAAGAGGGTTGAAGATTATTCAAAATATAACAAATAATGAATTGGCAATTAGAAATCTTTTTAAGTACTTGCTATCAATTCCGAGAAAAGCTACAGTTTTATTTTCTAAAAAATTACAATTGTATTTATTTTAATTTTGTTCGTTACTAGTATGTTTTGAGATGTCTTGTGTTGTAAAATGTGCAAGAATATTTAAGATTGTAATTGACTTCGTGAGGTCTGAGCCACACTCGAACCCTACCATCGGCTATTATCAGCTGAAATCCTGACACATCTGGCTAAGCCATGATTTTCTAATCCTCTAGAGTCCAATCGATATGGTCATGATCCCAGGAGAGGTGCTGCAAGCGATGTCATGATATTGTAAGTTCACTCGAGTTGGTCTTCTCTTTCTATAGCCCATGTAAGCCAAATTTCGATTCACTGTCCAAACGGACACATCCGCCATAAGTCCCACATTGATTCCTAGGGTTATTTCAAGCAGTGTTGCTTGTCTGATAACTCTATGCGAATATCGCTGGTCTCAGTCATTAAGTGCGTGTGGCCAGCCACTTATTTGGCCATGTTGTGAGGTTACTCCTGAAATTAGGTATTCTTTGCACAATCTTGACATTGTGAATCTAGAAATGTTGAATTCCCTAACAATTTCCGAAATGAAATGTCCCATGCTTCTAGGTCCAACGATTATTCCACATTCATAGTTTTTTAATTCTCGTCGTGCGGCCATCATCACTTCAGGGACCTGTTCACTTGAATACAAATGAAAGTCCTGCCAATGCACTAACCATTTATATATTTTGTACTCGATCCTACAGCTATTTGTACATTTGCGCATTGCTATCCCATGACTTTTGTCACTTCAGTGTATATGTTGCAGATCTTTAACCCCGCTTTTCTTATCACGAAATCTATCTTATATATATATGTATAGGACAAATACAAATATCAAAAGAAAAAAAGATATGACTGGAAGAACCATCAGCATATTTTTGAATAAAAGTCTTCCAATATATATATATATATATATATATATATATATATATATATATATATATATATATATATATATCCTTTATTCAATTCTATAATAAGCATCTGTAAATATTAAAGTTTGGTGATTTTGGATTCTGTTCCTTAAATTTCCAAATTTTAATTACAATACTGCCGTTAAATTCACAATAAATATGAATTTATTTTGTATTTACAATTAAAAGGAAATTATCTTCTTGCATATAATGAGTATTCAAAATATTCAGGGGTGGTCACGGTGGCCTAGTCGTAACGTCTCGGCTTCGGAAGCGGAGGGTTTCAGGTTCGAGACCCGATTCCACCAAAGAACCGTCGTATAAGCTGCTCTGATGCACTTTAAATCCGTCGGGGCCAAACGTCCTCTCGCTGGTGTGGAAGTTTGGAGAGGGGGTGCCAGCTCAGATGTCATCTTCGTCATCTGAACGCGGCTCAAAATTACGAGGTCCGTCTCAAAGTAGCCTCAGTGTTTCTTCAAAACGGAACGTAAATACAACTAAACTAAACTCAAAATATTCGGGCATCGATTTTAATTCGGAATTATTCATTCGGAATATAGAAGTGAAATGACAAAATGGAAAAAAATACAGAATGTTATGAAATAGATTATAAATTGCAAAGAAATATATTTCAAAAAATAAGGAAATTATATTTTAAATACTCGAAAAAATTCATGTAAATAGAATTTTGCCTATATCCAAATGAATTCAAGTGCAAATTTAAAACATGGTATTAAGAAAATGGGCCTAATAAAATATATCTAATCAAATATATTGAATAATTAATTACACATTTAAATATGATTATTTTGACACAGAAATACTTCTTACGCTATCCCTAATCTCGAGTATTTCACATTTAAAATTATGATATAATTACAATATCCAGAAGAAAAGCAGAATATCCAAAATCATACTATTTGATTGACTTTATTCATTATACTCACCAGTTTAATTGAACTCGACTTGCATGTTAAGTGTATATTTTCTTTTTATTTTCTCCACTTATTTATTGATAACAAATCAGCTATTTCAACGAATAGACGAAAGTATCAAAATATTCAAGACTTATACAGGAGCGGTTAGTTTCATATGTTAATAACCCTACGGAGCAATACAATGGAAAAAAAATATTCTTACTATCCGTATTCAAGACTTATACAGGAGCGGTTAGTTTCATATGTTAATAACCCTACGGAGCAATACAATGGAGAAAAAAAATATTCTTTTCAGCCATTTATTGTTTCAGATGCCATAACGATGACTAGGCATTCTTAAAACGAAATATAAATAATGTGAGCGGAAAACAGAGCCAGAAGCTGATTAAATCGCTAATGAAATTGTAGAAATATTTATCTTGCCAGACAAAGAAATCTGAAAATTGATAAAGATGACTTCGATGAGTTGTTGGATTTGCACAACAGACAATTGAGAGTCGATGAGCTAATACAGGAGCATGAACAGACTGCTGTTGTAGAAGTCGACACCAGAAACCTAATTAAAATTCCGAATTAGAAAGAGCTTGTTTCATTTGAAAAAAGAGAAACAAGCTGTAGAGATAAGATTAACGAAGAGTATGCTCTAGCCACAAAGTTAGGAATAGGAATTTATTTACTTGTTAGGAAGAAATATTCGGGGAACAAAAAATCGATGTATCAACAAGTGATGCAATGCCTTGCTTTCCTCAATTAATTACGATAAAGAAAATTAGGCCGGATAGTACGGAAGCCGGATAGTCGTGAACTGAATAATCGGGAGTGTACTGTATAGTGCTTACCTATTTTTAAGGTTTGGTATTTGATCTTTGTGTTAGTATGCCATATATAAGCAGCAGCATTTAATTTTTAGAATCTCCATCTTTTTTTTAGTATTCTCTTTTATAATAGATTGAAAGTCGGCTAGCTGAGTCCTGATGCCCTTCAGCCAACTCATCGCTAACGGAATTTATGCTATCTCAAGAGATTGTGAAAGAACTTTGGAATGTGATGGGTTTCGAAACTCAAAATTGTGACTTAGAGATTTGAAAATCCTCAAATGAGTTCAAATAAAACAGATAGTTAAGTTACATTAATGTCTCGTTTTTTAAAGCAACACTAGGGCTATTTTGGGACGGGCCTCATAATTTTGAGCTGAGGTCAGATGACGAGGACGACGCCTGAGCTGGTGCGCTTATCTCCAGGCTTTCACGCCACGCCAGCGGAAGGACGTTTGCCTCAACGAATTTAGCCTGCGCCAGGCCCGCCTACACGACGACCCTTCGATGGAATCGGGTCTCGAGCCTGAGGCCCTCCGGTTCCGAAGCCACGAGGCCACTGCGAGCCCCCAATAAGAAAGAAAATATTCCATTTCATTCCTGCAGATGAATAATGTTGTTCAAAGTGAAAAAAATTAAGTAATGAACTCATATGATTTGACTTAGATTATTCTTTACAATATTCGTGTGAAATTCTGTTTAGCCCTTCGATTTCTTAACCATTTTCTTTTTAAACGTTCCGCCTGTTTTGTAAGCATAAAGAAATGTCAGTAACAGTTGATCTTTTCATTTTTTAGATATTATTTTGTTAATATCTGAGAAACCGTAAAATCCAAAAACGTAAAGCTTGCGAATTGTTCTTCGGACTCCAAAACTCTATTAATATTATAGTTGTGAGCTAATTAATTTTTTACATCGTTAAGAAAAAAAATATATCCAGAGCAAAATTTACTTCTGAAGTAAAAAACAATCTATTTAAATATCAAAGGCCATAGAATAGAAATCGACTATCAAATTTTTGGTCAAAGTATTGATCCATTTGTCAAAGTAATAAATCCTATCTTTCTGGCACGAAATATAATTATTTTCTATAAAGAGTGAAATAAATTTCGTCTAGGATATTTGATGCTGTAACTAGTAATACAATTAGTTTTTGTGTCTTTAGAAAGAACCTTTCGCAATCTCCAGTTTTCTTTCCTTCAAAGGGATTTGAGAATCTAATCAAACATTTTGTATAAGATTTAAAAGAAAGACGACATTCTTTGTGAAGCAGATATTTTCATTCTTGGATTATGTTTTTGAAATAAAGCGAAGTATTTTCTCTTTTGATGTCGCAATGCATTCTTGTCAGCTTTCTTTCGTTTTTTCCGAACATTCCTTGGGATTCTTTTCGTTACGAAATAATGGAAAATGTGGAAATAATGGAGAGTATTTGCGTTTTCTTCGGCGGAGCAAATATTTTTGTCGTCAACTAATTGAAACCAAGTTGAAGAAGAAAAAAGAGTTTTCCCGGGACTGCTTAGAAATGCGTAATATGTTACTTGATCATTCATTTTTGATTGTGAATTTTTAAGAGACTGGATTACCATTTAAAAACATATAATCTAAAATTGCTTAGAGCATTTTATTTCATATGACTATCAACGTTTTATTCGCTTTTTGAGGCAAAATTAAATTTTATAAATGTCTTAAAGCGGCTCTTTTTAGTAAAATTTAGTTTGTGCATGCTTCCTTAATATAATTTTTACCAAATAATGTTCAAATTAACACATTAAAGAGATGTAAGTTAGATTAATAGTTTCATAATAGATCCGAAAATAATTTGATTATTCTCTCCTTGTTTTGCGTGATGATCCTTCATGATTTTATCGCTTTCAGTTGCGATTCCCATAGTTATTCTTAATTTCTAACTGTATATTCTTCTAATGAACTGAATATCCTGGGTATAAACTTTTATTTAAAATGATCTGAGCTACACTGGTCACAAATTTTAAAAATAAAATATTGAAACACAGCAAAAAAAGACGCAAACGTGAAAACGGATCTCAATGGCCCACCATCAAAAAGACTCATATCATTTTTTTTCACATATTCTTTTGATGGAGACAAAAAAAAATCTTGTGAATGAAAAAAAATTCATTTTTACTTGAGATAAAATGATGTTATTATCATTTTAGATATTCTCAGTTAATATTTACCTTTTGGGTTTTTTTTTAATATTTATGTTTTATACCGGGTAAAAAAGGCTGTTCATATAATTGCTTATTATATATAAATCAGTGGTGGCCAGGGAAAGGACTACTTTTAATATTTTCAAGGTATTGCAATCCACCCCGTTTCGTAAATGCGGTGAGCTAAAAAATGGTCTAGAATATTTATTACAACTTAATAATAAACGCGAAATATGTACTTACCAATATAACTACAAACATAAATAAAATAGTCACAAATATAATAATATCAAATGATTATTTAATATCCAGCAATTCAAAATTAAAAAAAAAAACATTTTCATCTAAAATTAGTTCTAGTAGTTGCAGTTAATAGAAGACTTATTCTGCATACTGTCCACCAATTTTGAATATCTCGTTATATAATCATTAACTGCTAATCTTGCACTGGATTCTAAGTGGTAGTCTAAGAGATGGGAACAATATGTTGTCTTAATTATATTTATAGCTGGAAATGCAAATTCACATAGGTAGGTATAGCCAAAAAGCGATGTTAAATTATGTGCAACTTTTTTTTAATTAGATTATTTTACTACGACCATTAGATTCAAAAAGTTATTCTTGGAATTCTTAGAAATTCTATTCTTATTCATGAACTACGTGCTTTTAAAATTGTCGTTTGAAGAACACAAACTTCATTTATCTTAAGAGTAAAGAGATATAAAATTTATATTTTTAGTTATTTCTTCCACATCAACATTGCCAAATGGGTGATACATGAGTGTAACAATTATCTTCTTTTAGCATGCGCGTCTTAGGTCTTAATAAAGGTGGTAACCTCAAAATGTCTTGGTGTTCCACCGATCGATTGCGATTGACTTTAAGCCCACCTCTGATGTAAATAATTGATATAACTCTGCAATATGAGAAGATATTATATTCTGGGATTGAAATTATTAAGTCTTGGGAGTCTCTAATAAGGGCATATGATTAGTATGAACCCCGCTTTGTATGGATACGGCATTTCCCGCCAATCAAATCCACGTCAAAATCCCAGAACGGTCTTATTTCATCCTATTTGAAAGCTTTCAAGATGGGTGAAATCGATCCCCCCCCCCGGTTTGAACATTACAAATGAAAGTGACAATTCCGCCTTTTTCCGCAGCTGCTTTCCACTGCTTTAATGACATGGTTGTTAGTGGAGGTAAGTTTTATAATATATTAATTTGCAGACAAAAAGAAAGAATTGATTTGTACTGACAAATAAATTCGCTATTATAAGAACGATTAAATTAAGAAATTATTTCTGTTACATTCGAAAACTTAAGGGAAATATTTCTCAAATTATTATTAGGACATACAAGAGCTTATAAGCACCTCTCTTCATAAACTAAACAAATTAATTTTAATGATCTTATATTATAAAAAGATGTCATTAAACAATATTAAAAAATACCGATTGCCATAAAAGAGATAGTAGAAAACAGAAGGTGTTTTTTCCTTATGTAAAAATCTAATTTGCAGCAAAGTTTTTTTATAACACAAATAATCTGGAAAAAATACCACTACACAAAATAGAAACGTACGCTTGTTTTAAAGCTAAGAATGCTTTGTTAAATTCATATTTTGACAGGAGAATATTCAGACTTTCTTTTATAATTTTTTCTTTTGTTTTATAAATACTACAAAAAATTTTGAAAAATATTGCTTGTTTCTGCACCTAAAAAATAAGTTTTTCTTTCCATTTTGAAATGCAATGAAACATTAATGCCTTTCAAAATCGAATTTAATATGATCAGGTTTTATGATTAGAAACCAGCAAGTTAAAATATCGAAAATCTGTTTGAGTACAATGTCTTGCGTGTTTTATACTAAAGTCTGATAATGGCAATACGATATTGGATTCTATGTCCTGTTATATATAATTTTCCATATATTCATTTATTAAGCTTCGGTAATAGGTCTAGTAAATTCATTTTCACTAATCTTGTTAACTAAATTTTAATTTTTCTTTTTGTAATGTAATTTTTTTTTATAATGTTCAAAGAAAATATTTTATGGAGAGATATAGTCTATTCATATATCTGCTTTCAATGAAGCAGAATTCGCATTTCATTCTATTTTTCAGAGAATTATAAGAAGGAAAATGCATTAAAATATATAACTGTTCGTCTTAAATACGAGGAAAATAAATATAAATGATAATAAAACCGTTATTAGGGAATTTGGGATATAATTATTATAAATTTAACTAACCTTGATGGTTTGTTAGATTATTCGTAATTCCAATAACAAAAATAGCGTATTAGGAATTCCTTGTGTTAATTAATAAAGAAAATAAAAAATAAAGTTTTGCATGGCATGTTAATGGTAAGCATGTGTTACTCGCACGTATCGCTTCTTAAATTTTCGCAAGCGTCTAAGATTTCTTTTAAGACTAGAAAAAAATAGTAAAGAATTGACAAAAATTTCATTTCAGAGTTCTTGATGTGAATGTTTGGGCCGAGGTAGCCGGGGGTAATGTCTCGGCTCCGTCATCGGAGAGTTTCAGGCTCGAGACCCGATTGCACCGAAGAACCGTCGTGCAAGCAGGTCTGGTGCACGTTAAATCCGTCGTAGCCAAACGTCCTCCCTCTGGTGTGATGTGGAAGTTCGGAGAGGGGATGCCAGCTCATGTGTCGTCCGTGGTTCAAATTACGAGCTCCGTGCCAAAATAACCTTAGTGTTGCTTTAAAACGGGAAGCTAATATAGCTAAACTATTCAAATTGATGTGAAAATTTTAATATTTTTTGGGGGGGAGGGTTTCGTGTTCTGATTTAAACTACGTGATACAAACAGAACAGTTTGTGCTTAACTGCAGTGCATTTCAGTACAGTTAAACACAGAGCTATCAAATACGGCATGTCTTTACTTATTGGGTAGTAAAAGCTCACTGAAGAAAGGATATATCAAAACTTTCGTTAGATTTTTAATTACTTTGCTTGACTATTTCGAGTGATTGAGAAAAATTATTTACAACTTTTGCTCCATTTTCAAATTATGAGGATTAACTTTACATAGATACCAATTTTTTTCCGAGTAATTTTTTCTTTAATTGTAATAAATTGTTCAAAATTAAATTCTTTGTTCCAATTTAATTAACTTTAATTTGTAAAAATCAGTTTCATTTCTTGTAATGAAAATGAAACGAATTTTGTTCTTACGTCATATCATTCCCTCGCTTGCTTTTTTCATTCTTAACATTGACATAAAATTTGTTTTATTTGGACATTGATTTCAAAAGTGTTTCCGTTTATATTAACTTGATAAAGATTTTAGGCTAATTTTTTTTCATTAAATTATAAGATGTAAAAAGTATTACTCGAAGAAGGCAACGGCTGGTGCAATCAAATGTAATGGAGGCAAGCCTACAATATTACGATGCTACACTATTTCGTATTAGATATACAATCTATCTAAAGATATCTATAGGAAATTATTATTTGATAGTAAACAAAGAAATATTTGTGATAATGTTCTTGGGAAAAAGCTTGTTTTTATAGTCATTGTGCAATAAAATGTGGAATACCTGTAAAGGGGGAAATGATATTGCTACATGGATGCACAGCATTATATTCAACCACGTAACAATACTATGAACTGTTATCTTTAATAAAAGAATGTTTATTTAATTAAATATTCCTTTAATAAAAGGATAATGCTTTTGTTAAAGACTACACAAAGACAGGGTGATTTTTTCAATGTGCCATCTAAATTGTACTAAAACAGAGATATAGAAACAAATGAATCCCTAAAATGATGATTTTGATACTTGCATCGAAGATATATCATATTCCCTTTCTGAAACGACGAATGTATGAATTTTTTAACTCAAAAATGTGTTTGACTTTAAGGTTTTCGAAAGGAAAGGGTTAAGCTTATATAAGTGAAAAGGCAGAAATATTTTGAGAAATTTAAATAAAATATGACTAATTTTAGCTTTTTCTTTTTAAGATAAAATTTCAGAAAAAAAAAAAAAAAAAAAAAAAAAAAAAAAAAAACTTTCTAAGAAATTCGAGTTTAGATATCAAACATAAATTAATATTAATAAAAAATTGCTTAGATTAAATTAGTCCTTTCATATTGATAACCTAAGATATACTAGTCAAAAAAGGTAGAAATTTTTTAACTGTTAATATCAATAATGCTAAACAAATTTAAGAATAATAATAAATGTTTTTAAAACTTTAAAATTAAAATATTTAGGAGTTCATTCCTAATTTTATTCAGCATATGATTAATTAACGCACAGAAATAAATGTTAGACGTTTGAATAAAATATAAATAAAATCAAACATTTAAAACATATCTAAATGCTGTCAAAGCATCCTGAAATGGATATTTCATCTGTTTCTGGAAAGGATTCCTGGTGCTGAATCCTCTCAAAAGATATTTCCAAGCCTATATGTTACGATACTTATGCACAAACTTTTGTATTCCAAAACATGCATACATTTTTATAATTTTTCCAAAGAATTATTCAGAATATACCCACCTCCGCAAATTATTAAGAAAAAAAACTGGTCATTTCTTTTTTTTTTTTTTTTTTTTTTTGTCATTATGGTATTTTCACCTTTTAAGGCATTAAATAAGTTAAATGGATAGAATAAAAGAAAGCACGGGAGGCACAGCTATCAAAAAATAATATGAACGTGAAAAAAAAATCATTAGTTTGTAGTAGACATGACGTTCTAACTTTATCAAAGAAGTGTAAATCCATAACACGATTTTGGTACATTTGTAATAATGAACACCCTTTTTGCAATATTATAACATAAAATGCCGATGAAAAAATACTTGTAACATTATGGTTTATCTTGTTAAATATGGAAATAAAGAATGATGAATTATAATCAAATAATAATAATAATAATAATAATAATAATTTTAAATATTTTTGAAAAATATTTTCCTTTGAGAAAGAATAGATTTTCTAAATACGGAATTGGGATCAGAGGAGTTAGTTCGAACTACAGATTGCTTCTGTGAAAAAGTTGAGAGGGGAGAGGACGTTAAGTAGTGGAGAAAATCTGTTCCCGCTGAGATAATTGGACCTCCCGCGAAGGCAAGGGGAATGAGGGGAGGAGAAATCCGCTTGTTTCTTTTTCGAACACTCTCTTCTGTAGTGTGATATTTCTTGAAGAAACCTATTGTCAGGCAGAAACAAATTTTAAGGACGTAATGCTCTTTGTAATTAGCCGCGAGTAGATTTAAGAAACATTTTATAGTGAATTGCAAACCCACCCCTCTCCTGGGAACCTCACATGAACTCCTCCTCGAATATTTCAGAACCTAGTTTTTCAAACTGATTTTATTTGTTATATTTCCCCATTTATTTATTTTTTAACTGGTAATTCTTTTGTTTGTTCTCTATATTGTTGATGATATTTGGTCCTCTCTTTCCTTATAATAAATTTTATACTTGTTTCCCATTTAAGTTTTGCCATTAGATCCTGTACATATTTGTAAAATATCCCTGTAATCTTTCCTTTCTTGCTTTTTTTTTTGTTACATTTTCTAAAACTGCTTCCCCCCCCCCTTTCTGCCTATCTTCTTTGATTGGAAATTCTTACATTTCTTGATGTAGGGAATATGTATTAGTGCTAAAAGTAAAATTAGCATTTAATAATCATTGCATTCTCCTCTTTCTTTCTCTCTCTCTCTCTCTCTTTGTCAAGCGTTTATTTTCTCCTTTTTGGTATTCTTTCCAATTTCTCTCTAAAGATATTTGATTCTTCACAGAATTCATTTCAAAATCTGAAAATCAATTCAAACGAGTATTCGTGAAAACGGAGAAAATAATCAAAGTTCTTCTGAGCCTAATATTATTTTAATGAGTCTTCGTGGATTGAGATTTTCAATTATTTGAATCTAAATATTATTGTGGTAGCGCTAGAAACAAAATATTCTTTTTTTAGTTAAATGTCGTTTTTCTCATTTTCTGATAATAAAGATCCTTGATAACATTTCGACTTTTTCAAAACATAATGAGGAACACACATTATTATTATTATTATTGTAGTTGTTATTATCGTCGTCTTCTTCTTCTCCTCCTCCTTAAAACAGAAAAAAAATGCAAAAGTACAGGGTGTTCATTAATTATTGTCAGGGTTTCCGTACCTCATAACTTTCGAATAAAAAATATTACGCAAAAACTGATTACGTATACGTAAATTACAACTCAAAGAATTTTATTAATGATATTAAAGTGTAAAGCTTGCACAATTTGCACTTTGTAGGCATTCAGCTGAAGGCGATTATGTATTCGTGAATTACAACTCAAAGAATTTTACTTGGCAACAATGCGATCTTAGCGCATTTGCTTTACACTTTAATATCATTAATAAAATTCTTTGAGTTGTAATTTACGAATACGTAATCAGTTTTTGCGTAATATTTTTTATTCGAAAGTTATAAGGTACGGAAACACCGACAATAATTAATGAACACCCTATATATCTAATTTTAATACATCATCAAGTCTACCACGCAAATTAAACTCAGTTTGCTTATTTATTAATTTGCTTTATTTATTATTACTGATTGCTTCGTGTATCCGTAATGTTAGCAGCAAATTTCGAAACTATAGCAACTTCTATGAAATGTCCTGTTTCAGCTTAAATTTAAGAGTGAAAGAAAATAACCCTGCCTTCTGTACAAAACCAGCACCTCAAAAATGAAACGCAGCACTATGCTCCATAACATCGTTCCTGGAACTCATCACAGAAGATTTCATTGATCAAGTATGACTTTTTCGCCAGAAAAGCGCATTAGACGTTGATCTAAGTCGCCTTTCCATGCCGCTTGTGATCAACAGCCAAACATTCGACATCTTAAACTCCCGTCTTCCAACTCGAAAAGGAAGGAAGTTAAAGTAAGATAACGTGTTTTAAAATTCTGTGAAGATCAAGTGTTATTTTCAACGTAACGACAGAAAAGTTATTCTTTATTGTAGACCCGGATGGTCTAAATATTTCAAACGATGCATTACAGAAATTAAATGAATCATTTATAATTTCGGCTACTTTCAATTTGCCCTTTTAAATGTCATAGGTTTAATTAGTTAAATGAGCCTTCGAGTAGGGAGTTTGTCGAGGACTATTGGAGGCAAACTTCTTCATAATGAAACGCGTTAGGAAGTTTGATGAATTATTTATCAAGAAACAAGCTTCGCGGTGGAGTGGGCTATCATTTTCTGATCTAGGGAACTTCGAGGCTCAGAATGAAATAAAATATTTTAGTATTGAACTATTGAGACACCTTTTGGGACTACTTCTCTCGCACTCCATATAGCCTTTTTGTGTATGTGAAATAGTGCAGAACTTAATCAGAATTTTGATTTTTATACTGAAAAATTATTGAAAATCAAACATAAATCTCGGCTGATATTTTACTGCATGTATTAATACTTTCTCTAAAAAAATATAAAGCATCCTCGGAAGTAAGATGGTTCGCACTTTGTATTAATTTATTAATATCAAGCAGTTTCAAAATTTGTAAGTTGTTTCTATTTTTGGTTAGATATTTACCACGAAAGTCCAAGAAACAAAAAGGAAAATGTGAAAAAGCAGTGATCAGGAAGCACTGATAACAGAAAGAAAATGCACTGAATGTTTCAACATACAAAGAACTTACTAATTAAACCCAGGCATTCAACTGTTCAAAAAGTACTTGGCAGAATGACCCTCTAAAAATATGTGAATCAAAAGATATTTATTTTTGGTCATGCACAACTAATTTAAATTAAAATAATTATACATTATTGAGATAATTTGCAGGTATATATATAAGCTTATTGAAACACACAACTGAATAACAAAATCTCCCATAAAGATTATCTGGCTGTAGATGTAAAGGTAGGTCAAAGATCGTTAAAGTGAATCTATCAAAATTAATGAAAAATAGATCTTTTTAAAAGTGTTTTTCTTTCCATATAAGAAAAAATTGAAACAACAAGAATGTCATACTTTAATTTCAAATAATAGGAAAACAGTTGGACTAAAAAACAGATAAAATGATTAAATGATGTGAATTTATACAATGAAAGAAAATAATTTTGCAATTATATTTACTTATTAGTTATTAAAAAATTTGCAATCATTAGGTCATCATGAGCACACAAACAAGAAAACGCTCATCATTAAAAATATTTGTTTTCGGTACTAAGCAAAAACTGGGATAATTTTTAACAGTGGAAAAGTAAGCTATCTGAATATTTCATGAATCAATAAAATTGGTTTTGATTTTTACAGCAGCAATGAAAAACTATGTTGTAAATCATATTAAAAAATATATTTTAAGATCTATTAAAATGAAGAGAAAATCTTCATGATAACTAAATTAATATCATTGAAAAGGATGCTTTGAATTCTAAGGTGATATAAGAAATATTTTTATGTTACGATATTTCAAAAATTTATGATGAAGAAACACCGCATTTTGCTGAATTATTAATTATCTAAAATTTATCTTTTTAGGTTGTTAATTCTGTGTTATAACATTTAAAACCTTTCTCATAAAATGCATGAAATGTTCTAGTATAAATATTCCTCTTACTAATTTTAAGAAAGAATTTGGACGTATTTTAATAATTTTTTATTTTGGCATATTGATCAGTACTTTATGCCTAGTCCATTTAGACGATTAAGAATATATAAAATATCCTGTTTCGATAACATCATATTAAAAAAAGTTGAAAGTATCAAATAAAAAAAGTTAGATCTCATATAAATCACTATAAAAAAATTTAAATGCAAGCATTATGTGCTCAAGAATGACTTGAGAAACAATTGTCCAGCTCTCACTTTTATGATTACTATGACTAAATTTCGGAACTTTCAAATTGCAACGCATACTTTTTTTCCACAGAAACATGATATTCACATTAAAAAACTTGGAGTTGGAATGTTATTTTTAGCTCTAAAAATAGAGAGACAAAAAAAATGTTAAAACGGCAACTGGGTCGTTCACCAGAACTAGAATTGATTTTCCGTTGACGTCACAGTCCAGTCAGTGTATTTTGCTCTGAAACTCTCTTAAAACATGAAGAAAATGTGAATATATACAGATTTTCAGCTCTGGCGTGGGCGGGCATGAACTGCGTCATCGGCCTACGGGAAGAAAAATACACTATGGTTTGAACGCTGCGTCTTACGTTCTTTCCATTTCTCTTACAATGAAACATCACGACGAAATGGTGAAGTTTTATTATATGCATAGAAAAATACTACTGGGGCATTGTGTGTGTTATCTCAGATACTGCCAGCTATGATGAAGCCTGTGTTCAGGGCAAGATGTGCAGGATTAGATAAGCAAATTTGATTATACATATGGTCAATTTCATCCTGAGCCGACCTTCCATTCATGTTGAGATCCTTGCAGAAACTTATACAAAATGATCTTAGCCTATTACTGATATCCACTTGGACTTTAAAGGCACATAGCTTAATCTGGAGAAATGAAATCAAGGGATGTCATTTTGCAAGTATTAGCCAATGTTCCTCCTCAACGGTTTTAGCAATCGGCAGAGGCCATGCATAGAAGAATATCTACTATATCACAGTCAGAGAATATTCAACAAGATTGGTACTGAGTAGCAGAATGTTCCTAATATTTTGGTCATTTAGAGCATAATAGTAGTAGATATTAGTAGATTTAAATGCAACATTTCAGCACAAACTAGTGTTGATTTCCCAAGTCAGAAATGAAAAGAACACATCCAGCAAAAGTACTTTTACTTTACATTAGTCAGACATCCTCCGACTAAGCCCTGACTAATATATATTCATTTTAGTAGTGTTAAGAAAATCTACATTCCTTTCTTTATTTCCGACTTCGGTTCATAGTCTATGGAGCAGTTATTGGTTTCTCATTTCATAATGGGCTTATAGGTTTTGATTAATAAATAGCTTCATTTCTTTTTGCATAAAGCCATCGAATATTCAGTGTGAAAATATTGTTAAAGGAGAGGGATACTTACGGATAATTCTGCGAATTCAATAGTTAAGATGTCACTGAAAGTGATTTTCAAGAACTGTGGAAAAATAAATTTCGAGTATTTGCTTATTCATGTTGATATAATTATATTTAAAAATAGATTATTCTTATTTGTGTGAACTGTACCGTTTTTTTTTTAATGTGTAACAACTTTTAGTATAGTTTTCTAACTTTCTAGAATGAGATGTTACTACATAACTGTCAATATCGTTAAACTCTAAAAAACTTCTCAAATCTCTAAGAATAAAACCCAGTTATTTTTTCAGAAAATATAAATATCTCTAATGTGTGTTATTTTAATTCATTAATGATAAACAAGAAGTACCTCTGGGCTTCAGAAATAAATTTTCTTGTCTGATTTCTTTTAATATTGGCATACATTTGATTAATCCAACATTTCAATATTTCATTCATTTACTCTTTTACCTTTATTTTCCATTAATTTCAAATTTTTGTGAATTGTCTCTAATCTATTTTATAAGTTCTTTTCATTGAAATGCATTGAAAGTGAATTTTGTTTGGCTTTGAATCAAAGAATTTACTTATTAATTCAAAATTACCTGAAAAAGGAGGTTAGACTTAAAAGAGAAAGGTTTAAAGGGAAAAATCAGACTTAAATGGGAGGACATCGACATTATAGTGTAAAGGTCAAGTAGTCTGGGAATGTGGGAGTAATGAAATTGCTTAAATCCTTCCTTTTCCTTTGTATCCTAATATATACCACTGTCAGGAATAAATTTTCCAGAAAATAATTGCTGCACTCAGTCGTCTACAATCAATTTATGACTACCTTCTCCTATGGTAAAAAAAACATTAAGCTTAATTTATCCAAAACAAATTGCTTTTATACAAATTATTAAAATATAATGGAACTTTCATTCTATTGAAATAAATGCAGTAATTATTATTTCTGATTGTTAATACGTGCTTTCGATTTTGCATATTTAATATCAGTAAAAGAAAATCTTATGGTTTCAACTCAAATTTATTTGAATTGGGCTTAAAAATGTTCAAAAACTTTGCTACTATATAAAAAAAAGATTTATGAAATGTAATTTATGGGTATGTTTCCTTGGTGATCAGAAATTGGAGACTGAATTTGAAAATGGTGCGATTTGTGTTTGTTCCCTCGATTGTGGGGAATGATAATCGCTCAATCTCGTGACGATGTCCATCACTTGAAGGTAGAGGTGCCGCCCCGCCCATGGAGACGACGCACAGATTTGTTGTCAACTCAGTTGGAACCTATAATGGCTGTCGCCCGAAAAGTTCAGTAAATATTGTCCTAAAAATGCATTTCGTATAAATATTCAAATGCCCCAACTAGAGCTCTTTCATGTTGTAATGGAATTTAAAATTATTCAAAAGGAATGTTATTTCTGCAAAATAAATTGTAAAACTGATATTAAAAATTACGGGATGATCATTTAAAATTAGATTTTTTTGTTTTACATTCATTATTAATGCTTATGTGTATGCAATTATTATTTTACATTCATATGATAAGACTGACTTACTAAGTATTTCAGAAGCACTTCTTGGCACTTGCCCTTGTGTTGCACCTAAAAGCTACGAATAACCGACAGCTAAGAATAATAGTATATATTATAAAGTCCGTTACAAGATAGCCATCACCAACCTATGTATAAACACTTTCCTTAGGATGTATGTCCCGGTATCCACATGTGACTAGCAAGAAGCATGAACATACTTTGCCATCCGGGGACTTGTCATCCCATAATTGAGCTGGTCCCCGTGGGTATTTAGGCCACAGAAACAATGGGGTTATTTTTGCTTCGTACAGGAGAATACATCATGAATTTTGCCTGTACTAGAATCACCGATGAATGCATTGAGTGGCAAATCTGCATGTTGACTGGCTTTTGCATTCTTTGAGTGGCTTCCCCCATGGTTACTTAAGCTTCTTAAATAAATTATGCATGTTACAATCAAATACTCAATGAACGACAAGGAAATTTTCCTTGCAAAGAGTGAAGCAAAATAGGATCTTTATTCAATAAAAACTACTCATGGTTGTTGCATTTTGTATTAAGGAATAGGAAATTTACTGATGAATTGATTTTCCTCTAGGAAAACTTCACTTATCTAGAGATGTATGTTGACAAACAAATGTGGAGGGAAACCCCACGTTGCTTCTTTCTTATCTTTATTTTTTATTTATTTATTTATTTGTAAAACATC
Source organism: Argiope bruennichi (assembly GCF_947563725.1). NCBI lineage: Eukaryota > Metazoa > Arthropoda > Arachnida > Araneae > Araneidae > Argiope > Argiope bruennichi. The sequence continues at coordinate 59,348,977 of NC_079163.1, forward strand.
TTTTGCTATAAATTTTAAAAATGCGAGAAATATGATTTGCTTCAGAAATGTGTTCATATTCAAATAATGAATTATTAATCGGATGGGTTTATGATTTAGACTTTTGTGTTCTTAAGGCGAGACAAAATGTTTACGTAATTTGTATGTTTATTTCTCTTTTAACTTACATGCTGCAGCTATATTTAAAATTTTTTTCCTTATTTTATCATGTGGAATATTTTGGTGGTTGAATTTTATTTTGAATATGGGATAAGACTTAGATGCTTTAAATGACCTCCCTAATTTTGACATAACAGCTGTACATGCTTAGAATGCTCATATTGGAAGATAAATGTTTACAGTATCATATTTTATTCGTGAAAAATATTCTTTACGAGGGAAAAAATTCAACAGACGCAAGGGAAATTTATCAAGAATAAATTGTTCAATTTTAAAGCTTGATGGGTATTATACAGTTTGTTAGTGAAATAAAAGTAATACTGGGATTAAGAGAATGCAGAGAAATTTGTCCAGAATGATTTTAGACAGTCAACGTATACAATATGAAGAATACAAAAGTGTGCCTAAGCTGCCAAAATTTTGCTTAAAACAGTGTGAAAAATTAAGCCAAAGAAATGCTGACAAGGGGCGAAAATGGTAAAGGTTTTTTTTCTGAAGAAAATAAAATGGATCTGAATGGAGCTAAATCCCTTTGAATTCCAATATATTCTTCCTTTTTTGTTTGAAGCTTTTGATCCACTCTTGATGCTGTTTTGCATTTAATTTTGCCCTCTTACATTCTACTTATATACCGATGTATAAATAGAATGGAAAATTTTATATATTAACAAAAATTTATACACCGATTGCACGAAATTATTTTGGATATATACTTTTACATGCACATATGACTAATATTATTTTTATTTTCTATGTTTAACTCACTGCAAACTTGAAAATTGAAACTTTTGTTCTTCTGATCAATTTTACTTGCATCTATATTTTGTCTTCGTAAATAACATTGCTATGACAATTACTTGCATTCAAGTCATTAGTAAATCATTATTAATCATCATTTCACAAGTACTAAAGAGATTACTGCAATATAAAAGTTTTCTACCATATTGCAAACATGCTATAAATTCCATAACATGTCTTTTTTATTAGAGATAAATTAGTGTTCAGTGAACTTAGATAAATATCAGCAATGAAAACTATGAAAATTAGTATCATATAAAAGTGAATAAAAATTGTACATTTAGTATCCTTGCTTATTTTAAATCAATTCGCTTCAGGACACCCCAGTTCCGTATAACTTAATCCATTGCGTAAACTGCTCAGTTCCCAACAGTTGACAAAGAATTTGCAATGGATCCATCATGTTGGAAAATAATTCCCTCTTGGAGTGCACTACTGACATCAAATAATGATAACGATGTATCAGAAACTTACAAATATGTTTGGCTTCTAGATGACCTTGATTATTTCACTATTTCTAAATAGGTTGCTATTTACTGCGTAAGCTATTCATGTTTATTTTATTATTATTTAATGCATTTTTTTGATTGGTGAATAAAACAAGTCTCTTAAGCAATTAGAGATCAGACATAGTTGCTATGGTGTTCCATGTTCCGTGATGGAACTGTTTCTTATATATGGCGTTTTATGTTTTCTTTTCACGACAATGGCGCACTGACTGGATTAAGCCTAAAGCAAAGGGGTTTAGATACTCCAGGTGTCACTTTTAGGAGGCAATATGAAGAGAAAACACTAGTAAATTTGTCACGTTTTAAAGCAAAATAGCATAAAAGGACGAGAAAATAATATAATGGCCTGGGCGCTGTTTAGAGTTTATAAACCAATGAATGTGACTGGGGAGGGAAATCATGATGCGTCCCGGACGCCAATATCCCTCGCTACACCACTGTTCCACAATGTTTCGTTTCGTAGATCAGGTCAAAATCAAATTGCACTATTCTTAAATTTTTCTTAATCTAATTTTTCAAGGAATACTAATATATAAAACGTAATTACAGCATTCCCAAGAAAACAACAACACAACCAGCTTGATATAAAGAATATCTCAGAAAAATCCAAGTTCTCATTATTTACACATTTATCTGTAATTTTATTTTACATTGCTTTTGAAGCCTTTCAGAAACAAATGCAATGAAAATCAATTAATTTTAGTATTACAAACATGTATAAAATAAGCAATACTGTAAAAGCAGCTCAGGAAAGAAATAAAGATAATCCTCTAGACTTTTATTAATCTTAGCTCAGAGCAAATTATCAAGCAAATTTATTTGTAATCAATTTATTCTTAGAAGTATGTTTTATATGTATTATTCTTTTGGAAGTACATCCCATTTATAGTCTGTTTAAAAAAAAAAAATAAGAAACTATCTTCTTCAGTTCAAAAGCAAAAGAAAAAAATCAATAAAAGATTGGTATCCGAAGAAGAAAATCTAAGATATAGTTTTTTGAATAGCTCGCTCGAATTTTGTTTACCCTTATTTCAGTTCACGTTATGCTCGAGAGAAAAAAGAAAGCACAAGAAATGGAGAACTTCTATTTTATACTCCCAAAATTCAATCCTTCTGGAAAGGTTTTAAATTCGTACCTAATCCATTTTCCATCACTTTAAAGTGTTCATGGGTAGGAACTTCCTGTACCTCGGTAACTGGATTTCAATAGAATATACATCTCGGGCAAAACAAAATATGAAAGAAGAGTCACAGCTACAGAAAGATAGTTTATTTATTTTTTCAGTTTCCATTAACGGAGATTGCTTTTCGATTCACATTTCATAAGATACGATATCTTCCACAGCAACAGGATTTACATGCTTGTTACAGTAAAATTTTCTATTTTAGTGAATACGTGCAAAGTGAAGCGAATGCTTTTGAAGTTGAAACATCTAACGCGGTAGTGACATAAAATCTGTGAATGGATAAAAATGGAAACTATCAAATGAAGGCAAAATAATTTCAGAAGTTTTTGTGTTCTTGAAACGATATCTTCCACAGCAACAGGATTTACATGCTTGTTACAGTAAAATTTTCTATTTTAGTGAATACGTGCAAAGTGAAGCGAATGCTTTTGAAGTTGAAACATCTAACGCGGTAGTGACATAAAATCTGTGAATGGATAAAAATGGAAACTATCAAATGAAGGCAAAATAATTTCAGAAGTTTTTGTGTTCTTGAAACGATATCTTCCACAGCAACAGGATTTACATGCTTGTTACAGTAAAATTTTCTATTTTAGTGAATACGTGCAAAGTGAAGCGAATGCTTTTGAAGTTGAAACATCTAACGCGGTAGTGACATAAAATCTGTGAATGGATAAAAATGGAAACTATCAAACTGAGGGAAAATAATTTCAGAAGTTTTTGTGTTCTTAAAACAATTTATATCAAGCATACTAAATTAACTGTTCAGTTAATCCTTTTCTTACAAATTTATTAATAATAAAACATTGCATTCAATGAATTTAGTTATTTTTTATTTAAATAAAATTCTGAGTCTTTAGGTACAAATCCACAATATCAAAAATATGCGAGAACAATTGAAACCCTTAAACAGTATTTCAAGAAAATTTACAGTTTTTATATCTTAAGAAGACAAGTTTTATTGCATCTTCTTGATAAGTGTAGAATGAATCTGCTAATAGCATTTACCTGTTTCCTGATTGTGTGGGTAATTTGTAAATCAGGATTAGGAGTTGCAGTACAATTTTTAATTCAGAGAAGTTGGAATGACTGAAGTTGAAAGATTCCGTGTAAAATGATTGTCTTAATCGAGGTATTCTAACATTAATACAACCAATCAATTAATGTGTATTGCTGTAAAAGATATTTCTTAAAGGCTCAGAATTTTTTCTTTATTCAAAATAAATATTTTAAAGAATTTATCTGTTTAATGTTTGTATTTAGCATCAGATTCTAAATCTTCACAGAATTACTTGACCTTTATATTATGCCTTGGAAGAAAGTTTTTCGTAAAGGATATTTATCAGGAGTAAACAAGTTTATGATCCTCACGTTTTAGGACTTGGCTTAGTTTGGTTATATTAACGTCCCGTTTTGAAAGAACACTAGGGCTATTTTGGGACGGACCTCGTAATTTTGAACCGCAGTCAGATGACGAGGATGACATCTGAGCTGGCATCCTCTCTCTAAACTTCCACATCACGCCAGAGGGAGGACGTTTGGCCCCGACGGATTTAAAGTACACCAGGCCCACTTACACGGCGGTTCTTCGGTGGAATCGGGTCTCGCACCTGAAATTCTACGGTTCCGAAACCGAGACCTTACCACCAGGCCACCACGGCCCTTTTAGGATTAGGATTATACTATCAGCGTTTTCCATCTTTAGAAAGTAATCTACTTTGCACTCACTAACAACACTGAACAGAACGATGCAGTAAAACGATCAGTCAGCGGACTACCAAAAGGACAAAATAGTACAATGGTGTGATTGAAATTCTAATCGATCACTGGTGTAGTAGTTGTATAAAATACCGCATGAAAAGACAGAAAGTTGCAGCTATACCATCAGTGAGTAAAAGGTTAAGTATTAATCTATGTGTTAACAACTTATTCATAATCTATTAAAAATAAGCATAAGGAGTTCTTTCTCCTGATAAAATAAAATAAAGCTAATATTAAAAATTTCGATGCAAAGGAGAGAGTTGAATGAGCGTTCCCCTTATTTGACCTTAAGCTCTAAGTGGCTTCCAACTTTGCATTGAGCTGGAAATTTTGCAGTAAAAATTTGGATGTAATTACATCTCTCTTTTGCATTGGTTTCCAGACACGATGATGAAATCAGTAACCATGAAAGGATTTTCTTTTTTCATCCATATAAACTTTGACTTCGTTTAATTAAAACTAATTATTTTCCTTTTTTCAATGAAAAATGAATTCTGAAAAATGTAAATAATTTTAATCTTAGACATGGTGTTTAGGGAAGTCAGGGAAATGGAAAGAATAGGGTTTTCAGCTAGAAGAATGCACTAATCATTCATGATGCTTTGGTTTAAACATACTCTTTTTCAAATACAACATAAAGTGCTGGTTTTAATTTACAACTATTCAATATACTAAAAGAGCAATTTAAATTATTCAAAATCAAATAAAAGTTGATAGTTCTTTGAATCACTCTCAAAAGTAAATTACTCCAACAAATGCTTTGATTTCTAGTCGTGCTTCTAAAGTTTTTTTCGCTGAAATATTTTTCCCATACTGCACTTTTAACATGCGATTTAAAACACTTCACTAAATCTTCAAGATCGTATCCTCTACTAAAGAGAACTGAGCATTAAATTCAACTATGGAGTACCCTTTGAAGAATAGGAGCTATGCTTATGATGTCATCAAGAAGTATAATTGTATCTAAATATTAAAACCAGACAAAATGAAACGAGCATTATCTATAGAATACAGAAATTAAATTAACATTTAGGAGATAAGGAGACACTTATAAGACTAATTTTGAATATTAATTTACAAGTTCCACTTTTCATCCTATCATCATCATCAATTCGTAATATCAAATCTTTTAAAGGAAACAATTTTCTTGTTCAAGATATCATGCAATAATACTTTTATAATATAACATTCCATGAAGTCAATAAATAGAGTTAAAGTGTGCTAATTAAACGAAGTGGGTTTCTGGTTCCATCATCGTTTCTGGAAATAATCACATTGGATAATGTGATAATTGGATAATTCATAATGTGCAGGAGTTTCAACTTCAGACAAAAATGGAAAGTAATTGATGCCGTTGGTAAAAGGATTCAGAAGAACGCTAAGCTAATCTCTCTTTTATCCTGTTGCGTAGGTTATGAATATTCACTTTAATTTTTTTTAAAAATATAAGTTAATTTTTTTGAATCTGGTGAATGGAACAGTTTCTGCTCCTTCATAATTTATTGCAAAACAGTAGTTTAGTTAAGGGTTTGTATTTAAGCTTTTCCTTTCAAGCGATATGGATGCAGTTTTATTTTCTTTAACTTTGCTAATGTACAAGTAAACAATTAAAATTTCAACTCCACAATTGAATCTTTTTTGTCTTTGCTCTAATTAGCTAACTGATCATTTTACTCCCCTATCCTGTTAAATACCCAATGAAATTATTAACAATTCAGTCACAAAATTAAGTATACGCCTTTTATCTCCATATATTCTAGTTATATATTCTAAAGTTTTTCTAACAATTAGGTTCAAAAATTACTCTGGACGGTATATTATTCATTGCATTGGATATCAGCACTAAACAAGAGAAGTACTGATGCATCTTTTTCAATTTTTTAACTCATTTTCGTTCCTGCCACTAAAATTTAACCTTTAAAAATTATATAAAAATATACACTCTTGGAATTTGAAACTCCATAAAGCTCTAAAAAGGTCAAAGGTAAAGCATGATAACATTCTGCACTCGCTTAGATTTCAATGGTAATTTTAAAATCTGTTGCTTCATTATCATAAGATAGGCGCTAAAATTCAATGATTCACTAGTGTACCTCTTGGAAAAGAAATGTCACAGAGCTGTAAAATTTAACTATAAAAAATTATTATGAAGGAAACTTCTGAACAGAAAATTGATAAAGAACCCCTGTGACAATCGGAGAAATATTGAAAAGTTGCAGGCAGAGGGAAGTACTTGAAATAAGCCAAGAACAGGGCGACCGCTCATTAAAACAAGTCGGATGATTATACGAGAAGTTAAAGAAATTCCGATTTATTCAAAAAAAATGTTCGCACGCCAAATTAATATTTGATGTAATAAATGAATTTGAAATGTTATGCAATCATGTGATAATTTCTGTTTGCTAGGGAAGCCAGAACACATTAATCGAAATAAAACCGTTAAAAAACAGAATTAATCGGAAAGACTTGACTTTGCAAAAAAGCATGAAAAAAAGGACTCAAAATTTTCGAATACTGTGATTATTTTCGCATGAGAATAAATTCAACATCTACATCTCAGGTGAACATAAAAAAATTTGGAGAAAACTAAAATAAGACCTAATAATATGAGGTACAATTATGGTTTGGGCTCCTATAAAGACTTCTGAACTAAGTAATTTGGTTATAATCAAGGTTAGAATATATAGACATAGCTGTTTGGTGATTTGAAAAGGTTATGTTCATAAAATTGCCTCTAAATTAGAATATGAGATGTTAAATGTCTTGCAACAAGATTATGATCCCAAGTATCAGGAATACCTGCCCTGTGAAAACGGCTCAGAATGGTGCCAGGAACGACTAGGCACCATTAAGCATATATGTGACTAATTGGATTGTAAATTATAAACCAAAACATCAAAACTAAAAATCATCTCAAGAAAGTTCTTCTAGAAAATTGTCAGAAAATATCATCTTCTGCTCAAACTCAGAAATCAGTGCCCTGAAGAAAAAAAGAAAATTATTAAAGTCAAGGGTATACAACAAATTGTTTTTAAAAAGGAAATTTGTAAAATTTTCTGTTTTTTTCACTTTATTCTGTTTGCATACTTGCTTTTCCGATGTAAAGGAGTTGCTTTTTTACGATATTTTTAGAAATAGATATTTATATTTTGTAATAGTTTGTTATTTTGGAATAAAGTTTAATTTCACTGTTAATGATTGAAATCATTATTTTAGTGTGGCTATAAAGAAAACTGATTTTTTTCCCGAAATATATCTTTACTACTACTTTGCTTACTTACCTTTGTGAATATATGTATTGTTTATTTTTATTCACTTTTCTTAATAATTTTGCGTAATTTGTGCTTTTATTATAGTATTTTTCTAAATTTCTTCCTCTTTTTATTAAATTTTATCTTGAGAAGAGATTGATAATGAAGTTATTTTACCCCAACTAAAGTTTTCTAAAAGTGAGTTAATAAGGGAAGGGAGAAATTCAATCTAATTTTCTTCGTCTCATTAAGCTATAATAAACATTATTCCTTAAAAATTGGCATCATTGCAGTAAAATATACAGTTATCAGTAAAACTGACAAAAAAAATGAGATATTTCATTCCAAGCATCTTAATAACATTCAAATGAGCGAAATTCATTATTGGTGCTATTGCATCTAATGGAGAAGTAATCTTTTGCGTGCTTTAAAAATATAAATTTTCTGTTGTTAAAAAAAAAATCAGCTGAATTATCATGATGAAAAATAATTTTCATTTATATACTTCAAAGTACTTTTAAAATAGTTTGAGAAAGAATAATAAGATATTAAAATACCTTATCAAACAAAATAGGAAAAATATTTCAAGTTTTTCTTATGATTTCAAAATTTTTTAATTTGCATAAAATATTAATAATTGCTTGCGTGAGTGCTCAAACGCGCGTGTGCGTGTAATTAGAACAGAATTTTACGTGTGCAACACAAAATTTGTGATCTAATTAGATGACTTCTTCTGTTAACTTTTTTCAATACATGTGCAATCCATTTCATATTTTTGATAAACATTAAAAAAAAACTTTATCAGCGCCAAAACATTTAAGTTTGAACTCGTTATAAATATTGTCATTTTCTTCAAATGCTATAAGATTATCGCTTAAAATTATCAATGGTCCATTTCAACGAAGTCATATTCAACCATAAAATGATGAACAACATCAGTCTTCGTTATTTGAGGCACGCATAAATAAAATCAGAAAATAGTCGGTATCAATCTTCTCAATATACAACCATAACTTTTATTTGGATGCTACAAATCTTTATTATTTATATGGCATTTTGACTGACGCTCCAATTTCATTTAAATTAATTTTATTTTTCTTTTTTTCTCATCTTTCGCATGTGTTTAGACATGTGTGTTTTTCGCATGTGGACTTCAAAACAAAACAAAATAAACAGTTTCTTTTTTCTGAAGCACCAACTAACGTTAAATATTCTATTTTGGGTTTAAAGGAAGTTTAGTTTTAGTTTAATTTTTACTATTTACTGGTTTGCTAGATAAAACTTCTGATAGATAATTCTCTAGATTCCTTAACGAAAGCGATATTTTACGAAATTTGATTTATTTTCACCAAAATTTAATTGAATCTTTTATATCAAGTATCAGGAATCGTCAGTTTCAATTTCCACTGTCTACTACATTGCAAATTCAATTATTCATAACTTTTTTTGCAATATTATTGAACAAAAAAAAAACTAGAAGACATGTCAGCAACAACATTCAGAGATTCTAAAAATCGCAACGAGAATAAAAATTAAATAAGAGATTTAATATTTACCCTCGATTTTTTTAAAGAAATTAAATTTTAAATAAGTACGTATATCTGACTTCATATTAATTTTGTATACTAGTCTGATAAACTAAAAATTAGTCATAAACAGAAAATTAAAAAAATTTCATTTTAAAAATATTAAAAAAAAGAAAAGAAATACTACTGTTTCAAATGGGCTTAAAGAATAAAAACTCATATAAATCTTGTTACGCATGATTTCATTTTGAGAATTGACTATCACAACATTTCTAATTTAAAACGACTTAAAAATAAAACTGATATAAATGGACAATCTAGATCAGGAGTTCAAGAAATAAATTACAAATCAAATCTTTAAAACCCATTACGTTTCTATTCTCTCAAATTCACGTAAAAAAAACTAGTGGCTCCTTGCGGAAATGTCTTTTTATCCTAAAAACTTTGCAATGTTTCATACATTCTATGATATTAGATACTGATTTGGTAGATTCACTCATTAACACTTTATTTATATGACAAATCATTAAATTTACTTCAGAATCGCTCTTTAATTAATGCAAGAGAAGATGTTTTAATTAATGCAAAGCTTAATGCAACAGAAGATTGTTCAACTAAACAGAATCCTGAAACTGCGGTTGGGGCTGTTCCATGTAAATAAGTTTTTAAGTAGGTAAATTCTTTTATTTTAATCCTTATTGTACAGAGATACCTCAAATGAATTCCAGAAATTCTCTGTAATCTTCTCTAAATATAAAAATATCCAAACAAGGTACATTTAATAGCATTTCATTTCTAGCAATTCTGAAACATAATCCCCATTATTATTATTTCGAGTTTCGTTTCTCCGAATAACATTTCATTCCTTTTAGAATAATGAAAACAGCTCTCAAGCTTTGTTTTTTAAAAAATGATGGTCCTTTGATATTTATCATTAATAATAAGTTCGCTTCTAAATCCTTAAGCTCAATAATAGCTTATATTTCATATCTAATCTATTTAATTCATCAATTTTCTTCGTTATTTAGTTCAGTAAATTCGTCATTAGTCGGCAAATAAATCGAACGCTCGATTTTGTTTACAAATTTCATAAACAACTGTCTAATTGATGCTCCCTTAGCTTTGATTCTATTCATTGTTTACCATTCTTTAACAAAAGGTTTAATTAGCGTATCAAATAATTAATCTGAGGAACTTATTTCTATCAAAAGAATCACAGCATTATATTTTATTATTTGTCTAAACATAATGCTGAAGTTCTTTGTTCACTAATTGCATCTGAAAGTCCCCAAGATATTGTATCAAATTCGGTTTAAATATGATTCCGATAGCTTTTCTTATTATTTATTAATAAGCGCATGTAGAAATTATGACATAAACATGCAGATGAAATAATTATGATATAACTGAAATCACATAGCATAGAGCCACATCCTAATCTATATTTCCTCCACTTCCTTCCAGAGAGTGGATTCAATTTCGATTTCACAAAAATATGAATAAAAAAGATTCTTCAATTGGATTATCTACTTTTTCATGACAGAAAGTCACAATAGGCTCTGTAAAATATTTCTTAGTTTGCTAATTAACAAGTGTGTCATAAACAGCTTCAAAAATATATTTTTTTCACTTAAGTACCGTTTGAGTACTTCGCTTGAAATTGATCGGATGGCGGCTTTTCAATATATTTTACCAATATTTCGGCAACTGAAATATTGAGCAAATACTATTGATCCTTCAGATTAGTATTTTTTATTCATCTAGAGGACTGGATGTTCCATAATACTTTTTGTTTAATATCGGGATTATGCTGTTAATACCGTCATTGTAGTTCGTCGTAGATTTTCAAGTGGCATTTCGGGAAAAGAAGGAATAAAATGCCATGCAAAAAACATGAAAGAAGTGCGTTTTAATAACATAAGCTGTATTTTAAATAATTATCTGTTGATTGTTATTTCTCCGTGCATTCATGTCATTCGCTCTTAAGTAAAAAATGATAATGCTATTTAAGATATTAGTTTTACAATTTGTTATCATAAATAAAAAATAAATTAAACTAATGTATTTCTTGGTCTTTTATTAAAGGTGATGATTAGAGTTTAGGGTTTGTATGTTGTTGCAATTTCAAGGGTTTTTTTTTCCGAGAAAGACTTTGGCAGGAAGTTACTGTTTAAATAAAGTTTTTAGTTTTAAAAAATATTTTTTATTCTTAAAAAATTGCCTAGTAATAAGTAGATAAGGCAAATTTTACATTTTTTTTAAATTAATAAAAAAACAATTGATTTTCGCCACTTTTTATGACTTTCAAAACTTTTGCGGAAATAGAAAATTTCTTCGGTTTATTTTTCACCAATTTGCAGCTTTTTCGGGATTTACTGTTATGAAAAAAAATAATTTAGATTTTTTTTCAGTCCATCCTATTAAATGTACTAAAAAATTGTGTATGTACAGTCAAGGGGCACAGTCTTTTATTTTCTCTATATCTGATATGGAAACATGAAAATTTAATTATTACTGAAATATAAAACCAGATTACTTATCAATAATCTTAGATATTAGTTAAATTCTATACACTTACATATAGCACCAATACAGTTCGTCTGCTGCAAAATTACCCATCATTGCGTATGATACATGGTCTAATAACAAACTTGCGCTGTCAAATCAAAGTTGCAAATCAAATACTATTTTCCCAGCTTATGTGAATACTTAGTTTCTTTTGACAAAACGAAAATTAAAAAATCTCTTAAGTTATAAGGAAACGGCACATCATTGTATTTACTTAGAATGCAACTTGATCGAACTCCTCGAAGAAACTTTAAATTCATCAAATCCTGGAATAAAAAAACTATCACTGTGCTTTCATATATTATAAGAACGAACTGTGGAAATTATTAACTGACTTTGATTGCCAGCTAGCTGAATAAAATATTGGATTCGGAAATGCATTTTTTATCGAAGGCATTTTTTATTCACTCAGAGAACTGGATGCTCCAGCAGCTACCCAATCGTCTACGTCCTAGTTTGGCAAGAAGCCAGCATCATTCGTAAGAGAATAGAAACTTGTTATTTATCGCATTCCTACGAAGACTATAACTGTCACATTCTAACAAATCTTGATAATGAGGCTGTTATGGTACACATTGCAAAACTAATTTCTAAGAAGCTATTATTAACAGAGAAGCATGATTTCTGACTCAATTTATATCTATTCGTGAAACAAACTATAACTAAAACTAAAATTTTAAAACGAAAGGTGTATACTGGAAATGTTATTTTAAAATATTAATTTAAAATTTCTATTTCTTTTCAAATTACGAATTAGGATTGGAATTTGATAGATGGCTTGTTTCTGTGACTTTTGAAACACACTTTTGAAGTACATCTTGGTTTCAAACAGTTAAATTGAGATATAATCAAATTACTTGAACGAAAAGTTGATAAATTTAAGTGATGATCAGAAAATAAAAGTTCCTAAATATAAAATATATAAGAATTTTACATATCTAACTTTTTTTTCCCTTTCTAGTACCTTCCAAATTTCTACTAGAGATTTTCCATCCCTTCCATCATTCAGTAATATTTATAATGTGGAATGTCAAATCAGAAATGAGGCTTTAAGAAACTTTAATAATATTTAGATTAATAAAATGAAAACAAATTTGAATAAATTACCGTAATTACAGATGATGCAGAAACGTTTCGTATTAATTAAAGTGAAAGTGTTTCAATTTATTAGTATTTAATTAAATAAATTGCATTTATTGCAACTTACATTTAACCTTTGGGTACATTTGACGCATCAGAACGTTTGGTATTTAAATTTATGTTTCCACCTTCTCTTTTGTAATTTTAATTAGCTTAATTCATCTCAATATCATGGAGAAGTATATATTCTGAATAATAAGGAATAAATGAATTCTTACGTAAAAGCTGCTGCCTTCACATTTTCAAAAAATTAAAAGCACTTCAAATACAAAAGTCGTTTCAAATAAATGTGTTGTCAAAGGGTCAATATAAAACGTAGACGAGAGATTAAAGCTCTTTCGAAAAACGAATATGTATTCTTTCCCATTATTCATAAATAAATAAATTAATTAATTAATATCTAACCTTAATTTCACGCAGTAACTAACTACATAAATTGTATATTTCAGAAGTGCTTGTCATGCAGATAATGATATTTTTTCTATGCGCTGTCTTTGTCTATGTCTGTATACTAAAATGTATAAGAAAAGAAAACATGAGAAAATAGAACTCACTGTTTACCCGTTACGTAAGAAATTTGCTCTTAAAATTTGCACGTTACCTTTATTTATAACGTTGATTATGTTTTAAAATAAATTAAAATAATATGCTAAGAATTCATGAAAGTAATAAAAGTTTTTTGTTTCCTAATCTAGTAGAATTAGAAGAATTGTTATTACAGAATGAATGCAAACGATATGCCTTGAATGATCATTTGGTATAACTCCTTCTGATAATGTCCAGTAATTGATTGTTTTATATTAAATCTCAATATTTTTCTTCAAGTTTTAATATTTCTACATATATGGGTTCCAAACTATTTTTTCGTGTTCAGGAATTTACAACCCCCTCCCCCCCGATCATCAAATCGTCATGTTACCTACATGCAAAAACACTTTTAAGAATGTGCTTTCACTTAAAAAAATTCGTTGTTAAAACAACATTTGTTATTTTTTTATAAATTTTTTATAGTTTTCAACAATTCTCGGCATTTGATATTTTTGCGATTTTTACCTACTAAAGTAGGGACTCTTTGCTGTATGGTGATTTTTTTTATTCTTTTGGTGCCTACTGTCATCTCTCTGAATTTGTTGGTCGAATTTAACAACACCCTGTTTTTGCTCTGATTTCTTGTACCATTCGTATTTTCTGACAGCTCTTTCTAATCGCCAAAAGTAGGTCAACAAATAAAAGAGTCCCCGCTATTAAAAAGATTAAAAAATTATAGAACTCTTTTATAGGTGCACGCGAAACTGTATTTTCAAAAAAAATATTTTAACTACTTTATATTATAAAAAAATATTACTAAAAAATATATCCCTGCTGGGAAAATATTGAAACAAATCTTTAATTTATAGTATAATTATGTGAGTCACTCTTCTGGAATTTTATTATTCAGAAAAGTGCAAACTGATGTACCATACGAAATGAGTTAATATAGATGCACAACTTGTTAAAATTACTCATTTTATACAGTTTGATAATCTGTATAATCTAATACCTGTAACCCGAAAATGTTGTCTGCGACTCAAAAAAAAAATCATACCAGAGTTAATTTTTGTTTTCTTTACAAAAAAAAAAAACTATCTGTTCTGTGAAAACAGCGCCTTTTTGTTTTTATCAATTTTCTAATTAATAAGTTTAAGTTTGTTTTCTTACCTTTGGATCGTGGTTAAGACTAGTTAAATTTTATTCAAGACCCATAAATAGTAAAGAGAGTCGCAGAGATGAAATGACCTTCAATAATCCTCTAACTACTATTCAAAAAAACAAATTGAAACGAGCAGAATCAGGAAATTTTCCAAATTTATAACATTGAAGTCATGGGAGTTTTTTATTGGTTTGCCTTGCAATAACCAAAATTCTGGGAACCAATGTTTTATGTTTTGATTTTGAGTTAAAATGTTCCAAATGTCTAACTTGTCTTTTCTTTTTAATTACTCTGCTCATTTAGAAAATACTACGAATCCATGCTCTTCCCATAAATAAAATATATAATTTGGCAAAAATGTTGTCTAGTTCCACATGTGCTTTGAACTCGGTTCATCACTCTCGGTTCAATGATTTCCAATGAGATTGCCATGCAGTGGGAAATAAACGTCTCATTTCTGAGTCTAAAAATAAAACTCGGAACAAAATCTATACGTTGCAGTTTGACGTTGGATCACGCACACCGCTAAGGCACGCTTATTCAATGAAATCACATGACTGGTTGCCTTGACACCAAACCACACGAGGTTCAATTCAAAAAGAACACAAGGTAGCATAGCGATATATGAATACCAAGCTTTTCATTATGCTGTAATTGTAAAAATCATCAAATCTTAGTGAAAAACGCAGTTATATTAATGCATATTTATTTAATGATACTAATTCACATATTGTAAGCATAAATACAGGGTGTTTATAAAGTCCCGGACCCATTTTGATGTTTAATAACTCATAAAATAATAAAGATATAAATACACTTATGACATTTATTGATGGAATAACTCATATATTTTCCTTTTCAGGTTTGAATATTTTTACTTTTGTAAATATCGTCTGCGCGTGTGGTTAATTTCAGATAATTTCATTTTCCAGTCTAAATATCTGTACTTTTCTAAATATTGTCTGCTTATTAATTGCATTTTTCTCTCTTTTGTTTTTGGCAACTATTGCAATGTTATGTTTACTTTTGATGTGTTTGTTCTATGTAGTACTTTTGTATGTAATGTTTTATTCGAGAGGATATTAAGGAGAATGCATACACCACAAGAGAAAGCACAGATTTTATGGTGGTTCATAGAAATGAAATCGATAGTGCAAGCACAGAGAAATTTCAGAAGAATTTACCAAAAAGATCCTCCATCCAGAAACAGCATCTTGCGGTGGAAAAAGAATTTTCTAGAAATTGGAAGTATCGAAGATAAGAAACGTTCCAGACGTCCTTGCACAAGTGGTTTTGATGTTGAGCGTGTCAGAGAGACATTTTTACACAATCCTAGAATATCTGTGAGATCAGCGGCAACAGAATTGGATATGCCAATTTCGACGGTGTACAAGGTTATCAAGAAAAAATTAAGACTGCATGCATACAAAGTTCAAATTGTTCAAGTTTTGGAACCGAACGATAGACCTAGGAGGATGGCCTTTGCAACAGATATGCTAAGGAGGATAGAAGATGCTGCTGATTTTCTGAAGAGCATAATGTTCTCCGATGAAGCATCCTTTCATGTTTCTGGCATTGTTAATCGCCATAAAGTGCGCAAATGGCTCTGTGGATGCCGACATGCTTGTCTCTACCTGGCGTGAAATTGACTATCGACTTGATATTCTCCGTGCGACGAAGGGGGCACACGTGGAAGTTCATTGACAAGGGTCATGAAACTTTTTGAGTCTATTTAACCATTTATGTTATTAATTTAAATCTATCTTTATTATTTTATGAGTTATTAAACATCAAAATGGGTCCGGGACTTTATAAACACCCTGTATTTATATATTACCACAAATCTCACGAATATGCTTTAATACAGAGGTAAACCAGACCGTCGAGTTTTTTTTCTGTCTCAACAAGTTTTTTTTTTTTTTTTTTTTTTTTTGAAAAATCGTTTGTCCCCTCACCTCTTTTTGATTACAAATCATTTACTTTAAACCTTTATTTACCAAATTATTTTACCATCATTTTTTTAATTTATTGCTGAACCATTAGTTAAGTTTTGGTGCAGAATAAACCCAGGAAGAAGAAGAAAAAACATTTTTAATCAATTACAATAATTTAATTAATTAAATTAATAAATAACATATACTGCTTTCTATTGGAAACACATTCTTCGTGTTCTTTCAAACACTGTTAGAAAAAATAGTCATATTTTATATTGTGAAGATATCAGTCGAATTTAAACTGTACTTAAAAGTACCGTCGGTAAATAAAGGGTTAAACCATCACAACCTATTATGAATATCTCTACTTCTATAAAATGCTTTCACTTACCTTCGAGAAAGATTACTTGTATTATTGCATTGATAAGACTAAAAAAGCCCTTAGCGTTTCGAAAGTAAATAATCTTATTTTCTGATTAGCGTGAAGATTTAAATCAAATCATAAAAGCTAAAAGTGCTTGTAGACAAATTGCAAGCCTGAATTTTAATCACCTTTATAAGATATTTTAATTACATTAATGTTAAGCTATTTACTTTCTTTTTATATTTATCGTGGTTTATTTCTTTAAATACTTCACGCTTCTAAGATTTCATTTTGATATATATATTTTTGATTTTTTTTAAAAAAAAACTTTCTACTAAAAGTAGATGTACTTTAATAAAAAATGTTAATAAATATTATTTTCTACTTTTTATTCTTTAGCTTTTTATAATTCTTTATTAATAATGTTATGGAATATTTAAAATATCTTTTCTCGTTACTATGAGATGGCGCGGCGCATTTAGAATTAATATTTATTTTTGATTAATAGGATAATTCAGAGTTCAATTCTAAAAATATTAAAATATATTTCTGAGCAAGCAACTGTATAACAAATTTCAAAAACAAAATGCATCAAGAAGTGAGTGAAAAAAAAAATCGATCATAAAATTCTTTTTTTACGAATATGAAACAAATCAAGTTAAATAAAAATGTGTCAAAAGCTCTGCTGGACCTCTCTCATACACGGTTAAGGGAAATTTTCTGTTATTAAATAAAGACAATTTGTCTTCATATTGAACTTTATGATTTTACTTGGATATTTTTAAGTGCTACTCATAGGAAGTAGACAATTTTATTTATTTATTTTTGCAATGGCCGTGTAAAAAAATATTAAAAAAATTAACATTATTGAAAACTATTATTTTTCAATATTATTGAGTGTAATCGTGCTGCTTTATAGTAAGCAAAGTATAAAATAAAATTTCCCATTCGGCTAATTTTTAAAAAATATTCCACAGATAAAACTATACATGTAGGAAAAAACTATATATTTATAACTTATGTTTATATATGTATATATATAATGTATTTATTTTTTGTGTTTTATATATTTAATTTATATTAAATTTTGTCTCCTATGTCACTTATAGCGTAGTTGCGTAACCACTAACTTCAAAATAAATTGCTTCATATGCACTAATCAAATTATTCTATTTCACTTCATTTTCTTTATTGATCTTTGTTTGTTGACTTTCAATCATCACTATATTCTCGTCACTTCTAGGTCTTCTCCTTTATAACTATACTACTTGGCCTCTTCTTTTTCTTTGGTTAACTTTCTCTTATCTCCTTTGAAATCTGGAATAAAAAGCGTCTGCGTTCCTTTTCAAGAGAGAATAATATCGCAACTTGCGATACCCCAGACATCTGACGTGGGTATTCTGCAGATATTTTTAACTTCAAAACAGACAATGGATTCACTAGCAGCAGGGGCTTCGCTAGCGCATTGGAAATAAGGATTCCATATCATTGTTGTCATTGAATGATATAGAATTCATATTATATTAATTCAAAAACTACTTTTTACAAAAAAAGAATTGTACATATCCCAGAATATATATATATATATATATATATATATATATATATATATATATATATATATATATATATATATATATATATATATATATATATATAATTTCCTTCATTGTAGGCTTGTAGGCTAATGTGAGATAATACAGCTGAGATTTAAATGATGTGATTATTCTGTGAAAACAGATAAGATTTCCCTTTTTTCCATGGCATATTATTGAAAATTTACAAACACTTCATTTAGGATGTAAGACTTGAATAAATGTAACAAATAAATAATAAACTCATTTGAAATATGTAGCTAATTAAAAGAAGAAACATAAAACAGAAATGGATAGTGAGACATTGGTGTAAAGAAGCCAGTATTTATATAGCTAATCTTGTACAGTGTAGTGAAAAAAATGTACAGTCTTTGTAGTCTTTCCTATTCTTCGATGCTATTTGAAAGATATATTTCCTATTCTGATTCGGAAGTTCCGACAGTACTTAGAAGATTCAAACAGACTATAAGAATCAAAATCAGTTCCTTCAATAATAATTCACTCTTCATTTGTAAGAACATTACCATGTGAATAAGCCGCGATGATAATGGAATAATTTTTGCCATCGATATTAATTATAGTAGTTTCTATACTGGAAAGAATATGTGTAATTTTACGAGCAAAAGTTTAAAAAAAATTGTTAGTATACGTGTTGCCATTTATCGAGTGCTGCATTGGAAAAAATTATTTTAAATATTTAGCCATAAAACCTGTCCTATTATTCCATGCATGTAAACGGAACCTACAAAAACACATGACCAACATTTTCTTTATCTTTTATCACTTCAGGGTACATGGAAATGAATTGTGAAAGTGAGATCTTCACAGGGAAAATAGACCTGGGAATGTTTCCGAGCATGTTAATCTCCCCTCATTAGAAACCAGGCGCCGAACCTGTCTCATTTGATGTCGGAGGATAGATCTCCCAATTCACCCCCTACATAGTAGATTCGTATTTCAAATTTATTTTATGCTTTTATTCACTAAAATAATCATTATAGGAGAGTCACTCTTTTTGTGGGATATTCATAACAGTAGAAGTTCATAAATTCCGGAGCATTTTGGAAAATTCTAACCTGGATTGTTTTAAAGTTAATGATATGAGAATAAAATTCCATGTAGAATAAAATCATGCGCACAGTACAATCGAAACCATGGGCACAGTACAATCGAAACCATGGGCACAGTACAATCGAAATCATGGGCACAGTACAATCGAAATCATGGGCACAGTACAATCGAAATTCATGGGCACAGTACAATCGAAATACTGAATGGTGAATGCTGTTTGAAAAAAATGAAACAATTATATGCTTAGAACATTTATTGAAATCAAGAATTCCTTAGTAAATCTGTCGTACATTTTTTTTCTTTTTGTTTTCAGCAAGATGAGGAACGCAAATCAATATTCTGCTATAACAGCTTGCGTTCATTCATTTTGTTGCCTGCAAAACTACTCCAGAAATTATTAACAACTATCGAATTTAAGCAAAAGACACTTTTATTGTATCTGTAGAATCTTTTTTTTTTTTAATATTACTTATTCTTCATTGGCGAAAGAAAAGTAACTAGCCCATCCATCAGTTTTAGTTGGTTCTTTTGAGTTGCATTCAGGTCCGTTTGAATTTATAGGCTGAAAATAGAACAAAAAATAAATGAATATCTTTTAAAGATGAAAAGTGAACTATAAATACTTTTATTCAGTAAACATATCACTAAATTTAAAATAATTCTAAACAATGCAGGTGAAGTCATTTTGGCTAAATTTAATTTAGTTCAGCTACATTTACAATCAAATCTGAAGCAACATGAGATATTTTGAGAGGGTTCTGATAATTCTGAAACGTAGTCAACTGATGAGATTAACATCTGATCCGGTGCATCCTCTCCAATTTCCACGTCATACCAGCTGGAGGATATTTGTCTTCGAGGGACTTAACGTGCACCAGGTACGCTGACAAGTGATTAGTCAATGGAATCGGTTTTCAAATTTGGAATCCCCCCGTTTAGGAAGTCGAAACCATCTCACAAAGCCATCGCGACCACATGTGGTATCGTTTTATTAGCTTCATTATTTGTGTCTCCGAAATAACTTTTGTATTGGAAATTCAGAGGTGAATGTTGGTGATGATGTGGTACATATCGAAGTAAATGAAATTAAAATTACTGAAATCAAATAACTGCTGAACTCTGGGACAATGTTAATGTCTTTATTTGCGTAACATTAATACTTTCTTTCAATTTTGCAATACAAAGGCAGAAGGCACAATGGTGGATAATTGGTAGCCACTGAAAAAAAGATGGTATTCAAATCTTAAATATTCAGATCTTAAAAATAACAATACACCGTCGGTGCACACTGTCAGGATGAACTTCCAAACTACGCACATACAAAAATATTAGATATTAACAGAAGAAATAACTTATAGCAGATATAGCTAAATTGATAAAAATAAATTATAGCTAAATTGATAAAAACTCTTATTTCCACTCAACTTACCACACTGAGATAAATATCAAAATACTTCACAGAAATGTTATAGACGGAATGTTAAATAGAATAAATTCATATTCATTATAAAGAATGCTATTATATTTTCTTATAAATTTTTCATCATAAGATTTGATAACAGAAATTACAGTTACCTCAGAAGACTGGCGAATTATCTGGGCATTACAAAGTATTTATAGAATTGTTTCAATAAACAACATGAAATACACTTAAGCAACGCTGGATCCTCAAAAAAGTGGAACAAGTTTTAATTTCCCTGAATATCACGCTTAGGCATATACTTCCAAATACAAATTTTCATTAAATCAGGTGAAAAATTGTATGAAAACACAATGGATTTTGTAGAAGTTAAAAGTGAGAATTTTAAGAAATTACACTTTTATGCATTCCCTCGTAACGAGAAAGCGACAATTAACAAATTGTTCTTTTTATATTCATCTATGCACACACAAAGTTGGAGAGGGGGTGCCAGCTCAGGTGTCGTCCTCGTCATCTGACAGCGGTTCAAAATTACAAGGTTGGTCCCCAAATAGCCCCAGTGTTGCTTTAAAACGGGACATTAATATAACTAAACTAAACTAAAACAAAACACACAGTTTCCCGTTTCCATCTAAAAATTTGCACAGGTTCAGTTATTTCTAAATTTTGAGAAACATATCACAAATTTCGATGGAAACATGTATTTCAGAAATGCAGATTTATTCGAAAAGGACTCTGCCATATGCTAATATTTGTCTATCAGTACATCGTCGCAACAACATGACTTGAAAGAAATTTACTAAACACACATAATGTTTTTTCACTTTGATTGGTCGACAGTTGTAACTTCGACTTTATAAAGAAAGGAAGAGAAACTTGAAAAACTGAACATTTGAGATATTTTAGAAAAGAACTGGAATTATGATAAAGAAAGTAAAATTCTTTGCTCACATCTGTGCACTTTTTAAAAGAATAGCATATTTTAGTAATAATGAAAGTGCGGAAATGCTGACAATTTAAACAATACTTAATAGTAGTGATTTCTTGAAGCATACGAACATCGCTCTCTGAATTCGCGGTAGGGTTTATATAAAAACCGACTTTTTGAAAAACCGGTTTTCGAATTCGATATTTCCAAAAAAAAACCGGTTTTAGCCGGTTTTCGAATTTTTGTCAAAAAAAAAAATGAATAGGGAAAAAATAAAATATTTTTCCCTATTCTATTTTTTTTATTTTATTTTAATTTATATAAGATAACAAAAAACGAAATCAATATCAAAGTCAAAATATAAAAAACAAAATTAAAGATTACATATACATATTACTGACACAAAATAACGAAAACTCAAACAAAAATTTCAAATAATATTTATATTATTTTCACTAATTTTATTTTCTCCAAAGAAAATAGGATTTTAAAAAATATAAAATATCCACTGAACGGTGGCCAAGTCTCGTTCTTATTTTGGACACAATATTGCCTGAAATTGAAAATTCTCGTTCACTAGTTACTGAGTTTAAAATCAAATTGCAAATCTAAGGGTTTTTTTTTTTTTTTTTTTTTTTTCTTTTCTTTTATTCGTTTGTTCAAATAATGAAAATTCAGCTTTCAGTGTCCTTGGATTTGTAAGTTTTTCTTCAGGGTCTTCAAGAAACTAAACAATTATATTATTTCCGACAATTATTTTATTAATTGCTTTCAAATGATTATCTAGATTGCTCGTAGATGATCCTTTGCAGCTCTACATCTTATTACAATGATTTCAGATTGCCTTGTCTATCCCGAACTTTTTGAAACTATCCAAAACTTCCGACTTACTCATTTTTATCTAAAAATGAAATTAAAGTTATTGAATAAATATTTTGACGTTTATTTTGCAATTTTATTATTTTAACTATTAATATTAATGCAATTTAAAATAATCGAATCTACACATTTTCTGGGAATTTTGAAAAAAAAAAACACTTCTTAATCTAATTCCGATGCTTGCTAAAGACATAATTTATGTTAAAACGTTGCGAAAGAAAATATGGAATATTTTAACACCCTGTGTTTTATTTAAAATTCCATTAAACAGAAGCCAGAACTTCTTAACTTACACTAATTTTTGATAGAAGAAATTTATATAATAAAATTTAAATTTTAAAATGTAAAATAGAAAATATAAACCTAAAAATTAAACATACTTAATACTTACATTATTTTTACCAAATTTAACAGCTTTATATTTTTGTTTCCTGTTTTCAACTTCACAATATTAAGCAAACCTGTCGTGACTCGAGACGGATCGGATTCTGAGACCACATTTCGACAATTCTATTTCATTAAGGGGTGAGACGCGGAACGATGAGCACATTTGACCTTGGATTTCTCGCATTAGATACTTTTTTAGATCTATTTTTTTTCACGTGTATATGAGTGTTATGTCATTTCTGACAGCATTTTATTTTAACTGAATATTTCGTATTGATATGGCTAGTTCAAGTGGTGTAAAAAAGCTTTCAGGAGTGGTACGAAGAAAATTTTATGTGATATCATTAAATACTGTGGTCAAGAAGCAGAAAACGGGGAATTATTTATTCCTTTCACACGTTCTTCGAAACGAGCCAGTCAAATTGCTGACGTTTCTATTAACACCGACTTCATACCGATAGACAAAACATCCGACTAGAAGCAAGAGATGAACTTTATCAAACTTTTGTTTCACCTAGAAAAAAAAGTGAAAAGGGATATTCATGAAAAACATAAATTGATGAATTCGATGCGCAACTGTGCAGTGCACAAGCACTGACCAACGCAACTTGAAACGTTAAAAAAATGTGTTTGCTGCCCGTTGCATAGAATGAATAGCAAATCAAATAAGTTCAAAATTAATTTTTACATGATTATATGAATTATTAAAACCAGTTTTCTTAATGTAAAAACCGGTTTTAGAATGTGACTAATTTACTTTAAAAAACCGGTTTTTTAATACCGGGTTTGAAAACCGTCAAACCCTTGGGAAGTATCTTTTCTGAACGATTTAAGTAGTAATAAGCAACAGTATCTTTACTTTCCCAAAAAGGAACGAAGAAGATAGACGTTACACAAATGATACAGGAATTGATATTTAAGCTTATTTTTCAAGTTACTCTCATGCTTGAATACGAACAGTCGGTTCAGAGCTCAGCATTTCAAAGTGATAGTGCAGACAATATTTAAATTAATAGCTGACATTCAAGCGGCATTCGTAAAGTCCATGGACTGTTACAGCACTTGCATGAGCAATTGCACGATCGATGTCTAGAATTTTACAACTGGGCCCTACTTCAGGGAAAATCACAACCTCCTTTCCTAAGAAATGTAATATGGACAGAATAACATAGCTTTCATAAACAAAGAAGCCTTTTAGGATTCGATTGGATTGAATTTTGGTGTTTATTGGCGCAAGACCATATCTGACTATATTGCGCCAGACATAGTAAAAAAGAAGCCTTTTAAACGATCTCTCTTGGGGCAGTAAAAATCCATTCTTCGTACAATAGATCATTATCAGTTAGAATTTTCGATAAATATATTGTATGGCTTGTTTAGAACCTCGCTGGTTAGTCCTCTTTTACACAAAAATGTTTATCGTTCAACTGATTATGATTTGTATTATGTCTGAACTAAGGAATGAATTTCCTTTGGCAATACACACTCTACAGATCTTTACTGACAAATTCAAAAAGCCGCCTTTATGTTGCAACTTATGAACAGGATCATGTATACATAATTATTATTTAAAAAATATAGCTTTATATAAATGTTGAAGAATGCGTTATTATTTTTTGATTCTGTCATTTTAATAATATTTTGTTATATGTATATTAACCCTGAAAATTACAGTGGAAGATTCGTTCATACATGGTCAGAATCAAAAAATTATCCAAGGCAATAAATTTGTCTTTTAATATATCGAAAAATTGTATAAATAGAAGCATGAAACTTTGTGTCCTTATAGATTAGTGTAGTAAAAATAATTAAGTCATTAGCACATTTTGCTATTGGAACCACACAATTTTTTTTTTTTTTGAATTTACTATTTTTATTCTCTACGGAAGTTAAAAAATTGGGCACTTATTTGATGAAACTTTGCAACTGGAAGAATATAGGTGATTGCAGTAGTTAAAGAGATAAACACCTCTCTCGTCTTTTTGCGATACCCTGTATAATATATTAATAGGAAGCAAAATATATTTGAAATGCGTTTATTTTGTCAATATTTTTCCCTCTCTAAAATATTGCAAGAGGGACAAATTCTCATTATAATGCAAATGATTTTCAATAAATAGTAAATCCAAAGGAAATGCAGTTAATTTATAATCTCAGAAGCCTGATGATACTTTTATGTATTTCGAATACTGGAATTGATATTTCCGAATCAGTCCAAGATCCACAATAGAAACCCGGTAGTCGGGTGATTTTTTTAAGAAACGGAGAGTAAACCTTTTGTGATTTCAACGAAATCATTTAGTCTTTATTCTTACTCTGTATAATTCCTTGATAAAATGTTTTCTCAAAATTGACAAACTATTCTATTGTGCTTGTTTTATAGCCCATCCTACAGAATTCTCAATGAATATGAACATATTATTAAATAATACTGCTTATGACATCTTTAGATTGTATTCTTTGGTAATTTGTTGAGTTATTAGACAAAGAAGGATAGAAAAACATTACATTGATGTAATGATAGACTGACTACTCCGTACCCCCTCCCCCAGAAGGCACACGGAAAAAGAATCACCTGATCGCCGCAACAGCAATACTAACTGGAATTGTGGTTGAGTTCAAAGGACTACACCGGCCACGGTACAACCCTTCCCTAAGGAATTACGTCGCATCATCGGTGGAAGGTAGTCAACCCCCACCTTTTCATACACCCACAAAGGTGGAGAGAAGCAACCACCATGCCGGAAGTTTCTCATCCTCAATCACGAAGTGCCCCCCACATGGGACAGTACATTTCTGTAAATTGGATTTTAATATAAACGATTCTATTGAATTCTATTTTCCCTGTTAGATGAAGGGATAATACCATATTACTGTTCACTCGATCCTCTCACTTTTTGAAAATGCTTTGTTTGGAGATGAATCAGGCTCTATAATTATTTCAAGAGCTTCTGTATCGTACTCCTTATTGATTTTCTCATCTGATGAAACTGCAGATAATTGTTATAAGTATACTTTGAATTCAGAAAATCTCTGTCATTAGTTCTGTTTGCACTTAGCTTGACACGAAAGTTGAACTTAAACTTATGATGAGAAAGAAAATAAAAATGTTGAGTGGGAGTGTTCTTTCTTCAATTTTCATTTTCCTCTAAAATTCGGTACAGATCTAAAGTTTTGATATAAGATCACGTACCGGTTATGTATTGTTTCAGTTATGTATTGTAGTTTCGTCTGTTCGATGAAGGGCAGATAATGCCATATTACTGTTCACTCCATCATCTCATTTTTTGCAATCGCGTTCTTTGTAGATGAGTCAGAATGAATCAGTTCTTTAGAGATGAATTCCTTGATTTATCTTTTCACATACACGAATAAGCAGACAGTGTTTCTCAAACATAAAAGTATTGGCTCTGAATAGATTATTTTTTAATGCTTGTATTTAATAGAGGAAACTGAATGGCATTTATTTCGCTGTTATATTTATACGAACGATGAACCCAATGAAGCATAAAAGGTATTGACCTATACCTTATACATAAAAAATATAATGTATATAATAAATAGAAAATGCAATATATTTTTTAAAATATTAAGTTGGAAGGTCTTACCCTATTCTCTCCTTTTTGACGAGGGATTTCTCTCAAGAAATAGCAAAGTGGACAGTAGAGTAGATTTAGAATTCCAATGCATCGCATGACCCAGGTAAATCCCATCTTTTTAACCAAATAACCTCCAAACAAAGGACCTTGAAAATTTCATATAAATCATAAATATATGAGAATCTGAAAATTTTTTGATTAATTTAAAAGCATTTTCCTCAGCTAAAAATCCTATTCACTTGAAATTTTATTTTCCTTATAAATTTTTCTGATAATGATTAAATTTATAAAAATACAAATTATCTGATATTGCTGATTTTAAGGGATGTAGTTAATAAAAATTATTAATGCCCTGTCTTATTGATTGCTATATTTTCATCACAATTCAACTACAACAACGCAAAATTATGAAATCCATTTTACCTATAGAATAAGCTAAACACACTGCCATCTCAGCAATTGCATATACGCTCCCATAAAGACCCATATACCTCACATCCACTATGTT
The DNA here is from genome assembly GCF_947563725.1 of Argiope bruennichi. NCBI lineage: Eukaryota > Metazoa > Arthropoda > Arachnida > Araneae > Araneidae > Argiope > Argiope bruennichi. The sequence goes on from NC_079163.1 coordinate 59,376,251, forward strand.
TGCAAGCAGAGGCATAAGAGAAGCATCTATAACTCCTGAAAAGAAAAAGTTTCCTTCTTGAAATATTGAGTAATAGAAATCTTTCAGCTGATGCATTATCACTTCCCAAGAAGGAGGAAATTCAAAATTTCTCTTTCAAGGAAAGATTTTCACTTGCCGCCATTTAAATGTGAATTTCATGTAGAGTACTTATAGACAATCATAAGCCCCGTTCCGATGCCCTGTTGCCTTTACGGATATGGTCGTAAATCTGCCAACTGACCCATTCTATGACCACCCCTGTCTGTAGGCGTCGGTCGGGAGCTTCCCGCAAATTGTCGGTAAAATGAATCGACATCAAAGAACTCCGGAAAACCATAAGAGAAGGGAAAGATGGCAAAATGTGTCTATCTCAAGACACACACAGGTCGTCGGAACTGGGCTATAGACTGACTACTCCGACCCGCCCGAATGTACGCGGAAAACCTTGAATGACCGGACCGCCGTGACAGCAACACTGGCGGGAATTGTGTTGAGTCCTAAGGGTCATCACCGGCCACGATACAACCCTTCCCTAAGGAAGTATGTCCTGTCATCGATGGGAGGTATCCACAAGGGTGATGAGAACCAACCACCATGTCGGAAGCTTCTCATTCTCCATTACGAGGTGCCCCCATGGGATTCAATATTCATAGACAACAACAATAACCAGTTCCTTATTTGTTGAATGCTTATTAATTCATATTAAATCTGTCATTTTTTTGTTACTGTAGTCAGTTTCTTAGCAAAATACATGTAGTACGTTTATTTTCTCTTTGCTGAAAAATGTTCGCAGCTTTTATCTTCAATACAATTTATTCTCACGAGCGAACTGATTTATCGGTGGACCTTCAAACTTTAACTGTGACAAATGCACTGAATAAATATTTTTTAATTTTTTTTTTCTATTTTTGACAATAGAACAAATAATCTTCAAGCAACTAAGCGTCCTTGAAGTGAGACGCACTTAAATAATATGTAGTGTTAAACAGTGAAGAAAATATTTCATTCTCATATGACATTTAAAAGAAAGACATCAGATGAGTCACCCCACATTTGAGAAATATCACTATAAGCAGCTCATCGGCGATTCATTCGAAGATCCAGTATAAGAATTATTTAATTTCTTCCCAATTAACCAATCACTAAGCTTGATTCCCAAAAAAAGCAAATAATATTATACTTCATCTTTAAAAGTTATATTTAGAATTGTTAAATATATTTTTCAGCTCAAAATATCTGCCATCTCTTTTTTATAGAGTAGAATTCTCCTCAAAGAGTGACCTTCAGAGACCCCATTCATAAAAGCAGCAGCCTAATGCCTGCCGCTGATGACACTGGCGTATTTTCAACAAAGTCCAGGTCATTCAGTAATTGAAAATTGATTGCCGCCATCTTATTTTCAGAGTACATGAAGAGAACGAGATGAGGATAGAAAAATTTCAGCGATGAATGCAGCTTTTTTCAGCAAGAAATAAATTTCTCTAGCCATAAAAGCATATGAATTCAATAGCGTTGCTGGATGAAAAGAATTCATCTTGAAATATTAAAGCAAGCAGAGTCTGGGATTTGCTTCCTGCATATCAACTGTTTATACTTAAAAAATGATTTTTTTTAATGTGAAGAAGTATAAAAAATAATATTGGAAATAGCAACTAATATTATTTTTACTATAACATGAATCGCAAGCTTTGGAGGAAATCCTCCAAAACTTTCTGGAATTCATGTAACAGTAACGAAAGATTAACTGTGTGTTTTATTAAATTTTATAAATATATAATTTACTTTCTCTTTAAATTTGGAGCTATTATTTTAAAACTTTTCTCCACACCACTATTCCTTTATAAAAAGAAATCTTTAAAAAATTTTAATGTATTAAAATAAAGCGCGTATTCAACTTTTTTACTAACTATATTTTATTCTATGATTATTATTTTTTTTTTTCATTTTCTCGAATTGCATTTTTTTTTATTTAAAAAATAGAATTCTCTAACTTTAGAAAAAAAAAACCTTAATGATAACTTCAGTTAGAAAGTACAAGAGGAAATATTAGTAAATAATTTATTTAATCAAAAGATTACTTATGCAAGGTAACTAAATATTTTCACTTATATGTTTTGGAATTTTATGCGTTCGAATCATGTTTAAATATCTTTATTTTTAGCAGTTGTCACAGAATAAACATGTAGCATGTATTTACAACTAAAAAAACGGAGCATTTCAAGCAAAAATCTATAGGAGAGTTCATCTCTCGACTTTCTCTTTCACAGTATGTTTCATCTTACAGTGAAGAAAGAGCTCTTAAATACCCCGTTTTATTAAAATCCAGAGATTTCATTTTCTAAGGATTACAATATTTTATCTTTCTAAACTTCGCATGAGAAAAAAATAAAGACAGAAATAGAAAAATTCTGAGACTAAAACTTTTGGGGGAAATCTCATTTCTCCTTACTTTTTTACACGTAGCAACTGAAACTCAACTCGTCGAATGAAGAAAACTTGTAATGATTATAGTGTATCCTATCTAAAGTGATTAAAGCAATAAAATATTATCCATAAATCTTTCCTTACTTAAATTTACCTGTCACAGAAAGAGCAGTAACTGCATATTGTCAAAATACAATTTTCTTCTAATCCTCTAAAACTAAGGAAACATATAGCATAGTGTCTGTGATTCTGCTGTAAGCTTCCTCTTTTTAAAGAAGCAAAAATGAGAGTTACAAAATAATATATCATTTTTAATTATATAAATAAGGTTTTAATGAAAAAAATCTTGGTCTGAAAATATTCCTAAAAAACAGGCTAAAGTTATTGGACAATGATTGGATAAATGTCATCTACAAAGTATTCTAGAAACAGATGCTGTCAAAATAAGAAAATATCTAAAAACAAATATCTATAACATTTATTTATTCTTGAGCATAGTAAAGGACATCTTGAAATTTCTCAATCTCATGTTTGTTGCCAAAAAAAAACGAATTTCAAAGCTTTCTTTCTTTTCTTCAAACTTAAAAAAAAAACGGATTAAGAAAAAGGATTCTTAATACGGTGGAGAAAAATTCAGGTTACAATACTGTTAAGTGTTTAAAGCTCATTAGTTGTCAAAAGTTTTAATCTTAAAAAAGGAAGGTGGGGATAATTTCTGTCAATTTGCTGTGTTTATTTTATTGATATTATGTAGCTTAACAAAAAAAAAACCCTCCCTTAAAGAAAAGGTTTTAATGGTTTTGCCTATGCATATTGTTCGGTTTCAACAAAGAATTTAAGCCAGAAGCATTCTGAGAAATTCCTGACCTCAAGAATGAAGTGATTAATTATTTAATTCTCCGGCACTAAGCTCTAGAAAATATGCGCTGTAATTTCTAAAGGTCCAACCTTGAATTCATTGCAAACTACTCATTAATTCCTTTCTGTGATTAGTTTAAAGAAGATGAGACGGTCAAATTAATATTTCCCTTACTTTCTATTGATTTTATTCCTCGAATATTTTTTATTACACTAATTAACATTGAAACAAGATTTGTTTTCTCATTAAAGTTAAAGCAGTTTAGTTTTAGAGATCAATAAGGAATTAAAATAAGGAATAAGGAATTCGGGAAAAGGTGAAGTTTCGTTTATTTCCTTAGTATCTTGTTGGCCACTTGTCTCCGAAATGCGGTTTCTGCGCAAAAACTGTGAGGGACATCAATATTGTATTCTTACTGAGTTTCATTGTATATTTTAAAATTTCTATTTAAAAGAAGATTGTGTGTTATTTGAGCAATTCTTTTAAGAATCTTTTATTTTATCAGCACCTGTTTAACCTGTAACCGTATATTAGAGATTACATGGTTTAATGAGACCACATAGTTAAATTCTTTTTCTTATTTGGCATCCATGAAAAATTTCATAACCTTCTCGAGAGTGCCAATTATTCTTTCTAAATCAGGCTTTTCCTTTAAAATCTTCCAGGAAACCCAAATATCGATTGGTCAAACAGAAATATATAAAGCATACCATATGAAAAGCAGGCAGAGTTGTCTATATCTTTTAAAGGTTTTTCTTTCTAGGGAATTAAAATTATTCCTGCAATTTTCTAAAGATTTCCTCCAGAATTTCAACTCATCACTCGCTTTAACCTGTAGCGCCATTCTGTTAATACGTAAACATGCAAAAGCAAATGAAATCTTAAAACTGGGAAATCTCAACAAAATAAACCCACTGTAATAATCATAAATGTGGACTAAACTCAACTGAATTCTACTCGGTAAAATGTTTTCTAGTTGATGAATAGTTTTTTCTACAATATGAGTGAAAAATTAAAGAACTCATTCCTTTTAAAAACTTATTATCAGTTTTTGAACAACATGATAATAGATGACGAAATAGTTTGACACCAATTAATAACTAACCTAAAGATCATTAGTTCTTGTTTTGACTTGCCCGTGTATTTTAGCTGAGGAGATTCCAGAATGGTGAATAATTCACATATCATGATGACTACTGACTCTTTTTTAAGTATTTCAAAGCATCATTAATAATTTTAAAGCATCAAAGATTCTTCAAAGCGTCAATAAATTTTCGTGCATTTTCTACAAACTACTCTATTTGAGTGAAAATGTCCTAAATTTTAATGTTATCATCTTCTAGATTTCTTTCCTTCCTTAATTAATTGTTATTTTTTTAAAAATTTTTTAAAAGATTTTTATTTTAGAAACATTTTAATCAATTAATTATGAAGCAAATGGGATAAATTATTTTAGTTTTTTAAGGATTCTTTAAGTTTTTCAATTTTCAGATTAATCCTACAAATTTTTAAAAGTTTTTCAAATCACAGTACCTGATTTGTATTCTACTTCTTTCTTCCACTTTATAGCAATACACAAAAAGGATTTGTATTCTACTTCTTTCCTTCACTTTAAAGAAATACATGAAAATGTTCATTTTAAAATCAATATGCCGATTAATATGACTATGCTTGTGTTCTTTCTTCCATTAAAGCCGCTTACCCGTAACATGCCCATAGATATATCACTGAATATATGTGGAATGTGAGGGTGCTGTACCTGCAGATGAAAACTGATCACAAATTTTTCCCAGATTAAAAGTTTAGGCCTTTAAAATATTCTTTTTAAAATAATAAAATGATCATTTTAGATCAAGAAAAAAAAAAGATTTTTAAGCACTTGAGAAAAATTCAAAAATTAAATTGTTTACTTAAATACGGCGATTACCCCTTCACTGAAGTTGTTCATTCATTAACGTTTGCTTTATTTCACTTTCTAAACTTATTAATATAATTTTAAACTTCCCGTCAAGCAGTTATTATTCTACAGTATCTTTTGCAATGGTTTAATTTCTTTTCTTATAAATGACTTCCGTTGAATAGTTTCAATTAACTAAGATGAAAGATTGTGTATCATCTTAGTTGAGAATTCTCGAGGCATCCAAAGATTTTATTCTTTCGATTTTTTAACTATTCAGTTTAACTAATCAAATACGTAGGTGTGAATGTACACATGCAAACTTATCAGAGTAATCGTTGTAAAAGGTATTTCGCTAATGATCATTACTCTATTAAACTATATTACTATCTAATTTTTCTTTCTTTTTTATAGGACCAAATGAACATTTCTCACTCACAAAAGTAGCAATTTTTCAAGCTTCTAAATTTTTGTTTTAGGAGTCATTAGGAATTCGGTTTTCAATCTTTTAATTAATAAAAAAAAATATTTGAGTTCCTTACCAATGCCCAATCCTAAGCCAAAATGTGGAATCACAAGTTGCAGAATATGAGTCGAAATAGGAATCTGTAAAAGAATAAGAAATTATACAAAATTGTACCGCAATACAAAATATTTCGCAGCATAATATCTTCGTTTACAAACTGAACACATTTAATTATCTATTTATTTGCAAGTTAACAAAAGATATAAAATAAAAGTGAAGATTTTTTTCCCTACATTTTCAGTCATTATCACAAGAGTTTTGTGAATTATGCATTTCAGTCATTATCACGTGATTTTTTGTGTATAAAAGGATTCTCTTTCCCATGAGTTCCTTCGATTCAAAGGGGCCGCGGTCGTCTGGTGGAAAGGTCTCGGCTTCGGAACCGGAGAGATTCAGGTTCGAGACCCGATTCCACTGAAGAACCGTCGTGTAAGTGGGTCTGGTGCACGTCGGGGCCAAACATAATCCCGATGATGTGGTGTGGAAATTTGTAGAGAGCGTACCAGCTCAGGTGTCGTCCTCGTCATCTGACAGCAGTTCAAAATTGCGAGGTCCCTCCCAAAATAGCCCCGCCCCGTGTTGCTTTAAAATGGGACGTTAATATAACTGAACTGAATTGAACTAAACTAAACGACCGAAGTTCATCAAGGCTACCGATTCAGCTACGTTATGTTGCTGAAACATCATATTCACTGTTGCAAAACAACCAATGCGTGTCGATTATTTTTTATTTACTCCTACATAAGATCGTTGTTTTTTTTAAAAACAATTAGTTTTCTACCTCACAAACAAAATTTCCTTATTCCCAACTTTGTAAACGCAATAATTTTTCCTTTTCAACCTCTTCTATTTCATTTTTGATAAAACAGTTTTTGATTATATGTCTGTTTTTTATCGAAGTCACAATATCGCCTAGTTATTTTCAGCAATTTATTTCATATACAAAAAGATAAAAATAACACAATTTCGCCTTATTCCGTAAGTGGCTTTTAAACCTCAAAGGTTGGCAGGAGTTGTATGCACGCGAAGTGTTTTTCGAATTTTCCTCTTTCATCACACCCTTCCTCACAACTGCAATCATGAAACATTTTCCTCCAGGAATGAAGAAAGCTACGCTTATTAATTGGGAACTGGAACTTTCCTAGGAAAATAATCTTTACCTCATTTTATATTTAAACCATCATCCCCTTAAAAATGCAGAAAAAAATTCAATTGACCCAACATAATGATTACAAAATTATGTATGACAGCGATTATGTATCAAAACTTTAAAAACAAATTTAAGGCAAGAATTTTCTATACTCAATGGTAAACAAAAATAATTTTTTCAAAAAAAAAATAGGAGCAAAAATGAGTTTTCGTTCAGATAAGATACACAAAATTATAAAATAAATATAAGAAGACGAATATGCCTCAATAATTTTCAATAAATATGCAATAAAGTCACTCATTATTTTGGTAATAGAATTGATGCGAATGCCTAATGCATTAGAGAACAAAATTTTTTCCAAATAATCTGATTGCATCCATAAAAGATGATATTCTATTTTTTTTTAAATTATTTCTTGACATTAATTTCCTCAACACAAAGAAGAACAAGATCTCAATATTCTATCCCTTACATCAAATTCATTTCCAATTAAGTCGAATTTTCATATGTTTTTAACATATAGATTAAAAATGGGAGCAAACAAGTTGGATGGAAGTAATCTCTTTGATACTCGAAAAAAAACGGCGATTATGTATATTTATAGGCATTTCATCTAAGGTTAGACCTATTTAGCAAATTATGATATGCAAATTGAAATTTTTACTTCTTTGTCATACTAAGTAAAAAAAAATGTTTATCAAAGTTATGAGTTCAATTTTTTTAAGGTTTTTTATACAGATTCATCAAAAGATAATTTGATTATTGAATTTTGAATATTTTAACTTTAATTTGAAATCAAAGTAATCAAATTAATTTGTTGCTTTTTATCTTCGAAGTGAAATGGGTTTTTTTGTTGTTGTTTTTTGCTACGCGATCTCTTGCTTTGAGTGAACACACTGAGCCGCTTGTTTCAGCCAGTCATTTCAAAATGATTGGTGACAATCATTTTGTTTAAATTGCTACAACCAAAGAATGGTAGCTCTACAGAGCTTTATTATATCTTTTGAAATTTTTCTTATGATTCGTTGGATTTCATTCCAATTAAAATATGAATAATGTTGATTTCATTTTTCTGTTTTCAAAAGCTATATGCTTTTTAAATTTTTTAAGATGTATAATGGAAAGATCTAACGACTTTCCTCAAATTTCTTCGCTTTTCTTCGGATTACTGGTATTTTGGTTCATTAGTTACTTTTAATGCGATTATTTTTTAAATATTTGTTTGTTTCTCAGTTTTGACTATAAATATTTCAGCTTGTTAATTTTTTATGACTTACTTGAAATCTTGAAGGATTTTCAGATTTATTTATTTTTTCTTATAAGAATTCTTCTTTAATGATTTTGCATTTCAACTTTTATTCAGCACAACATAGCCAAAACAGTCTCTTGTGCCATAAAATGCATTATTCCATTCCATTCCATCAAAAGATATAATATTTAAAAGTTTTGATTAGAAATATTTCAGCTTGTTAATTTTTCATAGCTTACTTGAAATCTTTTTTAAGGATTTTCAGATGTATTTATTATTTCTAATAAGATTCTTCTTAAATTATTTTACATTTTAACCTTTATTTAGCACAGCATAGCCAAAACCGTCTCTTGTGCCATAAAACGCAATATTCCATTCCATCGAAAGATATAACATTTAAACTCAACAGAATTCTCTCGAGTGCACTTTTACTAATTACAAATGTAATTCTTATTTTTCTAAAACAAATAATATCATCATATTGTTCAGTAAACAACATTTATTCACATTCGAGTAATTCGAGACGTGCAAACAGAAGACGCGCATAGAAGATCAAATGAATAAATCTAAAGTTAGAACGAAAATAATCCAACCAATTACAAAAGACTCGGAATTATAATCAAATGCATTTACTACAACTTCGGTAATATTATTTTTCATTCTAATTCCTGGAATCTTTTGAAGTCGAAGCATTTAGTTGCAGATATTCCGTTGCTTGGATACTTCCTACTCACAGCGCCTCATTTCTAAAAATCATTACAAAAGTAAAATTACTTTGGAAAGGCTTAATTAGATTAATCAAATTACTAATGGGTTTTTTGTCGACTGCGGTCTCTTTCAAAGAAGAAAGATGAAATTAAGCATCTTATTTCATTTTCAAAGGAATTCGACTTTTCATATAAGGGAGCGTGTGTTATTACTTTCTAGAGAGAAAGACCGTTTTGATCATTTCTACACTGAACTTAAGATAGTAAAACAATTTTAAAATTTCGATTTTTACTGTAAATTATAACTAAAACTGAGGTTAAAATAAAGTCTTCAGTAGGGGAAATGGAAAGAAAACTACTTCTTATTGTAACATAATTTTAAAAAACGTTTCTATATAAGCAGCACGTAAATAAAATACGTGATAAAATTGAAAAAAAATGAATAAGATATTTTTAAAAAATTCGCAAAAATAATGTCAATGAAGAATTTTTTAACTTAAATTGATGAAGTGTAAAATAAAATATTCCATTATTATTTTATTTTACAATTTTTTGACATTATCTATAAAAAGGGAACTTACAATACTAGATTTTTAGGGAAATAATAATTTTCATTTTCACAAAATAAATATAATAATAATAATTTTCATAATATAAATAACAATTAATAAATAATTAAAATAAAATTAAAAAATTGATAAAATATATAAAAATTCGTGTGCCGCCAAAGTGGTGTCATCGGCATTTGCTCGATAGTTTTCACGCAACGCCAACGTGATGTCACCGAGCGACATAGTGGTTTCTTCATATTACGATCGTTTGAAAATAAGAAAATTCTTAAGAACTTGAATTCATTTCGTTTAAACTCTTCATGATTAACATGAACCAACAGAGACTTTTTTTTAAATTATTAATGAATGCATATCAACAAACTGTGACTACAGAAAGTATTTTGACCTCAAGAATTACTTGTGCCTTCTGTATTTAGTTTAGTTTAATTATATTAACGTCCCGTTTTTTAAAAGCAACACTAGGGCTATTTTGTGACGGACCTCGAGATTTTGAACAGTGGTCAGAAGACGATGGCGACATCTGAGCTAGCACCCCCTCTCCAAACTTTCACGCCACACCAGCGGGAGGACGTATGACCCAAGCGGATTTAATGTGCACCAGCCCCACTTACACGATGGTTCTTCGATGGTATCGGGTTTTGAACCAGAAACCCTCCAGTTCCGAAGCCGAGGACTTACCACGAGGCCACCTCGGCCCTCGTGCCTTTTGTAAGTGCTTTCGTATGTGTAGGTGCCGTCGAACTTCAAGAAATGAAAAATTATTCTTCACTTTCGTGGTATTTGTTTCTTTTTCAAGATTCCAAAGTAGGAAAAAAAGTATATTGGCCTTTGAAGTTGACATATTTTTCTTTATTTGTACATTGAGCATTTTCATGATTTTCTGCAGTGCAGAACGACTCAAGCTAGGGTTCCTCGGAATCAACTTTCGAATAACCAATAGGGTTAAGCGCCGCACACCTGTGGCTAAGAGCCAACCGCCTCGAAGAGGATGCCAATTCGGTGAATTTACCAGTGATATGGATAGATTATGATAAAGATAGCAATCGGCCACAACAGATCCTGTCTATACTGCTTCGTTCAGTGGTGGCGGGTAGTACGGCTGTATACAAGAAGAAGAAGGGTTAAGCACTGCAGGATATTTGGAATAAAAGACCTACCTCCTATTTTATATATCCTTCTGAAAATGTAAACGATTGCAACTTAAATCAGCTTAATGCAAAAACTAGATATTAAATATCAAGGATTTTTTCCTGCTTCTTATAGAAATACATGGGTCTCTTATTTTTTATGGAGGTGGGTGAGGTGTGAAAATTTGGAGTGGGTGCCAGCTCAGATGTCGTTCTCGTCATCTGACCGCGGTTCAATATTACGAGGTCCATCCCAAAATAGCCCTAGCGTTGCTTTAAAACGTTACGTTAATATAACTAAACTAAACTAAACTTCTTATGAAGATGCATGCATCAATTCTTCATTTTAGAGTTAGTCTGCAATTTCCTTTAAAGGAATGTTGCGGCATTTCTCCATATAGCGCACCTCTTAATATATTGAGAATTCTGAGCGTTTCAACAGTCATTTGATTTGTTCACAAAGCCTTTATCTACATGATCTCCAAGGTTTGCCAGCAAGAAAAATTTCTAGAATGAATTAGTAGTAATGAACTTTATTTCATCCAAACTTTCAATCACAGTCTCTAAAGCCTTAATAGGAGCCACGGTTTTAAAATGTTAGTTTGTCGAATAAATTTGATTGAAAGCAAAAAATTTATCAAATGTTTTTCATACGCTTTGAATTTCTTTTATGGGTTTCTTCGTCTTTTAAGTTCAAATGGTGGTCACTTAAGAGACAGGATATCTTGTTGCATGCACGCCATTAATAGAAATTCAGGCACAACAGCACGGTCCACCTTCGAATCCAACGTAGGAAAATAGCCATTTCTCTAGATATTACCAATAATAATACTTTCTTTGGTACTAACTGAGATCTACAAGCTTACAGATTGTTAGTTTCATAATAAAAGAAGAGCTAATAAAGAATGCAATCCTAAAATATAAGATATTGTTTCAATCTGGAATGGAAACTTGAAAAAAATATATTGGCATTTGGAAAGAATATTGATTATTCTATAAAAAAAGAGAGGGAGAGAATGGTAAGAAAAAGAAAAATTAGAAAAACAAAAATTGAGATCGGGTCCAATCGAAAAGTGCAGCCTTTAGAACAATATAAAAAATATATATATATTTGCTAATGATAATCAAGGGATCACGATGTTTAGTTATATTAACATTCCACTTCAAACCAACACTATGGCTATTTTAGGATGGATCTCATAATTTTGAACCTCGGTCAGATGACGAGGACGACACCTGAGCTGGCACGGACGTTTAGCCCCGATTGATTTAGCTTGCACCAGACCTGCTTACACGACGGTTCTTCGATGGAATCGGGCCTCGAATCAAAGGATCACGAAGGGCTACTCCAGATTCGAATCTAATTATATCTGAATGTGACATTCGATTATCACTCTATTTAGACCATGAAGTGTTGAACTTCGGCAACACATGTCTGGAAACTCAAAAGAGGATTGTTCCGAACACAACATTAGAATATCTCCTTGAATTATTAACACCAATTGGAATTAACTTTGTTTTGAAGCAGAACCTTTCGCCATATCAAGACTGATTTTTCAATGGATAATCATAAGTGCGATTTGAAAACTAATTCCTAGCTTTGTTACATGTGCAATAGAAAGATTATATTAACCTTTTGTACTCGAAAAAGTAATTCGGTGTATAATTATTCACTTAATACATAGACTTATTTATTACTCCAAAAAATAGATACAATTGTTTTAAGTTGAATTTCCCAGAAAAAATGAATCTACATCTTTATACCATTCTGCAGGTATTTTTAACAATTAAAATAAAAAAATAAATTAAAATATCAAAATGTTGCACCTTCTTGAATGGTGAGTGAAAGGCACCATCCGAGTGCAAAGGGTTAATTTTCGTCCAATATTGTAATGTGTTCTCTACAAACGCATATATTTCATGCGGACATTCCATTTGAAAGAGTAGTCAAATTTGCCTCTTGCGCCACTAAATCCCACTATCCATCCATCCATCCATTTGAAAGAGATTAATATTTTTATTGTAAATAAAGCCTCAAGGTCAAGAAAATACAGCTCCTTGAAATGAAGAAAAAGTAAGTTAATTTTTTATATATATATATTTATTATTGTATGAATATGTAAATACTTGTTGATTCTAATAAGAATAGATGTTTAAATTCTTAGCAAAAACAAAGATAAAATTATTTTAAAATACTCGATATGAACCTTAGATTTGAAAGAGGGAAACTAACATAATTTAGGATAAAATTTTTCATTTTTAATTAACCATTTTAAGTAATCAACTTTTCATAAATTGCTACAGGGTAACTTAGCAAATCATTACACAATTATTTTAAAATCGCCCTCATTTTAAAAATTTCTAAGGATTAATTGTAGCCTGGATGCGTTTTCTTGTAAGCAATGTACTTTTGTTTTTAACTAATCATTTTAAATAATCAATTTTTCATAAATTACTACAGGGTAATTGAGTAAATCATTACATAATTATCTTAAAATAGCCCTCATTTTAAGAATCGCAAAGAATTAATTGTATCCTGGATGCATTTTCCTGTTAGCAATATGCCTTTGTTTTTAAAAGCCGATTTCTTCATGAGTTTTATTTTTTCAAAATATTTAGCCTGTTGACTTATGACCCTAGTGTTACTTTATTAAACACATATTCGTATCTTTTAACACTTTAAAGGGCCATTTTTTCTAGTCATATTATGTTAAAATGTTTTTAGGCTTGACATTAAAACAAGAAAAGGGATTCATTTAGCTTATTAGATAAATTTAATTTGATTAATTAATAATTAAGTATTAAATCAAGACATATCATTTTGTGTAAAATAAAGAACTAAAGCATCTAAGTTTCTGTCTTTCTAAAAAAATTTGTCAGAACTTATGCCAACCTACATAAATTCATACGAAGATTGATAAATTTGGTGGGAAGCATACTTCCCATGGCCCTAGAAAGGGTTAACTGAGAACGGAGCAATGAACCGACAGTTCCAATAGTTCTGATTATTTTACTAATGCGTCAAAATTCGTAAGTAAAAATATATATAATAGAAACTATATCAAATAATTCTTTCTTCGTTTTAACCTAAAAACGTTCAGTGCAATGTAATATATTCTATAATTGATTATAAATTCCATTCCTGTCATTTGTAGCGAAGGCAAAAACGGGACCCTGCTTCTTGAAATCTACCGCATGTTACTTTCATAACTCATTAAGCTTCTCTCCCTCTCTCATGGAACAGTGCTTATTTTACTAATGCATCAAAATTATTGGAGGCATTCCTAATTAAAAAATATATATATTAGAAACTGTACCAAGTAATTCTTTCTCCATTTTAACCTAAAAACATTCGGTGCAATGTAATATCTTCTATAATTGATTATAAATTCCATTCCTGTCATTTGTAGCGAAGGTAAAAATGGTATCTTGCTTCTTGAAATCTACCGCATGTCACGTTTATAGCTCATTAAGCTTCTCTTCCTCTCTCGTGGAACAGTGCTGAAGGTGAGAAGCGATAAAACTGATGCCTCCTGTTTAGAATTTTTCTTCATATCCTCCGATCTATTTTGAAACGATTTTTTTCCCTGCAGTGAATATCAATGCCGATAAACGTTATCGATTACAGCCATCGATTCCAAAGACTTTTGAGATTTTCCAGCTCATATAAATTTTTTCCACTCCCTTTTTGATTTTAGTTTTCTTATTTTGGTCTACATCACAAGAAAAGTTTGATTATTTTTTTAGAAGCATTTGTCGATTAAAGAATATTAATGTTTTATATGCGATTCTCTTGATTATGGGGAATGATCTCTGGATGTGCTGCCACAAATAAATAAAAAAAAATCATCACACTCTATTTGCCATCATGCTTTCTCCCAAAAACCATCATTGCATATTCTTTTTTTTTTTTTTGCGAAATAAATCAAGGAGATATAATTCATGCTCCAGATTAAAGGGAAAATGTTTAAAAAAATCCTTGTATAAATATATAAAATAATTAAAAACAGTATGATGGAAATATCCATCCTCATGCAAATTTACATGCTTATCTCAGTACAAAATCTTCAATGTCCCTCCTTTCTAAATTTCTCCACTTTTATTAGCAAACAAACCTCAGATTAGTTATAAAAAAATATTCAGGAAATCGCACATTTCTTCCAACCATAACAATCAGCGTAATGACAAACTCAAACCTCTGTAATGATTGTGACATTTGATTTTTTTGACAGTCACATTCCTTATTACGCAATAGTCGTGAAAAAAATTGCCAGCAACAACCAATTTATAGTACACCTGTTTTGAGAACAATTTTTTGTTCACTAAATGTTGTGATGGAAATTTCCATCATCATGCAAAGAAGAGTTAACGTTTTATATGCGATTTGCTTGATTGTGGTGAATGATCTCTGGATGTACTGTCACAAATAAGCAAAAAAAAAAAAAGAACAATCAAATTCCATTCGTCGTCATACTTTCTCCAAAAAGCCATCATTTAAAGGGAATTGCTTTGTTCTAAAACATTTCTCGTTTAAAAAATTTAAAGACTTTTACATGTGCAAATAGAATCCGACTTTAAAATTTTCAATAATCACACCCCTTTTTGCCGCTAAATTTAATCATCATATTAAAATTTATGCCCACATATCAAATTTCATTGCTTTATTTCTATTAATTTCCAATTATTATTATTATCAAATCTTATACCAGTTTTCAAACTTGACAAATATCAAATTTTTAATGTTCATTTTTTAATCAGAAGTACGAATATCAAAAGGTGTCCTGCATTTCATTGATTTGGAACCCTAATTCCCTCCAGAAGGAAAACATAAAATTCCGCAATTCTTTTGAACTAGAATCCTTTCCACAATCTACCTCAATACTAGATAAACAAAATAACAAGGCATACTTTGGATAGAATGCACTTTTTTAATGTTTTTTTTTATTATTATTTATTTCAGTGGTGATTCAAATTAACTTTGCAGACTGATTCTACGTGAACTGTGAGGTGCCCTCTCTTCGATTTAAATACATATTCCCATTATTTTTCAAAGCCAAATGACGAAAAAAACAGTTATTGGTAGGCATATAAAGCATTCTTTTTAAAGAGAATTTTCTCCACATTCTTTCAAATCGATTTTTTTACAGAAGTTTTCTCTTTCCAGACATTCTCTCCTGAAAATAATAACACGGCAAAAAATCGAGAATACTTGTTTGAGATGAAACACTTTTCTTGATTCCTGGGGAATATCAGATGCCATTCAAAATCTCACGGGAAAATTTTTCGCTTGGAAGTACTCTGCACAAATCAAACTTCAGAATTTTCTTTCGCCTGTTCTTATGAATTCGTTTTCCGTTTCATTTACTAAAAACAAAATTTAATTCCATGTCAACATAAATTCGCATCACAATGTTATGTACATTGAATAATTAACAGAAATCCTGTGAATTAAAATTTTGTCTACCTTAATCACGAATATTGTGCAGTAAAATAAGTTTAATGATCGTAATCTATATTTTTCATAGTTTTACTCTTTTAGTGCGATTTTCAAACGGCTGGTACCGCACAAAAATGACATAAAATTACAATTTAACCTGAAATCCCTCCAATGAGCTGCTATTATATACTTACGATATGTTGCATGTAACCAAGTCATTACTTGAGAAATAAAAAAAGAATAAACCAAGCAGGGGTTTTTTTTTTCAGTCTTAAACCGAATGGCAGTAAAAATTGAGTCAAACTACGATCGTCCTTAAAATCAACATTGGATGACATAGCATTCAGTATGTCAATAATATTGAACTGAAGAATGGAATCAATTCGTGCTCACGTGATATGGGTATGCTCCGAGGCATTTCGAATCCATAGCTTATCTTGTGGAGAAAAGAGTCATGACATAAGAAAATCTGTAGTTAGATGTCATATAACTGTGACGTCACCGAAATTGATGCAAATATTGCATTATGAAAAGAGTAGGAGTATTATGTAAAATGTCAAAGTCGAGGCTTCTGACGATGAGGAGAGAAAATTTACAAAGGAGTTTTTCAAGCCGAAATTATGAAATAGTTTAACCCTTTCTAGGGCCGTGGGAAGTATGCTTCCCACCAAATTTATCAATCTTTGTATGAAATTATGTAGGTTGGCATCAGTTCTGACAAATTTTTTTAGAAAGACAGAAATTTATATGCTTCAGTTCTTTATCTTACACAAAATGATGTCTTGATTTGTTACTTAATTTTTAATTAACCAAATTAATTAATTAATCAAATTAAATTTATCTAATAAGTTAAATGAATCCCTTTTCTTATTATAATTCCAAGCCTAAAAATATTTTAACATAATATGACTAGAAAAAAATGGCCCTTTAAAGGGTTAAACAAAAGATTCCACATTTCGATATAAATTCAGAAAAAAAAGTAATGCTCTAGGACTACGATGCCTTGCTTGTTGGACGAAAGATGTAAAGCAAACAAAATATTTTTAATGAAATTCGAAGATATATCATTTCATAGAAAAGAAAAAAAAAAGGATAGATTAGTATATAATATAGTAGAACTTTGGTAATCCGAATACCAGGAATTCGAACTCCTTCTTATTTTCAGAAGTTTTTACTGAGAATTGAAGAAGAAATAACAACACTGATATTTATTCCTAACTTAAAAGAATATCCTGAGAAGGTATTTATGAATAAATAAGCACTTTAATAAATATAAACAAAATCGGTCATCTTTTGTTGATGCAGGGAATTATACCTACTTGACGATCCAATTGTACCTGTCATAATCAGTCAGATGCTCCTTTTTTAATCAAAATCTGCTGTTACTTCTTTAGTTAATTAATTCTGTAAGATTTCGTACAATTTAAACAATTCGTACAATGGAGATATTGGGAAAATGATTCTGCGCGTTTCATTTTTCATAATATTTCGACTTTCAACTCGGTAAAACTTTTTATAACCGTATTGCATCTATTTTTTACGCCCTCCTTGGAAGGGACACTCACTTATTTAAATTCTTGTCCTCCCTTGTATACTATATACTTTTTTTAAACAAGCAAAATTGGCGATAATTCCTTTTTTTTTTTAACATATAAAGGATTTAAAGAAGGAGACATTGTATTAAGGTCAAAGAAGCCGCATTAATCAGTTTAAAAGAATAAATCATTTCATTGTTTTATTAATTATAATGACTAAATTTTGTTTTCATTTAGCTTTGAATTTATCTATTTCCCACTTTTTCATAACTCATGCACTAACAAATACATGAGAAATAAATGTTTGGTAAATCAGTTTCAGGATTTTATTGAAATGGATATTACTGTATTTTTTCATAACAATCGAAGAAATTTGCTCGCCACTTCTTTCTGAGAATCTTGTTTTTAATTAGCATTTAAACGCCGTCGCTTTTATGGATGCCAATATCATGTTTATTCTTAATAAAAGTTTTCATTTCTTAATAAAAGTTTATGAAACAATTGTCATGCACTTACATACGTTTTTGAAAAATAATGTATTAATTGAAAAAAAACTGCATTTATCATACTTCTGATGGATTATTGAATATTTTTATTTAATAAAATTAACATATAATTATTGCTTACTGATAGAAGTTCAGCTAAATTATTTTCAACTATGAAGATTCTCAAACTTAAATCTTCATAGTTTTAAATAATTTAGCTAAACTGCTATCAGAATAATTGTCGAAATAATTGTCAAAATTATTGATTTTCTTTCTGTACCAAATATTTCAACAGAATTTTTAAGTACTACAATATTTATAAATAGAAAAAGCTTTATTTCTGCTAATGGTATAGTTTTCTAGTACTTTGCATATTTAAAGTGCCTCAACTAAAATCCATATTTGAAGTCATCTGAATCGGTTAAGAAATAGAACAATCAAAAATTGGATTAGAATTTTCATTTTTGTATTTTAAACTTATTAAAGGTTTTTATTAAAACCTCTTTGATGAAATGTAATTTTTACGTTCATCTCTGATTAAATTTTTTTTTTTTTTTTTTTTTACGAATTTATTTTGTTAAATTAAATTTCTAAAATTAATCTGCCAGTTGACAGTATTAATGAAAACCTTATTGAAATTTTAAAAGGTAAATACATTTTAAATACTTAAGATTTTATAATAAGAGCATTAAAAAGATAATAATTTCTGGATTTTTTCAGTCTATCGATTTCTATATCAGTCGAGAATCTTCCATGTTATTTCGATATTCTGAACAAATCCATAAGATAGTAAAATTTCATACATCAGAAAAAGTGAAATTCAAAAACTGGAGAAAGCTTACAAATATGTTATCCTTAAGGAGAATTATGAGATTTTTCATACATTTTTCACACTTCAAATGCTGCATTCGAACTTTCTTTCTTAGTGAATAAATGCAGCAATAAGCTATCATGGCGCCATCTATTGGCAATATAAAACACTAAACATTATTGGATTTTCTATCTTAAGTTATATAAAACGCTATATTGTCGGATTATTTAATTGTTGCTTTTACACTACGGGGATCTTATGAAATATAATTTTTCCTTTTATTGTCAACCTTCACAGAGGCAAAAGTTTTCGTACAATTGCATATCTTATTTAACGAAATTGTCATTGAAACTATATTTCTAAAATTCTTATACATATTCTTAAATATATTTCTTATTATTTAATATTAATATTAAATAATAATAAATTATATTAAAAATGTATAATTATATATTTTTAATATAATAAATATTTTATAAATATAAAGCTATATTTTAAAAAGTAATTGTGCCACTTTTTTCTACTTCCAATATATTTAACATACAAAAAAATAAAATAAAGACAACAAAAATGGAATAAATAGTACAAATTCAAATAGAAAATATGAAAAGTAAAATACGAAAGATACGAACGAGTAGTATAAAGAGAATAAGCTTTTTGTTTCTAAAAAGCGAAAAATATCCATCAGTATTGTAATGATATCTCAACAATATTGTATGGCATTCAAAGAATCGAACAGCAACGTGAAGATATCGCATCATATCTTTTGTTAATAAAGATTCATAAACTGCGTTAAAAAGAAAAAGAAAATAATATTACACTCACAAAATGGTGAGAAAATGAAAAATCTAAAAGAGAAATAAGACGAAAGCGTAAAGAAAAAACCATAAAATATTGCTCATCAGAAAAAAGATATATTCCATCTCATTTAATGCATGGTTCCTTATCTCTAGAAATGGTCTGCGATTGAAAACTTATAGGAAGATAAATGTCATTTATCCTCCTAAAACACCGTACATAAATTAAACAAAAGCGTAGCAAAAAGAAAAGAAGAAAAGAATATAAATATATGTATGAAAAATAATATATACAAAATATGACATATCCAGATGTGAGAAAAGAGAAGGTGAAAAAAATGCCTTATTAGCTAATGGTCATTCATAGGGAAAGTCGAATACGGTTAATGAATTTTTAAGTGAATCATTCATTGGATAAGGTTCAGATTGAAGAGAAAAATGGATAAAATGTGAAGAGAAGGTATGAAAGAACGTGTGAAATTAATCTGAATTAGAAAGGAAATAACCTTAAATGAAAAACCATTATTTATAAGTTTGTTTTAGACTAGAAGCTGTGTGATAATAATTATAAATAATGTTGATATAAATTTATTCGATGCGAATATAACAATACAATGGTTTGTCGACATTTATTGAAATGTATTACATATAGCATACATCTCTAATTTGAGCTCTTGCTTATTTAACACTGTTTAGTGTTGCCAAATGCGATCTTAAAGCAAGATTTCCTCCCTTCTTTCGTTCAAGCGCAGTTTCCAAAGTTAACTTCGCATAAGATGGCAATGAAATTTCGACTAAGATAGAAATTTCACGAATTAGTTGCTATGATCCTGCCATGTTACCTTATAATGCATTTGTACCACAGCAAAAAATCAAGACTCCTTTTGAAATAGGTATCCTTAACGTAATTGAAAGGATAAAACGTAACATTTTTCATCATAAAATTGGCGTTTACAGAATTTCTATTCAAATTACTGATTTTCGAAAAGTTTAGTTATATTAAAGTCCCGTTTCTAAGCAAGACTAGGGCTATTTTGGGACGGATCTCGTAATTTTGAGCCGCGGTCAGATGATGAGGACGACACCTGAGCTGGCACCCCCTCTCCAAACTTCCACACCACACCAGCGGGAGGGTGTTTGGCGCCGACAGATTTAACGCGAACCAGACCAGCTTACACGACGGTTCTTCGGTGGAATCGGGTCTGAAACCTGAAACCATCCGGTTCCGAACCCGAGACCTTACCAGCAGGCCATGGGGACCCTGATTTTCATAGAATTTTAACTGCATGCAGTGGATAACTAAATACCAATGCCGATTCATCAATGTGGCCTTTGCTGCATCAGTTCAGCTGGTAGTTGACCACTTAATTAATAAGCTAGTAGTGATATGGAAAATAGTTGCTCTCTGGAAAGTGTTAAAAGCGCCAATGTCCCTGGAGATAACCGACGTATATAAATATCTCCAGCACTACCAAACTAAGTGCCGAAACTGGGAATTTCCTGAACTATTAACTGTCATCCCTTGTTCCGTTCCATGCTAAGTGCTGGCTTACCTTGTATGGATTATTTGAAAAAAAATAATAATAACCGACTAATTCGATAACTACTTGTATATTGACCAATTATTGTCTGTCAACGGATTCTAAAACCCACCGCGCTTTTGCGCATGCGTTAGTATGGATTTAATTTGACAAAATAGGGGTGAGAGGAAAGATGAACGAAGATGTTTACATTTAACAATAAATAGAATTCCGGAAATGAGCACATCCTTCCGCGTCTCACCCCTTAGTGAGATAGAATCGTCGATAGGTCGTCTCAGGATACTGAAATGAACAGTATCTACATATATCAGTTTCTTAATTGTTTCCGCTAATACTGCTACTCCAGAAATACAAACTAACTAATTTTTCTAAGATTATCTTCACAAAAATTTGCAAAAAATTCTTCAATAGCATTTATAGGATCTTAAATATAAACAGCGAATTTCGAGCAATGGAAATTTTAAACTAATAAGCTCTTGAATTTTTGTAGCTGAAAATAACTTGTTGTTGCTCCACGAAAGAATCAACACATTCAAAAAAATAAATAATAAAAATAAAAGCTCTTTCGTGTTTCTCTCACCCACGTAGAAGAAATTCCCTTTCTTCTCTCTAATGAAAATATTTGCGCTATTTCCTCAGGGAACAAATGTAAGTGTAGGATATTAATTCATTTGTTGTCAATAACATTTAAGGGATTAGTGAACTTATATATTAGGTTCATCGGAACTTTCTTATATTGGCCTAACAATGTAAATGAAAATTTATGTCCAAGCGAAACCTGATCAACAAATTATTTTCAGAAGTAAAAGTTTCGGAATTACAGATGCGTTGTCCTAGCAAGAGATTAATGGGAAAAGTTCCAGTTTTTATGGAGAAATTTAAAATATATTTTCCTTGTATTTTATATAATAAATGAAAATTTCATTTCAAATTCAAAATCTTCAATTATTCACATTTTTGAAGAAAAAAAAAAGGTCGATTTTTTACTTATATTCAAATGCAACAAATATTTAAACTCTATTATTGAAACATATATCAATCTAAAAATATCTTTGATTTTAAAATAGATATACTGAATATTTTTAACAAAATATTGCATTTTTTTAAATAATTTAAAACATAAATTCTATTTGTACGTTTTTTTTTCATTAACAAGTCTCGCAATATTTAAAAAGAATAAGACTATTTATTCAGTTGTATAAAATTCCGTGACAATGCCTAGAGAATGTCAACTAATTTTAAACACAAATTACCTGAACACGTTTTAATGCGTTTGCCCTTTTTGTTTTTATACATAGATTGAGATAAAACTGAGCATCTATCCAATAATATATTGATTTGAACTGACAGTTCGAAGAATTACGACAGAACTAATTTGGAATACAATATTATAAAATTTCCTGCTAATGTAAAAAAAAAGGGGGGGATTTTATTTGATGGAAAAAGATTATTTCGTAGGAAACAATAAAAAAAGTTCATTTTTCATCGAGTTTTCTATCAGAAACGCAATAATTAAAATGCGAAGCATTTATATCGATGCAATTTTTTTGCTCTGACATAATACCGATCAAGCAAAACCTCTATTTTCCTTTATGTAATTCCTGATGCTGCAATGAAAAAAATTGTTTCTAAAAATATCTGAAAATGAATATTTTTTCTCTTTTATTTTACTCATTCTTTGCATAACTAAAATCCTGATTAGCTACAATTGAATTATGTTACATGTAGTGCAAATGTTGCTTATGAATAACGTTTTAAAGAATCAGCAGCTAGAAGATCAGGTATTACTGATATTCTGGGGAAAAAATCGATTATTTTCCCTCTCAATTCGTTATACTGTGGAAAATTTCGAAGTTCTTGAGAATTGAGGAACAAAAGCAATAAAATTGATATCTTTCAGTATTCCTAAAATCTTAATGTAGTAAAAAATAGCAAAAATTGATTAATTTTTACTAGTTTTTGGAATTTCTCTGTTTATTGAATATTTTTTATGTATTCAACGTGACAAAAGTAAATAAAAACTGTTAAAATTATTTTATAACGTCCAATTACGAGTGTCTTACAAAGATGGCAAAAAAAAAAATGCGTGAAGTTGCTTTAATATGAATTTTCATTTCTAATAATCATTGGGGCTACGTTAGCGTGGTAGTAAGGTCTCGGCTTCGGAACCGGAGGGTCTCAGGTTCGAGATACGGTTCCATCGAAGAATAGCCTTGCAAGCGGGACTGGTGCACGCTAACTCCATCGGGGTCAAACGCCTCCCCCCGCCGGTGCGGCGTGGCAGCTTGGAGAGAGGGTGCCAGCTAAGGCGCCTCCCTCGTCATCTGACCGTGGTTCAAAATTATAAGGTCCTTTCCAAAACAGCCCTAGTGCTGCTTTGAAACAGGACGTTAATATAAGTAAACTAAATTCTTATAACAATTTATAATCTTCCCACATCGTGTCAACGTACATGCATCGCAGCAGGTAATTGAGGTCTTAAGAATTATTCGTTTATTGTGTTTGTGGTTGGAATAGTGCAAAACTAAGCTTTAAAATTAAATATTTTAGTGAAAATACTGCAAGTAAGAAAAATGAACAGAAAACACATCTTAATGTCCCTTAAATATTTCTCATAACCTTTTTCTTCTTACCAGATTCTACTTGATTTATGAGAGAAATCTAACATAACATACCCATACCAGCACACTCGTCAGGGATCATTAGTATATTCTCGATATTTCAATTGTCATAAAATCTGGGGAAAGCATTGAAGAATTCGCTGTTTACGTTTCTGTTGCAATAGCACCAATATTCAGATTTATTTGAAAGAAAGACAAAAAAAAACTTTCAAAATAAATGAAACTATTTTTTGAAGTTATTCTGGGGTTATATATGCTACAGTGTCTTGGTGAACGAGTACAATGTCCAGATGCCCCCCCCAAAAAAAAAATATCTGTAAAACAATTGCAATAATTCATTACGATCTCGAAAACTGTCTTAAAATTATTGACCCTGTGATGGAAATGCATTTTTATGTATATGGTGAAACATTGATGTTGGCTGTGACATTGGATGATAGAAAGCACATAAGAAAACTTGTTCCCGGACACATTTAAAAACGAGGCAGTCAAACTCAATTTTGAAGGAAAACAAGGATACGATTTAATAGAATGAGTGCGATTGAACTCCTGTTCAAGACGATAGTGATGATGAAATCAATACACTTATTCATTCTGGTGCATAATCTCAATAAAAATATATATTAAAATAGTTTCAGATAATTTTTTTATTAATTTTGAAGGATTGCTAGATTTGAAGGTCATATCCGAATTTGATAAATTATATTTATTCCCTTTATAACCTTTGCTGTCTGACTAAAACTTTAAAAAATGGATAAATTATGAAAATTTCTAAAAATAATGAAAAACTATCAATTTTTTACATTTAGGGCTCATGAATCTAATGCTTTTGAATTTTGTTTGAAACACAATTCTAAATAATGAATACTTTATTTCATCTTCATCATGGTTTTCTTAAATGATGCCAGACAGAGTAATAAGTGACTGTTTCTGAGTGATTGATTATGTCTTTGATTTTTACCCTTTGACTCATTTTAAAAACATACTTTATCAATCTTTAACACAGCGCCTGCTGCGTTGACTAGTTTGTGTTCCACATCTACTATCCAATTGCACCGAATCTTCTGATTAGACAATGCCTTCTCTACTATAGTAAATAATGAATACTTTATTTCATCTTCATCATGGTTTTCTTAAATGATGCCAGACAGAGTAATAAGTGACTGTTTCTGAGTGATTGATTATGTCTTTGATTTTTACCCTTTGACTCATTTTAAAAACATACTTTATCAATCTTTAACACAGCGCCTGCTGCGTTGACTAGTTTGTGTTCCACATCTACTATCCAATTGCACCTAATCTTCTGATTAGACAATGCCTTCTCTACTATAGTAAATAATGAATACTTTATTTCATCTTCATCATGGTTTTCTTAAATGATGCCAGACAGAGTAATAAGTGACTGTTTCTGAGTGATTGATTATGTCTTTGATTTTTACCCTTTGACTCATTTTAAAAACATACTTTATCAATCTTTAACACAGCGCCTGCTGCGTTGACTAGTTTGTGTTCCACATCTACTATCCAATTGCACCGAATCTTCTGATTAGACAATGCCTTCTCTACTATAGTTATTTCGAATATCTGGCGTGAAACTGCAGTGAACGTGGCAAAGAATATTCTATTTTAATTTATTTAATAAAATAAACATGTTTTATACAAACTTTATCAAAATTTCAATTGTTCAATTGAATTTATTCTTAATTCTAATTTCTAAAAGGAAAGGATTTTTTTAAAGAGGCAAGAAATTGAAAGATTTTAAGAACTCCCAATTTAGAGCAGAATTTTTAAAAATTGTTCATGTAATCTCTGTCGCTCCATGGTTATAATTAACCATATTTGAAATAAATGCTCGCAGCAACGTATGTTACTAGTATGTATTTAAACTAAAGCAAAATTTTGCGATTTCTATTTTTCTGTAGTCCAGTGAAGCTCGAAAATTTCAGCCTTGCTTTAAATAAACAATTTTAAATCAATTATTGGTTTGCTAATTAATTTTATAGTGTTAATTAATCTTGTGGAAATATCTTTATCTTATAGTTTTATAAAATTTATTTTTTAAAACATTTTAAAGTTTTATGAATATTGTCAAACTTTATACAGTTCTAATTTTTGCATACAGGATAATTTTCTGCTATTTTTGATTCTGACACGTTTTAAATGTTTTTATACTAATATCCTCAAAAATATAGATTTTAATCTAAAATTTACTGAATTTCCGGGGCCGCGGTGATCTAGTGGTAAAGTCTTGGCTTCGGAACCGGAGGGCTTCAGGTTCGAGATCCGATTCCACCGAAGAACCGTCGTGTAAGCGGGCCTGGTGTACGTTAAATCCATGGTGTGGAAGCTTGGAGAGGGGGCGCCAGTTCAGGTGTCGTCCTCGTTATCTCCCCGTGGTTCAAAATTACGAGGTCCGTCCCAAAATAATCCTAGTGTTCTTTTAAAGTGGGAGGTAAATATAACTAAACTAAATACTGAATTTATGAGATTTATGAGAACTAGAAAAAGTAATTATTTTTCAAACAATTTATCTAAACAGTTTTATTGCAACAATGAAATTCTTGTACTCCAGAAGGGAACACTTCAAGGCTTACAAAACGAAGAGTCGAAGAAAGGTAAAATGAAACGCATGCGAAAATTTAAAGAAAACGAAAATAATAATTAATAAAAGCAACATAGCGAAAAATTAAAATTTGAGTCTTGATATGGCAAAAGATCCGACACATGCCATAAATTACTTTCGATTCATTCTGTAGCAACATGCGAAATATATAAATATATTGCATTCTTATATTTAAATAATGGTGATTTTTTTTTTCCCTGTTCACTCCATTGGCTTGGACATTATGTTGTATGCATACTTAAGACTTAAAACATATAGTTCATTTTTTTATTGAAAGAGACTTTCAATGAGATCAGAATTACAGATTTGGGGTGCTTAATGGCATCATTTTTTAAGGAATTAAACTGGCATAGCCTTATAAGGATCTAATTAGATTTTCGGCATCAAAAGAGCGTTAAATTTTTCCTTCCAATGTGTAAATAATATTTAATAAGTAGGCATATTTCGCATATTTCTGTTACCTCTAAAGTTAATACGGGTGTCCCAATCTCGAGGTACCCAAGAATCTGTCTTTCAGATGTACCCTCACTTCTTCTTAACCCTTTTATTCTTTCCGATTCTAAGAATTAGTGCCATGCGTTCACGTTATAGAATCTGTAAAGAGTATTTGGAAGTATAGTTGCACGGTTTCCACTTCGTGGGTTTTTATGAAGTTTTGCAATTTCAAGCACTTGATTGTGGTGTGGAATAGTGAAATAATTTCGACAAATAAACTTATAAAAATAAAAATATATTATCAAATAAAGTAACAATTCCTATTTATTCCATTCATCTGTGAATTACAAGTCATTTTTGAATATGTTATTACCGTGATTTTATCATTAATTCTCTGTTTTTATCGGGTGCAAGTATGAAATTCTTTTGGTTATTAGGCTGTCGGTAATACTTAAAAAAGAAGAAAATTAGTATTTTTTATATGAAAATCTACTTTCACCCGTTTTATTTCTTTTAATTTATGTATATTCTTTTATATTTCTAAAAATTTTGAATGATTTTCAAACTTTTCACTTTTCAGCTCTCATTATTTTCAAACTTCTTTATAAATATGCGCTATACCCGTGTATCCTGCTGACAATATAATCTTTCAATTTTTAATTAAAAATAAAGTCATTCGAAAATATTATGCTTCTCAGTACGAGAAAATTTGTAAATTAAACACAGTGAAAATAGCTTTTTTTAAAGGGTAATGCCCCCCCTCCACCCACAAAAGAGAGATAATCACATCATCCCTCAGCGTTGGCCAGAAGCTCATCACTCGAAGCTTAGGAAAGATAAGAGCCATGGAAATGTCACCACTGATCAGATTTTGACTAACCACAAGTACCCAAGTACCAACTTGGGCCGAACCAGAATCTAAATGGCGCTTACCAGAGTTAGGCTACCACTGGTGACTCTCACTGTAGTCTCATTAGTCGACATGTATCACCGTGGCAACCACGCTTGAATGTTTCATCAGGCAGATTCGCCCAATAAAGCAAAACGCTTTTATAGAATAACCCATGGGAGAGATACAGTCAAACCTGTTTTTGTGTTATCTTTTTCTGTGCGAGTTTGCCTGTGTGGGATTTGTTTTGTGCAATATATGTGGCATTATAACTTGGTTGTAATTTTTTCTATCTCTGTACATATATACATTGATACAATATATATATATATATATATATATATATATATATAAGGTATGTAATGATATTTTAAAATTTAAATTAAATCCTAATTAATATCCAAAGTTTTATCTTAATTTAGCCCATATTAACTTCATTCTAAAATGTTCTCTTATTTCCATATCCAATTCCACCTCCTGAAATCGACAAGTTCGCACATTCCGAGTGAAAGAATAAAAATTGACCGATCTAAACAAATTCTTTTAAAAGATCCCTATAATTAATTCCCTTACCTAAATCTACACACGTACAGAAATTCCTATCAGAATCTCACAGTATATTATCATCAGGATAAATATTTCTGGGGATTTCTTTTTCGCTCTTTTCTGCTCTTGTATCGCTTATAAACGGACGCCATTTTGTCCGCGCTTCTTGTACATAAATTATGCCTTCCGGGATGGAATAAAAGCGAAGTTTAAAAATTCAAAGTGTCTTCTCTCTCTCTCTCTTAGGCAACGAAATTGTTTTAAAATACTTATAATATATATGTTACATCAACCAATTCCAATATGTACATACATATTACACCAAGTAGCAGCATCAGTTAACTACGAGCCTTCGAAGTGCACACACACATCTTTTAACCATTAAGAATTCATTTTATGGTAAAATTGAAGGTAAATTAATTTTTTTTATTTAGATATAGTTTTTTATTTTATTTTTGAACATAAATACTCCCTTGAAATTAATAATTATAGCCAAAAAAAGTGATAAGAAAAACGCATTAGGAACAAAAATTTCTATATTAAATAGATTTCTATATAGATATAGTGAAGGATCCACACATGTTGGTAAGGATTTTAAATCAAGTGAATCCATTGTAAAAGCCATACAAAAACTTATAATTAAAATTAATGAATCTATTTACTGTGCAACAAACGAAAACAATAGAAGAGTATCACACTCAAGAATTGTACATCATCAAGTGGCGATTATGAACCAGTTCATTACTAGAAGATGCGCTTTTTGGACTAAGACAATTAATACTAAATTATGTGCATTTTAAAATAATCTCCATGTTTAAAGTGAGACATTTCTAAATGTTTTCATGTGTAATTTAAGTATTTATTTTGTTAGGATAGCACTTTCTAGCTATTTCGTAAATCTTTGATAGATTTTCTAATTGAGTTTTTTTATGCATTCCCTTTCCATCGCATAAGAAAAATTTCTTTAATATGCTGTACAAAATTTTGTTATAGATATTTATGAAGTTTCTGAATATTTTTTGCCCGGTTTCTTTTACGTGATCCCTATTTACCGCACAAAAACAGGTATGACTGTCTATCATGAACATGTTAAACCCCCAATACCTCCCCAACTGCCGCTTCTTTTGAACTGGATAGGCTACGTGAGGCTTAATTTTTACATTATATGTCAAGTGATATATTAATATGTCAAACGCATAAAAAATATGTCATTTGAAAGAAAAAGACGGTTTATATTCTAATACTTCAAAATACTAAGCGCTTGACATAATTTCCAGTATCTCGTTTTAAAATTGCTTTTGTTAGATGCCCTAAAAATAAAATTCGAATTCGCCATTTGAATATTCTACAGATAAAAATAAATAGCTTTCCTTCCTTGAAATCTTCTCTAGAAAAATTTACGAGAGTTTTTAAAAAATTACATTTTATTTTCATTTTAAAGAGATAGATAGTCTTCATATTATTTCTTCAAAATAATAGACATGCAACATATTTTTGAATGTATTACCTTTCTAAAATTGCTTCTTAACAAAACAAGTGTAATAAATAAAACGAATTTGTAATCTGACGATTCAACAGATATGAAAACTTCCCACCTTACAAATCCCTTTGAAAAACAACCAATGACAAGAATGAAAATAATTTCCTGAATATTCTGATATGATATTTATTTAAACGGAGATCACGAAAACAACTCATTCGAATTTTTTGAATGCTTGAGAAGAAATGAACTTGACACAAGAAACTAAGAAGATAATGAAAAAAATGCTCTCCATGTCAACCGAGTCTATTGTTATAAACAGACGCTTATCGGCTCTGTGCTATTGGATGACTGAGAAAGAAAAAATAAAATAAGATTCAGAGAATACAATAAATTTGAGTGCGTTCGGAAATACATTTGGTTTCTTATCTCGCATCGCTGAATCTAAATAGATTCGAATAAAGAATTCTCGATGTGCAAAACTAATCTCCATGCCCAAAGCCATATTACATATTCAATATCCATAATCAGTTATTTCCTTCGTTTGAAATTGTTCAGCACTGTAGAATTGTTAGAGCCGTATTTTACTGAATTTATTTTCAATTCAATTTTGATGTTTATCGACAGGAATAGAAATATATTTAAAAGGTATAATTCCGCCCTAAAAAAATCAATAAAAAGAAATTAATCCCAAATGCATAGATGTTAGTTTTTAAAAATACCAACTTTTTTTATACATTTATGAGGGGAATTGAATTTTCATTTGACAATATCACTCACTATTAAGAATAATCCTCATTTACGATTTTGCAAAATGCATACAGGTATTACAAAATATTCTTTTATTTCTCGTGTACTGGATGTCCCAAAAATGGAACAAGCTTTTATTTCCCTAACTATTGCACCTAGACATACACTTCCAGTTACAAAGTTTCATTAAATAAAGTGTATGAAAATTGTATGAAATTGAATTTGTATGAATTTTACTTCAGAGGAAGCTGATAATAAAAAGTTAAAAACATTAACTTTTTATACGGCCCCCATAGTGTAAAACTATCAGTCAGTACAATTTTATCTTGCATTCATCTATGCACACGCATATGCACTATGCATAATTTATTCAATACAAAAAATCTATCATACGACTATACAAACATTAGCATTATCATTCAATCATTATGACTTAAAAGAAATTTTCTACTCATGCATTCTGTTGTTCACTTCGACTGGTTTACAACTGTATAACTTCACCTTAAAAGAGAAAAGCTTGAGAAACTGAACATTTAAGATATCTCGGAGAAGAGAGATTCCAAATAAGAAAAGAATTCTTCAAATTACATGAGTGATGTTAAGTTTTCTTAAGTAATGATATATTTCAGTCAATCTGACTACTCCGACCCGCCGAAAGACACATGGAAAAACTTGAATGACAGCACCGTCGCGGCAGCAATACTGGCGGGAACTGTGGTCGAGTCCTAACTGCCAATCACCGGCCACGATACAATCCTTCCCTAAGGAAGTACATTCCGTTATCGATGGGAGGAGCCAGAGCCCCACATTTTCGTGTACCCATAGGGGTGGCGAGAACTAACCATCATGACAAAAGTTTCTCATCCTCAATTACGATGTGCCCCCTCCCTCCCGTGGGCCGATATATTTCAGAACGAGGAATATTTTTAAATACTGATGTTTTATGCTATATATAATCGTAATGCGTATGCATGTGCATGTAAGTATTGGTAGAAGAATGCAATTTTCTATAGATATCGGAAATATTAATTTGAACAAGTTTTGTAAAGAATTCAGTTATTTCACCATTTTTCAAGATTTTGTAAGATTTATAAATGCATTACCATTTTCTGGCACTCTGGTCTTTTAATAGCTTATTGCTATGTAGATATTATTCATAAAATGTACATTGAAAGACTGGTTCAAACACCAGTCTGAGGGTCTAAAATGTGATCTAAGTCAACAAATTTGCTTTTTAATATCTTTGAGACTATGGAACTTTGTAATGAATGCAAAAAATGTAATGTATGTAAGAAAGAATACCTTACTGACATTTTTATACTATAGTGGCTGTATAAAAAATAATTTTTGAAATTTTCATTATCAATTTCTAAAATATTTAAATTAGGCAAATGCATATCTTAATTAATTAAATTTTGTAACTGGAAGTATGCTCCCAGGTGCAATACTTCAGAAAATAAACGTTTATTCCATTTTTTAGGGACACATTATATGAGAATAGTATATCATCATTTAACAAGCAATACCACAAATTTCAATTTTCAAAATGCCATTAGAGGTTGAAGAAATTAAAATTTTTGCAATCCATATTGAATATTTCTAATTCTTTTCACATTAGACACAGAGCCGGATTATTAAATATGTAAAGTAAGCCATTGCTACGGGGCCATACAATTAGTGACCCTCAGCCTTCAGTATTTTTGGAGGGTATTTTGAAAGTTATTTAATTTTGTGCTTTCATTGAAATATAAAAGCAACGCAATCAAACCTATGCAAATTAAAATCAGGTATCCTTTAAATTAATTTTAAAACATTATTCTAATAACATTCCTAATTGCCATTTGCAAGCTTTGATATGGTGTTATTTTACATTCTAGATTGTGGGGTCTTATAATTTTAAAAAATACCCCTTCCTGTTATGAAATATTATCTAAATCATGTTAAGAAAAGTTCTGCCATTTTTTTTTTACAAATTTGTTTAAAATTACTTTAAAGTTAAAAAAAAATTTTATACGCGATATACTGAAATCAACTTCCTAAGAAATGATCTTTAACTAAGCCTTTTGTTATTTCAGTTCTTCAATATTTGCTACTTAAAATGCTTATAAAGAGGATTAAATTGAAATTGATAAATATTAGGTTCTGAAAGTGAGGGAAAAGGAAGCCATACGATTAGCATTACCTAAGGGACCCTAGAATGTTTAATGCAGCTCTGATCAGACATGGGCATGAGATTATATGTTCATATCGGATGTGAAATTAAATAAATTGTTAAGGATTTTTTTTTCCCTATTGTAAAATTTGGAAGATAAGTGGCACTGTTTATTGCGCGACGATATAAATGTATGAATGAGGCAGAGCTAATTTTCCACCTCATCAATGAATTCTAAGAGTATTTTCTATTTAAATGTGCCTATTTTTCATTTTTCTTGAATTATCATTGAATCACACACAATCTTGAGTT
Organism: Argiope bruennichi; assembly: GCF_947563725.1. Classification (NCBI taxonomy): domain Eukaryota; kingdom Metazoa; phylum Arthropoda; class Arachnida; order Araneae; family Araneidae; genus Argiope; species Argiope bruennichi. The sequence goes on from NC_079163.1 coordinate 59,409,197, forward strand.
ATATATGAATCACACATTAGATCAAGAGTTGTAACAAAATGGAAAAGCGAATTTTCAATTCATGGTATATTAGTTAACGAGCCTGATGGTGTTACACTTTACACTGATTGATCATGAACGTAGATGGACAAATATGACATATAACAGCAGTATAAGTGAAAAAAATACCTTTAAGCGTGACTAAAGATTCGTTTTTTGTGTGTTTTTTTTTTGTTTGTTTGTTTGTTTACAATTTTGGAATTTTTATATTAAATCGGTAGCGGCTCGCCCATGCAAGGGCTGCAGAACAGTAGATTCCCTCGAAATTAATGTTTTTAACTGTATTTTCATTTCTTTTTATTTGCTTGCTTTTTCACACTGAGAAATCAATGCTCGTTGCTTATTTTTCTCTTTGCTACATTAATTAGAATACATTAATCAACGACAAAATTGAAAAACGCAATGAAAATGTAAAAATGAAGCGGGAACTGAATCAACGAGCAAGAGAAATGCAGTCGGAGTTGGTTTGCGAATTGCTTATGAAAGTCCACAAAGCAAACAACTTATTTATTTATTTTTGGAGACTAAAAGCTGTCCTTCTCTCTTTCGAATTTAAAGACATGAAAGCTGCAATCAAACCAGCTCCGGTTCGAAGACACCAAACTTTTTTCCTTCTTTTTACACTCTTATTCAAAATTCGCCTACGTTCATTAAGTCTTTTCTCTCCACTATCGTTTGTCTGTCATTTTCCATTTATGAGTTTTGATTTTGATTTTTACTATCTTAACAGAAACGCATTTGTTTCATTGGATATTCATATTCTTTTATTAGACGTCACTCTTCGGGAAAAAGAAAATAAGAACACGGATAATTTTCTAAAATGTTATTCAGATGAACATTTTTATAAGATTATAAATTATGATTAAGAATTACATCTAAAAGATGATTAACTTGACAGATCATTTATTGCATATGTTATCAGTATTCCTTTCTAGACAAGTTTTATGGAGCGGAAAGGATGAATAAAGAAGTGAGGGAAAGAGAAAGTTGTGATATTTTTATCTACTAAATCATCATTTTACCAAATACATAAGACATTTTCCATCGAAAACACTGCAAAGAATTTATGTCATATATATTGGTTACTTTATATTTTTGAGATGCAACAAACTTCATATCTGAAATCAAAAATTTTAAGCTAATTATGATTAAAGTAGCATTTTTAAAATTACAATCTCTTGACAGATATTTTTCCCAGCATTGCTAATTTCTAAGCTGACAAGTGTAAGTGAGCCACTACTGCATGAAATATTCATTAATTTATTCTACTTTCTCGCTACAGAAATACTTCGTGTTGCCGTTTATAAGTTACTAGAAGAATTTCGTTGTCCCTTTTAAAAATCTTTGAATTTCTGTATGATTGTTGCCTGAATTATTCGTTCTTTAAAAACAAATCTCATTGCTGTTATTCGGAACTTTAATTTCTAATTCCGTTTTCGTGCATTATCGAAAGCATTTAAAAAGAAGGCATTGATTATCAAAGGTTTTTCTTTTGTTGTATGTTGTTCCAAGTTAAATATTTATACTTGTATTTCTTTATTCTATACAAAAAATTTAATAAGTTCATTTTACACTGAAATTCAAAGAAAATTATTTTTTTTCCCAGTGCAATATAATTTATCTATCAGCTATCTGTAGAAACTTCCTATTATAAATTTTGTTTAAATGATTATCGTACAGTTATCTGAAGACGATTCCTGCTAATAATTTTATTAAATCTTCCAAAAAATTTAATTAAATTGTGTGTTTAAAATTGTCTACTGTTCATATTTTGCCAGGGTAGTATTCAAAAAATGTGTATCCCTATTTCTAGCAATTTTGATTTAGTGTTTCATCAAATGTGTAATCTTGTTGTTGTTTTATTTAATAAATGTGTCCTATTCTTTATAATAAGTAAATGTAATAGTAATATCGTCATTAAATTTTTTAAAAAATCAGTGATTCTAATCACTTTAAGTGTAAAATACGCATTTAATTAGACATCAAAAATTTAATTCCTTCCAACAGAAAAATAAATTTCCAACAAAAATTTCCTTATTTTGAATATATGAGTAAAATATTCTCTCTAATTCAAAACTACACTCCTGTTCAAAAAATAAACAACAAATGCAAAACTCGGAATAAAACAAAAATTATTTAATGGATATGCGTGAAAGTTGCACACTAGGTAGGTGTGGCATTACTCGATCACATATCAAACAATAAAGCAAAGAAGAACAAAAATGCATATTTTACAGTCGTCGCAGCACGACAGCCCAAATTGGTAGGCAGAATGTGCAATGGGAACCCCACGATAATAATGGGTATGATACATACTAGCTGAAATACATGCGTGGCAACGGCGGAGCATGCTGGTAATAATATCGTTGATCGCTTGTTGTGGCAATAATGACCATTCATGTAATAAGGCTTGTTGGAGCTCGGGAGGGGGGGGAGGAGTGCCTGGAGGCACACTTCAATCTACAGTTTATCTTCCCAACATGTCCTATGGGATTTAGGTCCTGTGATCTAGCAGGACACGCTATCTGTGGAATGGTTTCACACTCCAGATTATTTTCCACAAATCGTGCTCTATGCTGGATCTATTGCAGCGATAAAAGGGCGCACAAGAGAGTGTAAGATTTCTTCGCGATATTGGACAGCTGTGAAGTTAACCCCCATCTAACGAGTGGAGGTCGTTTCGAGCGTTCATTACTATGCCTGCCTAGACAAGTAAACCGCCAATTCTATAATGGTCCCTTTCGACAATGTTTGAAGCCCGATAGCGTTCCCCTGGCTCTCGCCATATCCTTACCCTTCAGGAATCGTTCTGGTTATCAAATTGAGACTCATCCGAAAAGAGACGTGGCCTCACTGCTCTAGTGTCCAACTGCGATGCTCACAGGCCCAATGCAACCGCACTCTGACATGCGCTGGGGTCAAAGGCACACGACAGGTCGTCGTACGAATATGCCGCCTTCATGCAGTTTGCGCGATACAGTTTGGCTGGATAAGTGCCTTCCTGCAGCAGTTGAGAGCTGTGATGTCTGTTGTCGCGCTGTTAGTGTCCCCCGGCGTATGGTACATTGTAACTGGAATTATCGTCTGACGATGTGGTGATTCTTCGTCGTCCAGACCCATGTCTTCTACTGGTGTTTTGATCCCTTTGATAATGGTTCCACAGTCTATGGGTGGCATTACGAGGCACATTCAGTTCTCTGGCAACAGCAGATTGTCTTACACCAGCTTGCAACAACACCAAAGTCCTCCAACACATCTCATCATGAAAATAGTTTCTTCTGCTCATGCTCTCCGCTTTGGTTATCTCGAATTTTGCAGAATTAGCGCTGCTTGCGAACTGAAGCATACGTTCGGTAAGCCCCTTTTTAAGGCGTTACTGCGTAACTGAGGGATTGCGTTTTATGTTAATTTTGTTTACCCATTTGCATTCGGCGATGCAACCTCTGTCTCATATATCAACCGCGTGTTTTAATTCACCGTTTTGCATGTGTACCTCGCCTTTTCGTTTTTGTTACTTATTTTTTGAACAGGAGAGTGTACTATCTTGAAAATATTGTTCTTAAAAAAAAAAAAGAAACAGTATTCTCGTCTATTTTTATTTGGAAAAATAAGCCTCAGTTTCCTTTTCCAATTTTTCAGTAAACTGAAGCAATTTATAAGAAATAAATTTTCTGTCATTAAAAAAAGCAATATTTTCATCAAGCTGTAGTTAAAACACTTTGATTGGGAGGAAAAGGAAGCATTCCCTATATCTGAAAGAGTTCTTGGTTGTAAGTTATTCTGCAAAAGTGAATATGAAGGCGCATCAACGTAAGTTTTTGTTGCGTTTAATCGTAAAGGGGAAGAAACTACGAAAATGAAATATCTTCTGCAAAATAATTGTTTTCTCAGCTATCTTCAAAATGGAAATTATAAATCAGTTATACTTACCATTAGAGCGCAGACACCCACAATAAATAATGAGACCATTGCCGTGACCCATCTACAGAAAAAAAGTTGCGACAAGTCAGTTTTCAATATGAATAGATATTCAAATGATATGCAGTGTCATGTCTTTTTATATAATAAGCATTTTAAATAATTCATTTAACTCACCTGCCCACTTTGAATCCCACCTCTCCAAAAAAGTTCGTGCCCACAAAATATCCAAGACTATCTGGTATGAAAACTGTACCTGAAAAATAATTCTTCAGTTCAAATAAACATCTCCTGTAAGTTTTACATAATAAATACAAATACCAAAGAAAACTTTTATCCAAAGAGTGGTTCTTTTGCATTTTTCAAAGAATATGGGAAAATATCCAAAAAATAAATGTGCGCATCCTAAAAATTTATATTGAAACATCATATAAATTATAAATAAAATAATCGGAGACTTCGCGAAAGAGGGAGTACGGGAGTTGCTCATCATTCGACAATATTTGAAGGGATAACAAGATATTTTACTCTGGAGAGTGAACAGTGCAGTTGTGGTGGGATTGGCACGGCACTTCATTATGCTACGAAATGCATCCTCACAATCTCTTGGCATATGAAAAAAAAAAAACCATCGCCAAACCATGAACAAGAATGGCTGAAAAGAGTCGTCACCAACTTCCTTTCCAGGCAAAAAATCAATAGGATAATTAAATTTATTAGTGAAAATAGAGATATTTTCTTGCCTCCCTAGCTCTCAACATGAAGTGTCATACTGCCGACGTCCTGGCATAGGAGTAGCGCGTCTTCATCGTGATCTGGGCGTCCTGGGTCCGAGTCTCGGTTTGGGCATGGTTGTTCTATCTGTGAGATGTGTGAATGTGCCCCCATGTAAAAAGAAGCTGTGCAAGCGAATGAGTGTTGCGTGAGTAGCAAAGTCGTACTCTTGGCCCTAGTTGGCGCTACTATAAAAACAAGAGACGCTCCTCCACCAGCTTAAAATCGCTGTCTTCGTAACAGCGGGCTTGTCCATGGCAATTGCCATAAGAAACAATAACAACAAAAGTGTCATACTCACAAAGATTAAAGGGAGGGAAGCATCACAGTCTTTTCTCATACATTATCATTCATAAACATCAATCAAACAGAGTTTCTATTTGTTACTATTAATTAAATTATTTTCCAATTGATTTTTATAAAGGCATCCTCATCAAATATGTTATGATAACAAGTGAACACAGAATTCATGAGTTTTTTCATACAGTGTATCTTTCTGCATACAATTATTCCAAATTTTTCTTTAATTTTTAAAAGTTCACAATCCTTGTAAACGGTTTCATGTCATTATCGTTTCTTATATGCTTGTAAATTCTGTACATAGTTAGTTTTGTTTTTTCTACTGTAAATATTTTGGTTTTTAAATAAAATTCCCGTAACATGCCCCATCACACCGTTCAGTGACCAGAATGGTTATGGATACGGGAGTATGAGACGGCGTTCTGTTCTGCATGTCGACGATATTTGGATAAATATGAATACAGTGTAAGATAAAAATGAATGAATTTTTATTTTCCAAATCGTTATTTTTGTGAAATATTTGCTGACATTTTCTTGTAATAATTCAGTTTTCTTATGAAAAATGCATTGCAGCTATGAAAGCGGCAAAACTATAGTTGCTATGTAGGAGAAGGTGCTGGTTCTGCATGATGACAATGTAATGTCCGTGTACACCAAAATCGATTTCTTATAAACTCAGAAATATGTTATCTTTTTGCAGATGAGTAAATACTCTATATTACTGTTATAAATATCTATCGATTCACTAACGGCTGCATTTATCAAATCACGTGAGCATTAAATGGAAAGTAATTGCGTAAAAAGTGATAATCTCAACTAAGATATAAATGCCAACAGAAAAAAAATCGGTAGAGACTATAAAAATTTCTAATTGTGTATGCGCCATATGATTGCTCCAAACTAAGAAAAAAAAAACGAACGAATTTTCGCTCATAAAACTTCAATTTAAAAATAACTAGGTTTCATCGATTCAAATTGGAGATACAATGAAAATATTAATCCTGGTTCTAAAAGAAAGTTTCAAATTGAGTTAATGTGCCTTGAACGCCAGTCTTGGACATCACCATGATGAAAAACGCTTAGTTAATGCAAGACATAAAGATGGCATCTATTCTCAGATTTTTACATATCTCGAAAATTCCTTGAAATTATTTAAATTGAATCTATTTACTCTGGCATTTGGCTTGCTGATAAAGTTTGAACTCCAAATAATTCGAATTATTTCTCTAGATTGTTGAATTTCATATTTGAATAATTCGTCAATAATTCTAATACATTTTATTAATAGAATGTAGGGCCGGCGTCCTGGCATAGGGGTAGCGCGTCTTCCCCGTGACCTGGGCGTCCTGTGTTCGAGTCCCGGTTTGGGCATGGTTGTTCTCTTCCTTGTGTTCTCTCTGTAAGGTGAGTGAATGAGTCCCCCTGTAAAAAGGGGCTGTGCAAGCAAGTATGTGTGCTATCTTCATTTGAGCTAGAAGTCAGACTTCTGCCCTCGGGTGCTCAGGCGTCTTTACCCTCAGAAGCTACTTGACAAAAATTTGGCTTAAATAGCCACACGAAAAAAAATTATGTAGGAACTAAAAGTCGTATGCATTTCTTAGTCTTTTTTTATAATTTAATTGTGCTCTATATTGTCTTTTCAGTGATTATATTTTTTAACTGGAAATATTCTTGATTTATTAGAAAGATTGTAGAAAGATTTATAAGCGATTAATGAGAGCAAAAATTCAATTATTGGAATTCTAGTTTCTGTTAAATTTCAGACCATTTTTTCTCTTTTGCCTTATTTTTCTCTTATCAGTTATGAACTTTAAAGCTTAGATTTTTACTCCATCGAATCTGTTTAGCAATTTGACTAAAATTTTGGTATACAACTGAGGGAAAAAAGAGTTGCCCAGCTTTATTATGCTATAAATCAGCTTATAAGAAAGCTAAAATTACCATTTTAAGGATAGCAACATATACTTAAAGATGATGTGCCTCTTTTTTGATGTCTTGAATAAATTCTACAGGGAAAAAGTACCCTGAGTATAAACTTTGGGGAATAAACCATGATTACGGCGGGATATATTTGTCTTTTCTGTTAAGGATTCGTTTCTACACTTAGTGCTAAAATTCCTTCCTTAAGGTAGGTTCACACGAAGCCAACTATTGCGCGCAATAGAAGATCACGCCTACTTCAGGAAAATCACGTGACTGCAACAGGACAATGGCAAATGGTTGTCCCGTCGGGACAATTATTAGCCATTGTCCCATCGACGTTGTCTCAACTGTTCACACGGGAACAATACAGGTATAATAGCAGAGAGACAACAATTGCGCGCAACTGTTAGCCTCGTGTGAACCCACCTTTAACCATAATATGATATAACCCTTTTGCGCACGCGCAATGGTGACATCAGGAAAAAATCCCATGATTCCACAGAAACAGAAATTTCAGTTTCAGTGCAATTTTGGTTGATGAAGTGTAAGAACGGAACCAAAGAAAATTGTATCTATATAAAGAATTCGTGCACGTAAAATGAAATATGTAAATATTTATAAATAATTATCTGTGCCTATGTCCTCGTCTAGAAAATAAGAGATGATAAAAATGAGAATGCTTAGATTAATGATTTCGATGCTTATGTGAACTAATTTATGTTGGGATACCTCAATTCTTCTGATTTAGAAGTTCCAGGAACGACAGGTAAGAGTGAATTTTCTTACATTTAGATTTTGAGGCCTAGGAATCCCAATACATTGATTAGATATGTCTGGGCGCCAGTAATAGTATTTTTTATTTTTGTGGCATTTTAAAAGCATTTGTAAGATCACAATCTACATACTAAAATCGACTGATGCTTCATGCATGACAAAATATTTGTAATGCAAATATCTGTGCGAAGTTTCTTTCCGACAAAGAAATATTCAAAAGCATTAAAAATTTTGTTTAAATTGCGTCTGAGCCTGAATCGCCATTACTCTGAAAGCATCGGAATGAAAAGATTTTTTTTACATGAGAGAAAGAGATAGAATTCAATATATTTTTATTGTTTAAAAGAAATATTAATTTCAGTGTTAAAACTAATATCTTACCGATAAACAGGGAAGAAAGTAACTGATTTTTAATCTTTTTTAGCTTTATTTCTTTATTAGCATATACCATTTCTATTATAATTGCTTACTGCTCATAAATAGACATGAGATCCGCCACTTTATTTTGCGAGCATAATAAAGAAGTGCATTTCGTTCGCTGGTAAATGTAAATCAGCTTTCTTCTATGCTTTACCGACAGCTTAATATTATATACAAATGCTTTTTGACTGCGAAAGAATTCATTATGCGAAGACACGTATACAGGACACGTGCTTATTACAGACGGGGAACGCAAAATTCAAAATATCATTCCAAACGTTCATCCATTTATTCTAAATTTATTTTCCATTAATGTTCTACTTTTCAAGCTATTATTCATCACATATTTTGCTCCGTTTGACATGAATGGAAATTTTAAAGCAAGTATAATAACAGGAGTAATTATATGTATGCGTGAATGTGTATATGTATGAGTGTATGCAAGTGTATGTGTGTGTCTATATGTATGTGTCTGTAGTTATGAGAATAATTATTGTATAGGATGTCTAGAAATATCCAATTTTAATAAATGAAAATTTACATTAAAGCTTTTTTTTACTGAACACATTTTAATGAATTCAAAGAAATTGACATTTATCAACTTAATGTAAAAATGGAATAATAAAATCAATGGAAAATTACGAATCGTAATAATACATAGAAATATAATTTATCAAAACAAACAAATTAGAAATAAATATTAAGTTAAAGGCAAAAATAGAACCAAAAAGAAAGAAATGATGAATCTGGCATGAAGACTTTTTCAAGGGTCACCCTCAGGCAGGGATTTTTTTTCTGTGAGGGGTCTGACTTTCGTCCAAAATATTGACCACTCGTGACCCGAAAATCCTAAGAAATTGAGGTTTTGCTGATAAGAATTAGTATCATAAAATTAAAGACACTAAATTACACAACACCTACTTCTTATCGTATTTACCTACCATAAATACCTACTAAAGTTTTTCTATTTGAAATTTCTATTTTTAAATCTAAATAGGTAGTTTTATGTTGATTTTTGTTCGTTTCAGTTAAACTTAAATTTTTTGAATAACAATCAATAACAACATTAGCATTATCTATGTATAATAAAAGTAAGTCATCAATAAATCTCCAACTGTTTAATAAATTATGTTTAATTATTTTTTCTCATAGTAATGCAAAAAAATATTGGCTAATGCACTTGAAAAAGCTGTCCCCATTGGAATTCCCTTGACTTGTTTATAAAAATTAATTCCGTTACAACATAATTTTTGGAAATATTAAATTTACGTAATTCACGATTTTTATTTTACGATAAGAAATGAATTTAACTTCAAAGTAATGAAACTTAGTAATTACCTTTCTAATTTAAACTCTAAAGTTGTCAAAAATTCGATTCTCACAATTTAACAGGATTAAAAAAAATCTATAATAGCAAAATTTCTTGTATTGAAACAACAAACAATCTCATTAAAAACTCAACTTCTAATGATTTTCCCAAAGAACTTTTGCTATATAGAAGTTTTAATAAGAGAAGATTTATCTATTTTCTAACATATTTTTTTCACAACTAAACATATGCCTTCTAGTTTATTTCATTTTGGTTGTTAACTCAATAGAAGGCGCTGAGATCGTTTTATTTATTTCTTATGATGACGAGGCACTTTGATAAAGCGTTATAGGCTTATGCAGATTGAAACGCGGAAGATTGAATTTAATGCAACGTTGTGGGCCCGCACTGATAGGTTTATTTTCTTCACAAGTTTTTAGAATTTTTAGTTCCAACTGGTATGTTCTTTGCTTTTATATTTTATTGATGTTTTATGATAAAGTTGTCTTTTTGTAGTTTGATTTGGTTCAATTTTGTTGTGGTCTTGCTTAGATTTAAAATTTTGAAATAATATTTTGCTTATTATTGCCTAATTTATTGTCTTTGATTTTATGATGCTAATTCTTATGATTATATACAATATAATACTGATTACAATTACTTCAAACTTATGTTCTGAAATCTGTGACCTTTGTAAGAAATATGGAGCATATAAACAAATATCAATAATTTTAAATAAACACAGTCGTTTTCTTGTTACAAAATATAGAGCTCGTTATACATTTATTATAAAGAGAAATAATTTTGTCGGCATATTTATAAAATAATTACAATCATAATTACAATATTTACTACGATATGAAATTCCAAAATTTTCCAGTAATTTCTTATAAGTTTCATTATATGAGCCGATGAGTGAAAATTCCAGTTTGCCACAAGAACAGACTTCACATATCATTCACATTTAAAAGTAACAACTAATAATTATTGTGGCAATGAAAAGAATAATTTTTTTAAACTGATTTAATATTTTTTGTGCTGAAGAAATTTTTTATATATTCTTAAATTACAATGAGGGAAAACTTAAGAAATACGTGATCAGTAGTATTTCGATGCCAAATAAAATGCTGCTAACATTTTGAAACTTGTGCATGCGCCACTAAATGCATCGTTTTACAGACAATATAGAAATATTAAAGTATCAAAATAGTACACTTGGAATGAGCTGAAATTTTGCATTCTTCCATTAAGTGGCCTTGTCTTTCGATTTATGCCCGAATTTAAGATAAATGAATGATAAATATGTACTCAAAATGTGTAGAATTCTATGCTTCCAAAACAAACAAAAAATTAGTTCATTAAGTATATTATTTCTTCAAGATATGAATAAAAATCATAAATTTGGTTCGCTCATAATTTAAAAACGAACTGACTTAGACAAATGAAATTTGGTTTCCGGTAAGAATTTTCTATGTAATTTTAAAATTTCATCAGAAAAATGAGTGGTGTCATTGAGAATTTTTGAAGTTTGCTCTGATTGCAATATATAAGCGATTCCTTATAAAATTTCTAATTAAAAAATCTTTAAAATTACGTTGATTTCTTTCGAATGATAACTTATGTATGATGAACAATGTCAAAATGAAGCTGTCTGGTGTTTGTTTTTTTTCCGCGAATTTGAAAAAGGACTAGACAGAAGTTATTTTTCTGTATATTCATCCTACGTTCATTGCTTACTCGAGAATTTTAAACACTTAATTAAACTTTCTCGAGTAATGATTATTTTTTAAATATTTATCCATAAATAATAATGCGTTTTAAAATTCATAGCAAATTGCTTGTTAATATAACGTAGAGTATATTTTTAGCTATATTGGAGAAAGAGATCTAAAAGTTTTCGAGACATTATACATAAGGATTCTCTTATAAAATCTTTATTATTTATGTACTTTGAATGTATTTAAATAAAGTGCATATATTTAATGAATCGTCAATAGCGATAAAATAATTAAAATTTTTACTATAATTCGAGCAAATTTACTCTACATCTTTAGTGTTTTGAACCTTTAAAAAATGGTCCTTTCTAGAAAAGAAAAATAATTCTTTAACTGAATTGATAAAATCAATTTAGAGTGTCATTCAAAAATGTTTTAAAAGAATTAAAATATTTACAAACTGACTTAATCTCTCTAATTTCAAAAAAAAAAAAATTCTGGAAATTTCAAAAGCAGGATTTAAATTATGAATTGACTCCAGCTTCAACTTTCAAAATTGTTCGTATCATTCGAACATCGCTGTTTTAAGAATCTTGCAAAAGATAATTTAAAGCACTGAAGTTAGTTTTTAATCATATTTAAATAATCGTAACGAATCCTCCTGGATTATTTATTCCTGCCTTTTCATTAAAGACATAGTGATAGACTTGGCTTTTATAATATCGTAAAAAAGTGATCATAAAGTTCTGTAAAACATTTGATTTAAAGAAAAAAGCTTCTTACTATCTGTTATTATTCATAAAAATAGATTGTATCTTTATAGAACGTTTTGTGGGTTATTATCATTCATGATTCTTTATTTTTATATCATTGATTTTATAACCGTTTTTCAAGATTTTCCCTCCTAAGTACTTTCGTTGCATTCTAAGCCCTTTAATCATATGCAGTACAGAGACAGATTTTGTATATCTTCAAATTTTCGTTTAAAAACTGCCAATCGAAAATTTTATACTTCCCAATACGAATACGTTTGTAAATTGGGCACTATGAAAATATTTTCCTAATTCGACAACATTTATCGTTAAAAACGGCATTTTTGCTGTATATCTGCTGTCATGTCCCAACAAAAAAGTAATTATCACCATGTCTTTGACAATAATAGTAACATTTTCATTCTGCACTTGTCACTGAATTATTTTTAGAAGTGTTACACAAATTACAATATCACTGCATTAAATCATGAATTCGTATTTGACCGAAAAATTTTAATTTTTATTAAAAAGGTGTCAAGTGATATATATTTTAAAATAAATTAACTATCAGATTGTTTTCAACTTCTTAAAAACCTTCAAATATGTGATTTAGTATTATTGAAAAATCAGTTCTACTAGATTTTTTTAAACAAGCACATTTAAGCTGTAGAATTAAGGTTCCTAAAACTTTTTCTCTAAACTTTTAGCTTTTTCCGCATAAAAGTGTAATTATACAAGTACTAATTTCTAGCTAAATTTTCAGTCAAAACAAACTTTCATTCATAAAAGAATATGTATTCGGAAATGCATTCAGTCTTCTGATTGTTTTTATCAGTGATTATAATGCATAAAACTTTATTTGTTCCCCTTCCAAATCTATATTATTACCAAAATACCAAATCGAATATACTGCCTTACGATACTACAAAAATAACTAATGATCTTTAATGATGATTAGACTAATCAAAGAATATTTTTGCCTCCTGTGCAAATCGTCAGTCAATTGATGTGATCCCATTTTTTAAAGCCTGAAAAATGAACAGCTCTATCTATAAGCACTTAAAAGGAGGCTTCAGGAAAATACACCGTGTGTTTAGAGGAAGTAAGTTCTCTTCGACGAAAATACTTATTCGTTATTTCATGCATATCTTTGATTATCCAATAACCAACTAATTTCTGGCTGTCATTTCTATCTATGATTATCTTAATTACAGAGAAGAATTTCCATTAATTGCTTAGGCATATTCTAGGACGTTATTGCCTAATACACAGGGTTTAAATTCTAATCTTGACTCGCTAGCTAATTTCTAAATCGTTAAAAATAGGCTTATACTTCCAGCTGGAAAAATGCTTTAAATGACATTAAAAATTGTATTTTACGCTGTTTCAAAGAAAATAAAATGCTGAAAAAAAACTAAAGAAATCTAAATTTTTGCACAATCTTCCGGTCCTAGTAGTTATATTTAGTAAAATATTTTTTGGCAGGCTAACATTTTAAACACACACACAAAAAAAAAATCCGTTATGCTTGAATCAAAACTATTCCATGGTGATATTCAAAGCTTCATAATTCGATCAGTTTTGATAGCAGAAGAGGTTATTTTTTTTATCTGAAATGTTAGTGCGCCTAAAATACTTAAATATGATTATTACATCTAAATTTTTACAGTCTCTCGATCATATTTAACTGTCATAACAATAATAATTTTTTCATTAGTAAATTTGTTGACTAAAACATAAAACACGATTCTTTGCGTAATCTAAAAAATTGGCAACTGGAGCTATACGCCTATATTTAATAGTTTAGAAATTAACTATTAGACCACGATTAGAATGGACACTCTTTATATTTTAGAAAGGAATACCAAATATTGAATTTTAGATGCAAGATACAAAAGCAATTTGCAACTTGCTTATTGTGAAGTCAATTTTTCTGTAGTGTGCGTGTGTGTGTCACTAGTTTAAATTAACGTTTTTTAAATCTTATGGCTTAACCTTTAATTAATTGTGCTTTTAATTGTTAAATGAATGGTTTTAAACAGTTTTATTTTCCCCCTTTTAATTAAATGAATAAGAAACAACCGAATACTAAAAAATAATAGATGAGATCAACTGCTAATATTTATTCCATTCATATTAATTTATGAGAAAAATCTTTCTAGGTTTTTCATCAAATTACTGGCAAAAATTTTCTTTAAAAAATCTAGAAAAAAAATATATTCTCCTATTCATTTGCAGCATCTGCTGAACTCATTGTTCATTTAATCATTTAAATACATTTTTAAAGAAAACCTCCTTACCCAGCTGCCATCTTGGAGGAGACATCGATTCCATCAACCAAATAGGTAAGCAAGGTTCCAAAATCGCAATGGAAAAGGTTGATATGCTTATAGCACCTGAAAAGAAATGTAATCAAGCAATGTAGTGGAAAAATAGTCTATAGCAAAATGTTGTCTTAAAAGGTAAAATAGTTTTCAGTTATGTAAAGGAGAACAACTTCCCCTTGAAAAGTTCAAAGAAGGATCTCTACTCAAGAGAACGACGCAAGCCAAGTCGCATATTACTGCCAAAAGAATTTTTCATTTGGAAGAAAAAACAAATACTAGATCATGCATACAAATTTTAATATTTTGTCAATTTACTTGTCAGTGGAATCTTGTACGTCACGAAATTTCTCATTTTTAGCAGGCCAAACGTTGTGGCCGGGTCACGAGATATCTCGTTTTCATGTTTTTTAGACTCAGTCGATGCATAATCAACCAGAGGCAAATATTTAACACATTAAGGATCGCAAAGAAATCTGTAAGACGTACTCTGGGACAGCACGGTTTTGGGCAAAATTGTACGTTCTAAAATTACCGTAACTTTGTTATTTATGAAGCAATAACAGACGGGGCACTCAACACGAGAAAACTCGTGAGTGGTCAGTAACAGATAGGACACGAAACGCGTAAAAATTCGTGAGTGGTCCTTAATGTCATAAAACAAGATACTGCTGCAAATCATGCCGAACACCATTGCACAAGGGTATGTGCTTTACCAAATATCACACTCTAAAGCGTTATTCAAGTCTGTGAAATAATTAATAGGTATATTTGTAAAACATCTTATATAATAAATACATGTGTAAAATACAGAGTCATATTTAAGAATACTTTATGTAAATATAATACCAAATGCAAATTAAAAATATGCATATATGCATCCTATTCCTGTCAAGCATGCTTCTAGAGCGTTCAAAAATGTGCGGGCCCTGGGTGCGCGTTGAGCGCTGTACGCAATATGTTAAATTGACGATGAACAAACTCTACAAAATTCGACATCAAAATGATATTTAATAATTAATTTCTTGGTCATTAAATAAATATGAAATAGTAAGGGATGTGGTAAAGACAAACATTTGCACCATTAAAGAAAATTTTTGAAAATTTTGCTTTTTGTAAAACAAAATCTATCCTCTCTCATATCTATATTTCTGTTTAACATTTTATTTGTAGTATTTTAATGTCAGCTACAAATGCATGGGGAATTAAAAAGTAAAATACTTTTCTAAGGACATGTAATTTTTTTCAAAATATTGATTTTCATCATAAATATATTACATTTTCGCTGATAAATATTTCTTACCCTAAACTGATTTTAAGGATATGTGTTTATTTATTAGTCGAACAATATAAAACTGTTTTGTGGTCAAAAATTTTCTATTACTTTTCTGCAAGAAATCCTGAAACTTGTAAAAATTGACCATCTGAATCGAAAATGCATGGATAACAAACTATGGAGTCGCATCAAATGGGCATAAATAAAAAAAATTAAAAAATCCGTTTTTCTCCAAATCTGTTTCATCTACAGAGAATCCTAAACCTCTCTCAGAACAATGGATTCCAGAAAATAATAAAAGTTGCGATGAATTGGAAGAAATCCGGCCAGAAAAGCGAACCCTCATTAAACCATTCCACAAAAGCACCGAGTTGAAAGACTTTAATTGGCGTCATTTGTCTCCGAACACATATTCGGACTCGCGTCATCAGTTTGTCCTCATTATCTCAGAAGGAGTAAAGGCGTAATATTTGTTGCACCCTTCTAAAAATGAAAGTTGCCTTAGAGGCTTCTTAAGCTATAAAAGAAAGCTTGTAACCTCACGCGCGGCTAAGGTATTAAATGAAGGTTACGTCTATCGAACATCACTTTGCTTCAGAAGAGGGAAACAGGATTACTTTGGGGCGATAAGTTTTCGTGAGATGGATTTATTTTATTTTGTCAATCCACACATGTCAGGGAAATAATAGTGTTCGTATTGATTCTGTTATGCAAATAATTGAAAACGAAAGTTACAAGCGATTTTTTTAACTATCGTTCACTCCCTCGCACAAAAATTTTCTTGAATAATATTCGACATGCTAGATGCCATTCCATGCTTTTTGTGCAATTCTTTATTGCTTTAAAAATAAGTAGAAGAACCGTTTGAAAATTTTAAAATCAGAATAGAGATTCGAAATTTAAAGTATTGAAATTAAAATTATTACTCTAAAAATGTAACATCTTTAACCCCTTCGCTTACAATGACGAGTCTGACGCGTGGATCGAATTACTGAATTATTAATATCTATATCTGCAGTTAAGTGAAAGTATTAAGTAATTAAAAACACAATTACAATTCACTTGGAAACATTTCAATACCTGCCTGTTAGTCTGTCGATTGCTGCTCGTTTAAACGAGATTGCTCAAAGATGTAATAAGCTAGATATATAAAATTTGGCATTAAAACTGTAATTTTGTGTGTCACAATTCTATCAATTTATATCCAAAAAAACGGTTTTTTATTACTGTAAAGTAACTAAAACATCAATTGCCATTTTGAATATTTTTAATAAAAGTATTCATCTGCATTACAGACACTATATGTATGCAGCCATGAGGGCAATCATAGTTTTAAAAAAAGCAATAAATAAAAGGGTCAAATTACTATTAATTTGCATACAAATTCTGCGATAGTGCCGCTTTCTTTTCGAATTTATTACAAACACCAAAAACCATAGAAAGAAGCTTGAGAATACAATTAACAGGATTACATCAAATATGAACTATGACTTTGTAATGACACTTTTCAAAATGGACTTTTGAGATAAAAATATATCATTGATTGTAATTAGAACAATTTTTATCGCCCTTATTTGAAAGTTTATAAAGGCAATAAGGCAATAAAATATAAATGATTCGTTAAAAATCGCAAGCCAGCAACAGAAATAATCATCTAATTAAATTCTTAATATCCTGCATCTATTATACCAACTGATTAAATATATTTTTGATAAGATAGGAAATATCACTTCATGTGAAAATCATCTGATCTGCAAATTATCCAATAGCGATTTCATAATAGTTAAAAATCACATATCGCTACGACTCGATCGATAGAAACGTTTAGAAATAATAGTCAATCCTTCAACAAGCAGACATGTTAAGGTATTTTCAATCGGAATTGGAAATACTGCATGTTTTTGGAAATATTTTAGAACTATTATAAATATGCAAGTAATTTTTGGTTAACCCCGAAGTTTTAGTTTCCCAGGCTTGCTACCATGTAAAATTTTTACTATGTTACATTTCACTTTTTTTATCACAGCCGTATTTAAAAATTTGAAAAATATTATTTTTAATTTTAAAAAATTATTTCATCTATTTGTGTAGCAAAATTATGTTTAAATGAATTTAAAAAATTTAGAAATATAATTTCAGAGATATCGCCAAAAGTTTTCATGATTCATTTAACATTGGAAACTTTATAACTCTTGAAATTTTCATCAGCAGCTTACAAAAAAAAATTTTTTTTTTTTGGGGGGGGGGGGGCTATTTTCATGATGAGCAACCTATTGAGCGAAAAAGAAATTGGTAGGCGCAATGGAGAAATTTCGATGTACTAATTATGATAATTATCTCAGTTGATCAATGTACCGATCTAAACAAACCTATCCTCTTGAGCCATTTCACTCGACATCAGTTTTGTGAAGAGGCGATAATTAATAGCAAAGTTAGGTGTCCCATTATTTTTGTTGATGACTGTATTTTAGGTTTGTTCTATGAGCTGAATATTTTAAACAGTTCAAAGAAAATATGGTCAATATCCTTTTCTTGGCTGCAGAAATGTGAGTAAGGGTTACCATCTCGTTCAAAGTAGGCTCGGAAAGATAGCCATCCGGGTAATTACACTTATTATTACATCCTCTTTTTTTAAGCCAAAGAGTAAGGGGGGAATGGAAGGAATATTCTCTAGAATTTTTGAGTACTTTCAGTGTGATAAATTTGTTACACATTTTGATGCGAGATTTTCTTATGATTTCTTCAATTCTATCTAACTATAGGTTTGACTTTTGTGAGAGAATCCACTTTTTCATTTCAAGAAATGGCGAATGTCCAAGAGTTCGAAACAATAGAATCTTTTGGTTCGGTTTTTCTCTAATTAAAAATTTTTTTAGCTATTCTGTTTTAATTATTCGCAGTGATTAAGAAGATAAGCTTTTAAAAACGTGAAGATCGTAGAAACTGCCTCTAAGCAACAATAACTTATTTTGGGAAATTAAAGGTCATCAGTGGCTCGACCAATCGCTAGAGATTCGGCAGCAAAAATGGAATTGATGGGATGGATTTGATAAGAGAAGGATTGATATAAATAAAATGCTTAATTATAATAACTAGGCGTTTTAATGTCAACTGTTATTAAAGCAGTATTCCAACAATTGCAAAATTTATATAACCTGCAAATAAATCATTTTCACGTACTATGGTGCAACGTGAGCTTTGGATATGCCAACATGCATATAAATAAACATATATTTTGAAAATATTTTAAAATTGTTTATTTTATTTTTAAATTGAATTCCATTAAATAAAATCTAACTAAAAGCGAGTAAAAAAGACTTAAGGTGAGCTAACTGGGCACTGAAACGGTAAAATTATAAAAATACGAAACTAAATTAGATCACATATTTACAAAAAAATACTGCAACAAGTTTAAAAGACAGCTTCTAAAAACGCATGTCAAAAGCTGCTACGTAACAAATTTAACTCAAGCAAAAGTAAAAATGATCGAAGAAAATTACTTTTAACTTCAGCATTGGTAAAAGCGCATGAATGATAAATACTATAACTAAACAGAATAGCTTAATATTTCAACGGAAAAAGACATTGTTATAAAAGGATTAAATAATTTTAAAAAGTTGATTAAAATTAGAGAAAACCGTCTTTTAGAAAGAAAATTTGTCACTAAAAAGTTAATTTTCAAATTTTAAGATGGCTTAAGAAGAATTTTTGTGGAATGATTTTTTCAAAAGTTATGGCTGGAAAACAGAAAACTTTCACCAATCACCCCACTTCTACCCCTTTAAAAGGCAGTAAATCGATTCTAGATGCTAAGAAACATTTAAAAATCGCGTGTACCAAATTTCGTTCGAATCCGTGAAGTGTGGCATTGCATACATTTCAAACAAACAACAAATTTTCAATTTTATATTTATAGAATGAAATTCACATTTAAATATTCCATACCTTTTTAAAGTTTGCTTTGATAATTTTAATAAAATTATATAAATTTAGATTTTTTCTTCTTTTACTTCTTTTTCTTCTTTATTTTAAGTAAACATTTACAATAATAATTTTATAAAGTAAATTTTAATTCTAAATTTATAATTTTGTTTGAAAAACTAATTTTTAATTCATTCTAAATTATTTCATAAAATAAGATTTATTGCATTCCTTTTGTTGCGATCAAAAATGCAAACATTTGAAGATTGTTACCTGCTGCAAGTAATATGTATGGATCACGAATCAGCTTCCTTATACTTGTTCCAACCAGAAGTCTCTGAAAATAGAAGTCACTTAGTAAAGATAAACCATCATATGTTTTCGAGTCAAATTGAGTAAAAATTGATAGCAGAACTTACTTCAGGCTCTAAACGAGGGCGTAAAACCACCAGAAGCAAAACTAAAAAAAAGATCATTTTTATTTGCAACGGAGCATCTATTTAGGAATCGATAACTACTTTATAATCATTGACCTACCCGCATCAAGGAAAAGGAAGCCAGAAACAATCAAAAGAGGTGCACTTTGACTAACGAAGTCATACAGAACTCCACCAAGTGGATATCCCACTAAAAAATTGCAAAGAAAATTTCAAAGCTAGAAATTAAAGATTTTTCAAAGATTGCAGAATGTATTTACCTAACACTCCAGCTGCAATTCCTCCCATTATAATACCCATAATTCGGCTACGCTCTTGATCATCTTGGTATCGGTCCGCTATGACAGCCATCCCTAGATTACATAACAAATTTCATAAAGATTAAAAACTAACATGTTTTCAGTAGGAAAGAAAATGAATTTTTAACACAAAGAGATTTAGAAAATATACTTCTATCAGTGCAAAAGAAAGCGATTTTTTAATTTCAATTTTTCTGTGTTATAATTCATTCTGAAATTCGTTACCTAATAAAGCAAAATTATGGAATTAAAATTTAATCAAATGAATCCATCAGTTAAGTTCTTAAAATATTAACCCTTTGACTACTAATACGACATATATGTCCAATTAAAATTTTAAAATTATTTTAAATAACTCTTGGCAAATGCAGTTTTGGGGAATTATTTGATAGTTATACCTCATCTTCTGACTTAAAAATCATATTGAAAAAATTCGACCTTATTCAGAATTTTTTTTTCTTTTCTTTTACGTATAAATTGATGAAAAAAGATTTTAAAAATTTCGTAGTCAAATATATGGTCATCCAGAAAACACAATTATACAAAATTTCAAAACTCTAGCTCTAAAGTGAGTGCCAAATCGATAGAATAGAAGCATGGCAAGTTTAATAATACGTTGTAATTGGAAAATTGATCGATCACAACATACTCAAGTCAGAAGTATGTTTCTTCTCTTCAATGAAAAAAGTTGGAATTCTAGATTCGACTAAAAAATTATGAAAATAATTGAAGTTTTACTTTCATTTAAAGATAGTAATTGTGGCATATGACCTATATATCAACATTCCATAATTAATGGAATTGTTTACTTGCAAGTACTACACCTATGGACAAAATATTATTTGTAGATACTGTACTTGTGAAAGAAACATTATTTACAGATATTGCCAAATTTAATGTTCTTTCTGTTTGGTCTTTTACTTTTTTTCTGTAGTACTGTTCTTTTTTTCTTTCTGAGAAATTAAAATGTATTATTATTTAGAGATTTTTTAGATTTCTCGATGAAGATATGCAATGCTTTGGTGTTTTGATTGCCTAATTTTGAGTACTGTTTTTCCACTGAATTTGCTAGAGGTTTATTGTTTTTATGCAGTTGGATTGAAAGATGTTTCACTTATCATTAATTTTAAACAATTTTTTGCTCACATATTTGACTGAAAGTAATAGTTGAAATGTTTTAACTCTTCTAACAATCCTGTTGAAATAATGCGAGCTCTGTGCGACTGTTACCATCTCTTCAAGGCTTGGTTAGTATAAAGATAAAAGTTGGATCCACAGGTCCATATATGGCTACATATTTACATTTTAGCACCTGACTAGTTGTTAGACTGTATGAACTACATCAAGTTTTCCAGTTTCTTTCTTGTATAGGAATTTAAAATGAAATTTCGAAGCTAAAAAATTTTATGAATATTCGAAAGAGTTTTGAAATGGTAGGAAATGGTAAGAGGACAGGACTTAGCGAAGTGGAAAGATAAAAACCTTCTTGACGGCATGCACAATCATTCGATTCAGCCAGCCAGCCAGTCAGTCAGCCATGTCCAGTTGTAAATAAAATTTCGTTCCTGGGACAATGCCCAAGAATTGCGATTAATTTATGTTAAAGTGTCAAAAGTGTGGTGGCCAAGTTGTTCCTTCTTCTTCCCATTCTCTTTACCTAGATTGTGACGATAAATATATTAAGAATTTCTTCAAATGTTTCTATGTTGGGAGGGCAAAGTTTGGATTGTTTTTGCTATTTTGATGGTAGTTTTGAGAGAGTATCACTGCAGATGTTGCAATAATCGATTTTTATATAGCCCATTTTGAAGCTTCTGGTATTGCCAAGAGCTCTGCTTAAAACATACTTTTCTCTAGTAACAGTTTGACCATCCTTTCATGCAGTTTTGTGTTATTCTGCAAAGCCACGAAGGCACTACTTGTATTTCCCTCCATTTTTCAACTATTTATGCAAATATTGTCTTAATAGAAACTGTAGAAATGGGAGATGGGTTTGTACTTGTAGCCTAACCATTAGTCCACAACCCTTAAATTTTTTTAAATCCTTTCAATTTTGTAATGTATCCCTTGTCGTGTAAACAGCCTATTGGATTTATTAATGGAAATTTCCTCGTCTTTGAAGTTTTCCACAGGAAGTGTGCTGCAAACATCTTATTTTACAAGATATTCAGCAAAAACCGAAAACAAATCAGAATTTTGTAATTGTTCAAGAAATTCGTGATTTAAAGCGTGTATCGGAAATACAACATCCTGAATAGTATAATTATACTACTAACAAAAGTGAATCCATTCTCTGCTTTTTTAGTGTCATCAAGGCAGTGAATTATCCTTTGTATTATAATATCAGCACAAAAAAAAAATTCATACGTAATTTTCATTTTTAGTTAATGGTTAGTGAACAGTTGGAGTGAAAGCGAGTCTATTTTTATTTCGGAAAGGCATAAATTGTTCTTTTTTTTTTCTGTCATTTGATTAGCACCATCGGAAAACAGAGGCTTTTTCCTGTGGGACATATTATCCCAAACATTTGGCGCATCTTCGTTTCTCTTCTATGTCCAAAGCTTCTGGGATTTTCTTTTCTATTCTTCTCCTCTGCCTTTTTCTTATCTAATTCACTGAACGATAATGAATCGCTGGCATTTTTTATTTCCAAATGACAGTTTTTCTAAATCTATCCTGTGTTGTTAAAGGAGAATAATAGAATTTCTAGAATAAAGGATAGAATTTTTGTACTCAAATAAGTGTTTGCTTTTTATCTTATCCATTTGGTTTAAAGTAATAAATGTTGCAAAGTAATTTGAATAATATAAATGAATCTGTTCTTGTATCAAACTTATATCAAAACTGAGTGCGGAAATCTGAAATATTTACCTCCTATGCAGATACAAGAAGATCCGATTCCGTGAAGACTTCGTGCAGCGAACAGCACAGAAAATGTGTTTCCAAATGCAAATACTGAAAAACATTTCATTAGTAATTACGTTCGACCTTTGCATCCATTTAACCGTAAACCAAAATTTTTAAAAATGATTTAAGTATAAACAATATATTGATAATGCAAAACAGTTTAAAATAAGTACTTCAAAATATGTTGGAAATTATTTTCTTAATCAGTAAAAATTTCATGTCTAATAGCATACAAAACATAAAAGCTTTCTGACGGATCTGACTAATAAATTGAACATTCTCTTTATTGGAAATACTTTCATAAACGGCTTTCACTGTTGGCTAAAATTTCGATTTAAGCTGAAATGTCATGGCAATCGTAGTTTGGTTACATCCACAGCATGATTATGAAAGGGTATAAATATTCTTTTAGTGTGTTAAAAATAAGTTATTCATTTAATATTTCTGTGAGAGGCTTGAAGATGAATGGAATATCAGCAGGATTCCAACAGTTTTTTGCAGAACGAATAAAGAAAAGTTGACTAACAGAAAAGTGACCTTTCTTATCACAAACATATAAATTATTAGTTTGAATATTCTTTATTTTCAAGTGCGATCTACAAAGTAAATTTATTGCAATCCACCCCAAAACAAAAGAATATATATAGCAAAATGACACTTCTCACCCTCCCCCTTCCTTATTTCACTTATACCTTTTTTTACGATAACCAATGCTGTTCAAACCAAGAATGTTCATAAATTAATAAAAATTAAATACCGATATTCATCCTCCGAATTTTGATGGTTATTCTCAAAAAAAAAAAAAACCGCCATTATTTGGAATGCGTTTACCTACACTTTTTCCAGTCTTCAAGCACTCCTTGGGGGCTATTTTTGGTAGGCCCTTCAGAACTGCTTCCGCGGCTCTTACGACTACTTTTAACGGTGGAAAACGCTTACTTTGGAAGTGTTTCTTCAAATTCGTGAAAAGAAAAAAAATCGCATGGTACTAAATCAGAGTTACAAGATGGACAGGTAGATATATGCCGTTGATTTCTGAACGATAATGAACAAGTCTTAGAAACCACAAAGCATAAACACATGTCATGTACAGAATTTCTAGGGGAATATGTGAATGATACTCAATGAAATGTTCAGTCTTTCTGATAGGTCTGTAAATGCGATTCGACCAATTTCCCTCATTATTATAGCAGCTTTCTTGATGTTTACTAACGATTGAGCAGTTACTGGAGCATCGGGTTTATTTTCCTGTGAAGTTGTTTCCCCTCTTTGAACATTTTAAACATCTTGCTATGCCTATTTGAAAGGATAGACCCTCAATGCGCTTCCTGTAGAATCAAACAGACTTTATGAAAACGATTTTTAAGGTAAAAACAAAATTCCATTGTGTTTGTCGCGAGTCATTTCCATTTTTGTCATAGATGAAAGTGAAATAATTAGTACTTGATTGACTGCTAACACCATAGTAGTGACGGCGATTCTTTCCTTATCCAGCTACATATGCAATATTAATTTTTCTTGATATTTTTTTAACCGCCTTTAAAATATTATCAGTCTTTATTGAATAGCCTTCTTAAGATAATTTGTTGGAAAGCTGCTTCATTAAACACTACCGATCTCACTGAAACCGTTATCCATTCCAAAACTTGTGGCAGGATTGTCCCAGAACTTGTAAGCGAAGCCCTTAAGGCAAGGTCTCGAGTTCGAAATCCAGTTCCATCCAACATCATCCATGTATTTAGACCTGGTGTCGAGGCAAAAATTCTCCTACTGCTGCGCGGCGAAAGGTTGGCGAATGGATGACAGTTCGGGTGTCAGTGTCGTCGTCTGACCGCGATGTATATTGACGAGGTCCATCCCAAAATAGCTGTTGTGTTGTTTAGAAGCGTGATGCTAATTCAACTAAACTAGAAATTTTAGAACTTATTTTTTTTTTTTTTTCCTAATATGATATTCTTTGTTTAGTCATTATAATTCCTAAACTTCTCTATTTCTGACCTCTTTTTAGAGTGAAAAAAAAAAGATTTTCAGAGAAAAAGGACTGTATATCAATACAGTAAAATAAAATGAGCTAAAAGTAATTGATTAAACTTTTAAAATCGAAATATTTTTTAATATTTTATAAAATTTTCGCGCGGGTTTTTTTTTTTTGCAACCACATTTAGGTTTGTAACAATTTGTTTAAAGATATTGAATAATAATAATAAAAATAAAAAAAACTTACGCAAAGACGATAGTAGTAATGTCAGAACCCCAAAAAATATTGGTGTTTGGTTTCCTATCCTATAAACAAAATGGGAAATCTTGTAAATGCCTTTATACAAACTCTCTTCATTGAAATCACTACATTATTCAAAACAAAATGAAAGCATAGAATTAATCGGTTTATTCTTGGCTCAATTTTATGTTTGGATTCATTAGCATCTAAACCAAGAAATATCAAAGAGTAATCCCTTAGTCGAAAATTTAACATTTAATACATTAAAAGCAGTCCAATTGGAAATGATGCATTTTGGCTGCTGTAATCAAAATTTATCTGAAATGATTCGATTCAACATATGATTTTCGTTTATTTCATAATGTTATATAATAATCCTTTCCGCTTAAAATAATCATTTCAAATAACTGGAAATTTCAAAAACTGGCTCTTTATTATCAAAATGACATATTAACACAGATAAAAATTGATTTTACAAAATCTGGTATCTTCTAGAAATTAATTTGAAATATATAATTTTGGATTTAATAATATTTGTAATCATGAATTATGAAGCATATTAAAAACTAAATTAGAAAATAACAAATGTTCTAAACATCGCATTATTAATGTAATAAGTTGGAAATATTTTTTTATATAGATATTAAAGAAATATTATAAAAGTATTAAGACATAATGTTATCTTGATTGAAAATGAAAAATATATGATAAGTAATCATAATTTCCATTCAATTGAATTATTTGTATCAGAAGCTCCCACTATAATTTGACATCCACATTTTTGATAGAAAAATTACTATAAAAGCACACGAATTAAAAATATTTATTCATAGAATAGGAATATTAGTACTAAAATATTAACTAGTATAGTATTTACTGTTCTAGTAAAATATCAAATAGATTATGTACAAATTAGGATATTTATTCTTAGAAATTTAAAATATTAATACACGATAATTTTTTCACGATGAAATATTTTTAAAGCTTTTCACAATATGGATGCAAACTTAAAGAAAACCAACCGATTACTAAGAGTAGCTTGCATTAGGTGTTGTTACTCCCACGTGACCACGCCCAATTTGTAGATAAGATTATGACATTTTACCCCTTGTTTTTAAGCTGCGATGAATATCACAAGAAATAAAGATAAGATGCTCTCTTGTCACTGATGTAATATTGCAATACATTTCTGCTAAATCACGTCCTCCCAGTGGTGTGAAGTTTGGAGATGGGGTTGCCAGCTCATGTGTCCACGTCATCTGACCACGGTTCAAAATTACGAGGTCTATACAAAGTAGTCCTAGTGTTGCTTTAAAACGGGACGTTAACATTACTAAATTCTGCTAATTCACAGATATAATGAACGTGGAACATCCCAGAGATCTATCGACAGAGAACACTCTGATCGTACCACCTTGAGTCAATGCATGGAGTTTTTCTAAAGGGTTTACTCTACAGTTAAATTGAATTCAGGCCATAAATTACTTATGCCCTATAGTAAAATATTGAACATTAGTCAATTTCAATATTATTGAATCAGTTTCACCTTTCAGATTCAGCAGGTCTTTTGTATAGGGATGGGCGCATTAAAGTTGCTTTTTTACATAAAAAAAAGAGCAAAATTTGTAAAATGGATATTGCATGAAAACTCCAGTTCCTCGATCCTTCAACTTCAATAAAAATGGTCACGTGGAAGTGCTTTGCCCACAACTTAAAGATTAACCCTTGAGGTTCCAGTTTGTTCATAGCTTCTTTTGAATTTTACTGTGAATTCTTGATCATATAAACAGCCTGTCGTGCTTTCATAATCGCAAATTTAATCGCTTTATATGTACAGTGTATTTTAGAAGATGTTATTTTCCCCCTTCTGTGGAATAATTTTCAAATTGAGAAATTCATGCTTTTTTGAAAGCCTATATCTCGAACTCCTTTAAAGCTGCAGAGTTTGTTTGCTTTTCTCAAATTATAGAAAATTGTTCTAATTTAAAGGTGTTTCGTAAAACTGACCACTCGAGAGTTGCTTTAAAATAATTGAAAACTTTAAAAAATTTGTTTTTGACGACAGATGGCGCACCCGATCTTGGCATGTGCGCATGTGCGTTTTCCGCTTTGATCACATCAAAGCGGAAAACGTGGAATTTTTTAGTATAAGCTCAAATTAATAACACAACGTATCAAAAAATCAAAACTGCCCTACATTTAGAGCAGGAAACTCAGTTTTTTTTTTCAATGGTTTTACTGCACAAAGAAAAGCAAACTTTTTTCTAAATAGATGGGTATAATTTCCTCCTTTACATAGCAAATTATAGTGATACTGGAGCTCTGTCGTTAACTTAACACAATGTTAAATTTTTTGAGATATTAACTACGCATGGATACAAAAGGAATCTACGGCATAGAGGGAAAAGGATTTTAAAAATTAATTTAAACTAATGCATATATTTCTCAAGAAGCGGTACATGATACATTTGCACAATTCATTCGCAAGCAAATATTTAAATCATGAGTACAAACTGTATACCTATATAAATTGCCTTATAAAATGTGAAATTTTACATTGTATAATCATCTGTACTCCATGGATTGTTTCCAAAATAAAATCGCATCTTTACTCGTTCAAGACTAGCGTATGACAGTTATCTGCTGAAATGATGCACTTTAGTTAACCTGATCGGGGTGGTTTTGATTTTTCTTCCAAAATATAATAATTGATGAGAACAAATGCCTATTTAAGAATCACACTTCGAAAATAGTTCTAAGGTATCAATAAGTCATGCGCAGAACCTGCAGTTTTAAGAGAAAAGAGGAAAGAAACAAATGAGATCTATATATATACTAAGTTCTGGAGAAAGAATTGTTGTTAATTAAATAGTACTTGAGTACATGATGAAATCCTTAATAAAAAAATAGGATACATACCTGTTCGTAAGAGGCCCTACTACAGGATTCATGACAAGCTGTACAATTGCTTTGGAAGCTAAGAGCAATCCCACTTCTTCATTTTCATCGTTCATGTCGTATGAAGCTATTCTGCGATGAAAACTGACATATGCATTTGAGGAATGGTTTTGGCAATCTAGAGGGACACCTGAACAATTTTCTTTATTCTCAACAGCAACCATGTTGAGATTAGTTCTTTCAAGAGTTTCGTTTTCCATCTTGTAAAGTACGTCTGGTATGATAGGTACTATTAAGAAATTTTCTTTGTTAGATAATAAAAATAATTATAAATAATAAAAATGAGAGTTCACTTTTAAGAAAGGTAGGTTACTCAAAAGCAAATAGAAATAAAATATTTTACAGAATCAGTTTCACACGTAACTGAATCATCCACCTCTCTTCTCATATTAAAATTTTAAAAACGAGTCGATTTTCATAAGCTTCTGATATTTTTCAAGTCAGAAAAAATATTCAAATCGACAGTTACGAGTCATTCGTGTTCTGGTGTAGGGAATTTTCCACAGCCTCTACGGCCACGGTGGCCTGGTGATAAGGTCTCGACTTTGAAACCGGAGGGTTTCAGGTTTGAGACCCGATTCCATCAAAGAATCGTCATGTAAACGGGTCTGGTGCACGTTAAATCCATAGTGGCCAAACATCCTTCTGCTGGTGTGGAAGTTTCAAGAAGGGGGTGCCAGCTCAGGTGTCGTCCATTTCATCTGACGGCGTTTTAAAATTACGAGGACCATCCCAAAATAGCCCTAGTGTTGTTTTAAAACGGAACATTAATGTGACTAAACTAAACTCTACAGCCTCTTCGAAATGCGTGTTCGGTACTTTCAATGGAAGTTTTCTTTCATTTAAATTAGTAAATCCAATCATATTAACTCAAGAAATCTAGCAAATTAATAAACCAAACCACTATATCCGATTTGAAGTTTCTATTGATAGAAAAAGGCTAAGATTGTCATAACCTCATTGTGGAGAAAGCAATATTATGCAATATTGTGAAAGAAATTGAAAAATCTATTATTTACTTCATGAATATTCTTAACCTTAAAAATACAAGGATATATGTTCTAGTGAAATGTTCTCAAGCGACACCATTACAAACTTTCTGAGAACAAGAGAGCAACATTACGGCCCATGAAGGACATTCCTCTGCAAGGTTGCATTACTATTCTGATTTGTCTTTCCATAACATATCACTTGCAGATGTTCGTAACACAGCTGTTTTGTTCGCGTATGAATACCTCCTGAGAAGTAGAATGCTGTTAGGATATTCCTATAATATGTAATACATAGAAAGCATAACTAAAATTTGTTTTGCGTATCAAATGCTATACAAATATCTATTTAAAAAATGAAATGATATTTCTAACACTGATTTTTGAAATATGAGGGTTATTCAGGAACTACATTCTGTCAAGCAATTAAACAAGAAAATGTTTATTAGAAAAACACTTTTATTGCATGATGAAGTGCAATGCTTAAGCTATTTTTTAAAAATAGCTGCCACTGTTTTGAAGTATTTATCATAGAGAGCTCGATCTTTATTATGTCCTCATCGTAGAAAAATGTAGCCTGCGATGATGAAATGAACAGCAAATTTGAGGAAAATGCATTGACAGTATCGTAACGGTAAATCTCCCATTCTTCTTAATTTTCTCTTCAGCCTCTGTTAGTAAAACGTCATTAATCAGAGATAGCTGCCCGCTTTGTTCTTCATCGTGAACATTTTCACATTCTTCATTCAAACTTCGTACCTACATCCTTCATATCGAATCATTCATCACGTTTTGTCCGTAAACATAACAAATTTGTCTTTGAATTCCAATTAGTTTAATACTCCTAGCATTAAGAAAGCGGATGGCAGGACGTAATTCTCATGAAGCAGGATGTTCCTTCCATCTTTTAAGCATTTTAAAGGCTATAATAGCGATCTAAAACCGACTTCTATTAGTTGTTGATGAGTCAGTCAAGTGGACGCGTATGAGTGAAATCCCGAAAGCAGCGTTTTTGTGGCGTTGAAAACAAAAACACCAAGAATATCAATTTTATTTGTAAAGAAATTAATCAACTACGCTGTGTTCAAGTAGAAAAGACATTAATTCTCCAGGTTTCCTTTATACAGACAGCCTCATCATGTGCTGAGTTAATGAAAGAACGACAAAGTTTAAACAAATAAAACACCTTTATAAAATTATATAAAAATAAGCAATGAAATCAAATTTTATGTGACATTTTTTATCATTATTCACTCGACAAAGCAAACACACGCTCTAACGTACAGAAACATTAAGCAGCATTTAAATATACCCTTAGAGTTGACCCCACTCTAAATACATTATAACTGACACTCCAAAAAGAAAATATAATAATAAAAAATATCCTCCATGAAATAAAAATGAACCCTGTTGAATTTTAGCGTTAACTCCTTCTTCCCTTAAATAAAAAATATCTTTGCTTAAATTGTAATTGGTCTCAATTCTAGAATTCCTCATTTTTAGTTCATCACACAAGTGACATAGCAATTAAATCAAAAGAGAGGAATATCCCATAAAAATTACAACATATTAAACCAAAATATGTAGCATTATATTGTTACAAATCTGTAATTTTGCTACCCGGCATGAATAGTGTCATCGTAGGAAAAATCGACAAAACCGTTGTAAGATCTGTCCTGTGCGTGCTGAGCTTGGCGATAATTTGGTGACTTGCCGATGAATTTGGCTACTTTGGTGACAAAATGGATAATGCTGGTAAGTTCGAGAACTTTCACAATCCATCCACTAAGACCTGAGATACACCCAGGTACGCCCTGATTGGTCTGGAAGATTCTAGCTCCGCCTCCCGGAACTATAAAAGACAGGCACTCTGAAGCTGCAGGGAAGTCGTGTGTGAGAGTAGATGGAGTCGCCGACAAGTAAAAGATTAGAGGATTAGACAGTAAGCAAGCTGCTGAACTAGCGATTAAATGCGCTGCGTTATTACGATTGATTGACGGTATTTGTAGAAAAAAATTTTGTAGCAATATACTTAGATCTACAATATGTAGTTTCAGCAGTTACATTTTAAGCACTCTCATCAATTTTGCATATCAAATTAATTAGTTCTATATGTATTAGTATCAACAGCATATTTAAAATACACTTAATGGAAATATCTCAAATACTGCATGCAAATAGAGACATCCATATTAGGTTACGGCAGAGAAAATTTTTAGAAAACCTAAATAATACTGCTTTTGGAATCCAAAATCGAAAACTTGTCTAATTTCTTTAATAAAGACGACTAATGATTCACATCACAGGATACACAAGAACGCATACCACAGATAATAATTAAGGATCGGTGAGCAGGCAGAGAATCATATCAGCAAAAAGTTAACGCCTCGAAAGTCCAGAGCATACTCATTAGTGGTTAAGGCAAAATTTTCGAATTTCACTCGGCAGGAATCTAGATTTAGCATGACTAGTAGCGTGCATTTCCACACGCCAACCTTTCATCATCTCAATTTAGGCAAAAAGATTTCCCATCTTTCCCGGTTCCCCATACAATCATCTCACAATTGTAATAGGGAAATATGGACGATTAAAGAAAAGATAAAAAATGTAAAAATTAACAAGTGGATAGAGTTTGTGTTAAAGTCCATATTGGAATATATGGTAATGAAAAGGAGGATCAAAATGCAAAGTCGGCGGCACAGAAAGAGTGTTGATATAATTGTCCCCAAATCAAATAGTCTTTAAATGGGAATTAAGAGAAGAAATAAAGCTACAATGGTTTGACAGATGGTATATGTCCAAAAAAGAAAGAGTAACTTATGATTTTACTCCTAACCCATAAATAAAAATAAGATATCATCCACTGGTAATCCAAATTATATATATCAGGACAAGGGAGATTCCCCGCATATTCCAAAGATTTGGAAGAATGCAAGAAATTAAATGAACCTGTAGAGGAATTGGTACTGTTTGCCATTATTTAAAGGAATGCATAGAAGTCGCGGCATTAAGAATCTGAAAGTTCAAAATGATGACTGAAGTACAGTACTGATGGTACCAGGTAATCTTAAAACTCTGAAGGACATGATGTTAAAAATTGTCAGTTTTTTACCAACTGTTTGAAAGTTTGAAAATGTTTGGATTTCTGTTGTTGTGAAACGTGAATTTGGAGGTATATTGTGAATTTCGAGGAGATTTTCTTTTAGTGAGGGCCTGTTCCTTGTTTAATAGGAAGATAGGTCAACGGGAAGATGAGGAGAAAGGTCAGTGATTGACCACTTTGTGGCTAGGGGCCAGTAGCCTCGAAGAGGATCTCAGTTTGATGAATCAGTCAGTGTTATGGACGGACTATGTTAAAGATAGCAGTAGGCCACAACAGATCCTGTTGGTACTGCTACGTTCAGAGGTGGTCGGCTATACACAAGAAAAAAGTCCCGCTTCCGATAAAGTCGATCCATATCTGTCTCCAAATCTACCTCTTCTTTTTTGGTACTATTTTAAACGTCTGATATGTTTTACCAACAAACATCTCGGGAACAATAAATAATATGCGCCTAAGCTCATGCAAGAGCTTGTAAAAACTTTAATTTGCTAACACATCCAAATTTAGAACGGGATTCATTAGTCAACCAAAAATAATAAAAGTCTGACTGAGACAAGAGGTCAGGAGGCTACCATGAAAAAACTATCTTTAACTAATCACAACTTATCAATAAAAAGATGCAGGCGTCCCGATGATCAGGAATCAAATTATAATAATGTGAAAGAATTCCATACTCAATCCTAAACAGGGAGGATTCAAATTAATGAGCGACGTCACACAATGGGTTCCCAGAAAAGCAGATTTGATCGTCGAAACATAGCATTAGAAAGACTGACCAATTTAAAAACCCTAAATTTTTAAAATCTAAAAGGAAAAAATATCTCACGCGTGCAGCTGTATGTAGGATAGGGGAAACACAAATTTCCATCCAATTGTTAGGTCACAACAAAGAATCAACTTTCTTTTAATAGATTTGAAAACAATATTCATAAATGGAGTTCAAAAGTGATAGTTTTGATTAAAAAATTTTTATAAGAGTAAATTTACGGATTTAAATAATAGAAATGTCATGAAAGTGATTTTGGTCAGGTAACAAACAATTTCAGTTATAATTGTCAACAAAACACTTCTTAGACAAAAATTGAAAACAGAACTTAGATCTGAACACACCTTGTGCGTGTTCGATAAATATTTGTCTCAAGGCTACCGGTTGTCTTTTAAAAATGATTTGAAGCGTACGGCAAAAGAATGTGATAAAAAAAATATCATCGTGTTAAAATATTTCTAAATCTGTATTCTCAAAACACCATCATGAATTTATAAAATGACATTTTCTTCAAGACAAACTACATTCTTTTATCTAAGTGATAACAATATTAAAAAATAATGACATTCGTTAGTCCTTACATGATCATTTCCTGAATTATCAGAATTTAATATTCGAAATTTCTGACCTTGATTCTCTTATTAATGACTTTTGTACATGCATTGGTGTGAAATACTATAAGAAAGAATATTCTACCCAGATATGAAAAATCAATTGGCGTATAAAATTCATCACTAGAATTTTGGAAAAAATTCCATTAGAGATTCTGAAAATGAAAACAAATGAAATGAACACCATGCATAAAATTACTATCGATTGATTCAAAAAAAAATATTTCCACAAAGAGGAAAATCTTCAAATTCTTGCAAAATCCGCTGTTTACAGGTGAACACTATAGTTAAATTTTATTAGAATATCTGAAAACGTTCTCAAAAGTAAATTGCAAATTTCTCAGATTAAAAAGTGTATATCCGAAATATGTTATATTGTTAAAAAATGTAATTTATTTTTTAATTTACAAATATGTGAAATATATAAATTGTAGTTGGGGTGTAAGTGATGTTTAAAAAAACGATAAAATTTCATCAGCATTGCAATTAATTTTAGAGCACATAATTCGAATTTTAAAAATTTCAAGAAAAATTCATATGACTATGAAAATACAATTTATTGGAAAAATTTTTGAAGAGTAGGATCATTTCTTCATATGCCAATAAAGCTAAGGTTTACTCATCGATATCAAGAAAATATCCATTTAGCGATTGGTAAAGAAATTTTCTCTCTAAAGTTTCAAAGCGTTAGAATATCAGCTTCCTAAGCACGTTTAGTTTACGCTGATTGACTAAATTTTGAAAAGTTTCAAAATACTTGGTAATGTATGAAAGACTAGTAAAGCTTAAGAATGAAAAGGTAGTAGAATCCTCTCAGATCGTATAATGGTTGAAAAAGTTCATCAATGATTAGTAATGACATTTCAATTCACTTTTGAGAGGCTTTTTTATAATCGGTGGTTTGAACAATTTCTAATACACAACTTATGAAAGAGGGTCCTTTTATACTTTCTCATATGCGAAATATACAAAGAGAAAATATTATATTACACTTGTCAAAAACTTTAGCTTCGACATTTTGACAAATTCGCATGTTTGACTTCCTTGGATCAAATTTGATAGTTTTAAAATTTAAAGTCTAAATCCATATCAGATTTTAAATCAAATCTATCTATGTGTTGACCGTCTGTCGATCTGTATATTCCCATGCATGTGAACATGATGACTCAACGCAACGCCTTTGAAAAATGAAATTTAGTTTATGATCTTGTTATTAAAACTGTTTATCTGTATCAAATGTTGACTTCAGTCGGTTCAGAACAATGTGTCCAAAGTGTATACGACAGATATTTTTTCACTATAGTTTGAAGCACAAAACACTCATACATCGGAAAATTAAAATGTGAGCACTCATGGGGCTGATGGCCTTGCCTGTAATCCATACTTTATATATGGGGGGGGGGGTATCATCTTTATTAGAGTCAAGAAAGTTAAAGTAATGTGAAAAAAGGGGTAGTAGGGTAAAGAAAGGGAAAGTAGGCTATTCCCGCTAGGTTTTAACTTCATTTCATTCTTACAAATTAAATATAAAAGAAAAAAGTTGCACAAATAACAGAAACGATATTTTTCCATTTTTTATTCCATTTTTTACCTGTATTCGACACACAAAAAAAAATATTTGGAAAATAATTATTTTAAAAACATGAAAAATTGAAATGGCATTAATTATAAGTAAATCATTTATTTAAGAAAAATAAACGTTTTTTAGAACGAAGTGAAAAGAGTATTTATATATTTTCGTATAACATTTTAAGCAAAATTGATCTATTAAGTTTCACAGGAAAGTATTAATAATAGTTATTTATTTTAGAATACCCACTTAATATTGAGATACACAACCTTTTCAAACATAAATAATCACACACAATCCTTACATTAGCTCTTAGAAACCAACTAAAACTGTAGAATTCTCTTTTTGCAGTTTTAATGGATACAGTTTTCTTCTTCAAATTCAAATCTTCTTGAGTTTCATATTCTTTTCTAAAATTTCGAATCATAATTCCGCCATTTTCTCAAAACTTCCTCTCTAAAATTGAAGTAAAGTACAATGAAGGAAAAAAAGGCCACGCAGCTTTATTCTGGCATCGTTAATAGCACTATCATAAAAAAAAATTGTCTTTCGAAAGAAATTAACATACTCTTAAAGTTATTATTATTATTAAAATTTTCCTAAAGGGCCATCTTTATAAAGAAATAAAACCAAATTTCAAAATTGTCAACTACAACACCCATTTCTCTCATCACATTTCAAAAATGCATCTAAAGTTATTCTCAGAAACCAAATTTCATCACTCTAGGTCTATTTGTTTTGAAATTATATCCAACAAAATGTTGGCCATCTAATGTTAAAATAAAATTTTGACCTTTATTTATATCTTAATAAATAGTATAGTTTATTGACCTAAACTCTTTTTGTTACAAAAATTTAAAATTTTCTGCATATCTTGCGCATTTATCATTAAAAAAAATTTAATAAGCAGAAAAATTGGAATTCGAATTTAGAAACTTTTAAATTGCAATGTACCTGAATTTGGGCGTAAATCGAAGGATAAGACTATTTTATTTTAGTTCATTCCTTCGAGTAGTTTTTCCGTTACATTAAGTTTCTCGTTTTGCCTCTGAAACAATGCATTTAGGGGGCGCATTCTCAAATTTCAAAATCTTGACTGCTATTTATTTGGCATTCAAATGCTATTGATCATGCATTTCTTAAATCAAATATAATTCCATGTTGATGTAATGTAAGAATATATGTAAAAAATTTCGTTTGCACAAAAAAATATATGAAATGAAAGTGAAAAAAAAATGCTTAATATTGTTGATATTTTATTAATTGTGGTAAGCTAAATTTTCACTTATCGGCTCATATAATGTCATTTGCAGAATAAAACAATTTATTTTCTAAAAGAGTTTTATTCATAGTTAATTTATAACAAAGTCCATATTTTCTGGCAAAAAACAGGCAATGTGTGTCTCTTTCAATTTATTGATGTTTATTTATATTTCTTAGAGAACTCAAATTTCATGATATGAATCTATAACACAGTAATTGTAATTGTTAGTTGCTTGCATGTATTTTAAATAGCGCCATCTAATGGTAAACATGCGAAGTATCTCTAAAAATGATAATGGTTTTGGGTTTTACCAATTTACTATTACTTTATTGTTATCATTTTGAAAGTTTTCCATTTAGTATTATTGAGTTAAGAAACTTATGGTGATTCTGCTCCAGCATATCCCAATTTTCGGTTTTGGTTTCACTGTTTTAAGGGTGGTGATTACGATGTCAATGACAAAGAACGGACTGGAGCACCAAAAAATTTGAAGACAATCAATTGCAAGACTTATTGGACGAAAATGGGAAAAAAGGTGTAGAAAATGATGGAAAATATTTTGATTGATATATATTGTACCAATTGTTTTCACTAAATGCCTTTTTAAAGTGAAAAAAATTATCAAAATACATACAAGCACCTAAAATAATATTGCATATAATCATAAATGGAATAAAAATCAGACATCAAAACATTATTAGATAACTAATTTTATATTAACATTTTGGATGTAAAATATATATATATATTCCCTACACATGCGAAAACGAAGAATTTCAAACAACATTAATGATTCATAAAATACTGATTAATCTTTTATTTTATCACAATTTTTGTGAGTACAAAATTACGCATTTTCCCCTTAATATTTCAATGAAAAGCAGAAGCAAATCAAATAAAATTTTAAACCCGCAAATTTTAGTTTACTTGAATGTTGAAAAAAACTTCTGAAAATTAAAGCTTTATAAGAAATTCTCTTGATAAGTAAAAATATTTTATAACAAAAAATTACACAATTTCAAATGAAATTTGTTTTTAAGTTAATAATTTTTTTAAAGATTTGATACAAAAAAAAGACCAGAGATTATGGTTGATTTTTTTATAAACTATTTCGTGTCATTTTTTCTTTGACCTCATTTATATGAACAATAATGATTCGTCAGATAATTCTGTTTAAACGCATTAAAGCTGTGTTCTTATTTCCATTTGAAAACAAAAATGAACTTTTAAGAACTAATGCAAGAATTAAACATTTATCTGTTATCAAACTTAGAAGGATAATGATTTTGTTTTTAATAAATTCCATTTAGATGTGTTATTTCGAGCTGTAACTCTTTCTTATTGATCTCATTACTTCATTTAATGCATTTGGGTGATAAATGCAAATTCGATTGAATTCGTTTTGTTGTGTTTAATCAAAAACGCTCTAATATAATTTGTAGATTATCAAATCGGATATTTCTTAAAGACATCCTAAGGAACAATTATTCTCATAATAATAAACATAATAATTATTTCTATAATTATATCTGCTTTAAAATTTTCAGTTATATTAAAAGGAGAAAAAATTTGATGAATAATAGCGTGGAAAAGTGCAACATTAATGGAAAGTAAAGAAATTTAGAATAAATGAATGAACATTTAGAATGATACTCTACGATTAGCGTTCCCCGTAATAAGCATGTATTCTGTATATATACATATTTTCGTATAATAAATTCTTTCGCAATCAAAAAGCATTTGTATTAAGTTGCCAGTAAAATAAGGAAAAAAACTGATTTACATTAATCAATGAACGAAATGTACTTTTTTTATGCTTGCAAACTTTAGTGGTGCATTTCATATCTGTTAATAAGTAGTAAGCAATGATGATATTAGGTTCTTGCATGTAATTATGTAATTTGATCATTTTCCACTTTAAAAAGGCATTTATAGAGAAAAATTGCTACAATATATATCAATCAAGATATGTTCTACAATTATTTTCCATTTTTGTCCATCAAGTCTTGCGAATTTTTTGGTCCTGCAGGCCATTCTTTGTCAGTGACATTGAAATCACCACCCTTAAATCGTTGAAACTAAAACCGACAATTGGGATATGACGGAGCAGCATTACCATAAGTTTCTAAAAGTGTCTGAAAAGTGTCTAAAAGGTCAGCAAATTTCTTCAAATCAAACAAAAAAAAAAGCTATGAATGGCGAAAGTGCAATTTCTAGCGTTTCATGATTGGGTCTTCATACACTGAATAACTCAATAATACTAAATGGAAAACATTCAAAATGATAATAAGTAATAGTAAATTGGTAAAACCCAAAACCATTGTCATTTATATAGGTACTTCGCATGTTTACCAATAGATGTCGCTGATTAAAATACATGCAAGTATCTAATAGTTTTGATAAACAATATATAAGAAAACAACTCACCAACGACGCTAAGGAGCAAATTATCTAAGAAAAATGACAAATACGTGACACCTATGAGAAACTTTCCAGACTGCTGCAGCCTCCACAATTGCTCTCGCCACAACATTCTCTACGCTGAAGAACCAAATCAAATGTCCTCCTAAAATAAAATTTCTTGTTTATTTGAATATTAAATTAAATAATTGTAACTATTCCAAACTTTAGAAATTTGTATATTGTCAAAATTTTTAATCCTTGTTAGCAAATTTAAAGAAAGGTTGAAGAAAGAATTTCATGAAGATAAAGAGTTGCAATTCTTGCAATCATTGTTATTCGTTAAGACCCACTTATAACTGTTAGACCCTGCATTATAAGAAAAAAGAATATACATAGTAGCTATTTTTGTATTAAACTTTAAATATTAAGATTCCCGAACATTAATTAAAACCTTTATTATCTAACTTGTTTTGATTTCGGGTTGCTTCAGTTGTACTGTGGCATCCTAACAATCGTGTAGAATTTCAAAAAGAAAGAGAAAAAGGAAGGAAGAAAGAAAGAAAAATGTGTCATAACTTTATAAATATTTTAATGGAAATTTATAAAAGCACGCACGCACGCACACACACACACACACACACACACACACACACACACACACACACACACACACACACACACACACACACACAATATAATAGAGAGAACGAATGGATAGTGAAAATATAAAATAAGTAAAATTCAATGTTGATCTGAATGCTGTTTCCCACTGTCTCTTTGAGGAAAAAAAAGTAACTTGCGTTTTCATTGTACATTTAAACAAAATGCACTCTTAAAATAAAATCCCTGAATATCTATATGACTGAAAGTTTTTCTTAAGAAAATGCCAATGCTTTGAAATATGCAACACTTTCCATTCTGAATTAATTTCCATTAAAATTCCCGAACACTAATTAAAATCTTTATTATTTAACTCATTTTGATTTCGGCTTGCTTCAGTTGTACTGCGGCATCCTAACAATCATTTCCATTCTGAATAAATTTCCATTAGCAATAACCATCATTATTAAACATAGTATCACAAAACTGGACAACATAAAAATTTTGGTTAGTAAAACTAAATTAAAATGTTGTTCTGTTATTATATAGGGAGATATTAAACTTTCTGAATTTTCACAAAGAAAGAATTCATTTGTATACTGTCAGCCACGCTGTATGCTTTTAATATAAGATTTATCGATTAGATGGCAACTTAAGAACAATTGTAATAAAGTGATCGTGTACCCAATATCGATTATTACTCCATGAATAAATTTAACTTATGCATCATTATAAATTCAATTCACTGAAGGGAATTATTGAAATGTTTCAATAAAATTTTATAATGAAATAAATTAGATTTTTAGATTATTTTTATTTCTATTTTTAAAAAAGAGTTATGTTGGGTCATAAATTGTCTTTGAATAATATCAGTGTAAGAGATTATTTTTTACAAGACACCAATATGTTTTAAGTTATTTTTATAAAAAGTCATTAAATATAAAATATTCTTTAAATATGGTAATAAAACTTATTACATAAGAGTTTTTTTAATCTGATGATTTTCATTTCCAAGGATACGGAATGCAAGATAAACGCTCGTTTCAAAGACATATATATATATATATATATATATATATATATATATATATATATATATATATTTAATTTTGTCTATGACCATCAGTTTTTATTCTTGGTATTTGAATGAATGATTTCTTTTGAAATGTAGATACCCAGTGGTCATTTCATCATATCCCTGAGCAACTTTCTAATTGTTCAGATTTATTTATAAAAGCTATTTATTCGTTATTATTCTAATGCTTCAGATTAAAATAGAAATTTGAAATTTTGTAGAACTGTACCATGGAATATTTTCTGAAAATTACCATCAATATTTTAATTAGGGTAGAAGTTTAGGAGATTTTTTCAACAAAATGGGGGATAAATAAGCATGACGGAAGCATATATCAGCGGCAATAATCACATTAACAATAAAAATCATCACATCGAAAATCGCTTAGATCAATATTTTACAACATGAATGTCATCATTTTTAGAAATTACGGTTTTTTGCTTATCCTTAAGTTTTTAAAGTGGTTCAACCTAGCATTTTGAATGCTGTCAGAAAAAACCATTCTACAAATTATTTCATTCCCCATACGTTAAAAATTATCATAAATTTTAAATATTTAAAATTTTCTTATTAGCAACGTATGATAATAGTAGTTTTGAAAAATTACTAAGCCAACTGAATTTATCATCTCACAAATAATCCTTTACCATGTCATTATTTATATTGAAAATATTAGCACTGTTAGCATTTCAGTTCAATGATCTCCTAATTTATTATGCCAATTTCTTCACTCATTTGACTGAAAATGTTAAAAGCGTGATTATAACTGTACAACTTAATTCACTGGAAAAAAAAACTTTTTCCTTAACATCTGAAACGCATGAGTTTTCTTTAATTCATTTTTCTTTTTTTCCAGGACTGATATTCTTGGAGTTTCATTTCGTGAAATCCACTTCTAGACATGAAGGACCGCATTAAGAATGAAATATCAAAGAGGCCCATTTATCTGCCAGACTGAAATAGCCGAAATTTGGATAGCGGTAACCTTCAGGTAACTTTATTTGCTGTAGTGTTGGTGCGCAATTTTTATGCACTATTTAATATGAATTTTAAAAAATATATCTTATAAAAGAACTGTAATTATAGTATGAAATAGTTTTCTCTGTCGATTCTGTTATTACTACTATTAAAAAACCCTCCAAGCATTAATTTACATATTATTGTTAAAAATTAATTTAAATAAAAAAAATATACGTGTTATGAGTAAACAACTTTGTCAAGTAATTAACAGAAAATTTCTGTTTAATTTTATGATTATTGACTCGAAATTTTATTTGTTACTATTAAACGGGTAAAGATATATAATATAAAATTTGATATTCGAATATAAATTTTGATGTATTAAAATTTGAAAACTAACTGGCGTTGTCGTAAGGAATTCTGAAATCAGAACCTGTTTCAATATGCAAACGATACCAGAATATTGTTTCGTTGTTCGGTTGTTGTTTTTATTTACTTTAAGTGAAAAGTTGTTATAATTATTATTATTTTCACGGATTTAATGATGCTGGAAAGTCTCATATAAATAAAACAAACAAAGGGGAAGGAGAGAGGTAGGAAACATTGCTATTAAGGATGAAATAAACATTGAAAAAAAAAATCCGAATTCCTAATTCAAA
Organism: Argiope bruennichi; assembly: GCF_947563725.1. Lineage (NCBI taxonomy): Eukaryota > Metazoa > Arthropoda > Arachnida > Araneae > Araneidae > Argiope > Argiope bruennichi. Next base: position 59,451,461 of record NC_079163.1, read on the forward strand.
TTTTGAACGGCGGTCAGTTGTTTCAACTACACAAAACAAAGCTATAGAGTAACCATGCTTTAACAAGTTAATTGTGGAATTTATTTTTACGAAGTACATATTAGTAAGAAGTACGTAATCAAAATTATGCGATGATGTGTATACTCGTTGAATGCAATGCAAATTGTTGCATATTAAATTTTGCGAAAAAATTATAGAAAATTGAATAAGACTTTCTTTTTTATTAGATAAAAAAAATTACACGTCGATTGCACTAAAGTGAAGATTTGGATTCGAGTATATACACGTCGAACACAATTAACTGATTAAAATGGTACACGGTTCTCAAATTCATCTTCTAACTGAAATGACTTTTAAAAGTTTTATACAAAATTCAAATTATTTTGCATTCGAAGCAAAAACTTCTATAAAATATGTAAAGCAAAGAACAAAAAGGGTAAGAGCAAAATGATGCATTTATAAAACAATAAGAAGTAAATGCATGTTCTCTTCTTATAAGCATAGAACATTTTCGTCTTTTAATATTTTGTTATATTTTATGCCATACCAATAAAACTAAAAGTTATCAATGTATATAATAAACCTTTAACCAGAAAGAAAGATTGTTATGATTCAACTGACTAATCATAAATAATATGATAGAATTTCGCATTGCAACTCAAAATTTAATTTTTTTTTTTTTTTTTTTTTTAAATGCGTTGCATTTTTAACTACTAAGAGGAGAAATGGCAATCCTATCTTAGTGAGATACAATTTCAAAAATACTAAATATAAAACTTTTGTAAAATGTATGCCATAATAAATAATGAAAGTTCCCACTGGGTTAGAATTAAAATAAATAATTTTTTGATGTTTTCATTAAAAGTATTTTCCAAATTTTCCTGATCAAAGAATTGATAAGATTAAATATGACTCTATTGCATATTCAAAAAATTTATTTTATGTACCGAATATTTAAAGTTCATACTAATTAGTATATTCAATTAATTAAAATTTCATAAGCGTCATATATTTGGGCAGTTCAAGATATTTTATATTGAGTTTAAATAAGATGATTTTTTGTTGTTAATTCATAATTACGGAATTCGAAAGTTACCGCATTATCACCAATCAATAACCTGATTATAAAAGTAAATTTTACCTGTTTTTATTGAAATTCATAAGGCATCAATATTTAGCAAAAAACATTTGAAACATAATAAGCTATGTTCGATTAATCGTTGTAGAAAAATGCAAAACAAGTTTAAGAGTGTGGTTAGAGCAGCAAAACTTGTACGATATTCATATTTCCAGACTTTTATATTAATACAAGTACCTACAAATATTATCCACATGTTTGAATAATTAGAATAATAAATAATTAATAATAATTAGATTGAAAATGTATATAGAAAGCATTGGAAGATAAATGCATGTTCCAAATAAAGCTGATATAATCAAAATGTTATCATTTTTCGTACACAAAAGCTAATAAACCTGCATGCATATGAAATAAAGGCTTTTATGAAATAAATTTAAAAAAATATACGTATTATTAAGGAAACGTATTTTTCTTTTTTATTTGAATTGAGTAACTAATAAGTAAATTTTTTTGTCAACAGTTGTTCAGCTCATTCCACCATTGTTTTTTAATTAATGCGACAGGAACGGTTCAACCGCATTCATATTCCTTTTAAGCATCTAATAAATCTTGAATATCTAATAAAAGGTAACTCGTAACATATCACCCCTTCCATCATACCTTTCAGGGATACAAAATGAGAAAAAAATACGTTCACTGGAGACTATGATGAGGAGAAAGTAAGAGAACAAAATATAGCTCAAAAACATCTTAAAATCAATACTCTTTTAATGCTATTTACCACAAAAGAAAACGTGCATAGCTTACGAGAGAGTTCTGGAATGCTCCTTGAAAAGAACGTGTGCACTCAAGGATCTTGCTATCCCATATGGGGTAGAGCACTTCAACAAGCCGCCATCTTGTAATCGGATTAGAATCCAAACTCATCTTCAATTGGTTCACTTCGGTGGAAGATTTAAGCCTCTTTAGTCAAAATCCGGAAAACAACATGCGGCTAGGTGTCTATTAAGGGGTCAGCTGACAATAAAATTCAGAACTTTTAGCTCCCTTTTTTCCTGGTAAAGAATGTTTTCCTCGATAGAAGAACAAATAGTTGATAAAATTGAAGACAAATTTTTGAACCGTCTTTTTGTTTTCCACAAAAGAGTAGAGGGAAGCATGAGGATAATCTATCTTCAGTTTTATAATTGGCTCAAAAATTTGTATTGTGAAACTGTCAACAACCCCCTGTTTTAAAGTTTGAATCCAAAATTCAATCAACAAACAAGTAAACTATTCATACCTAACAGAACAAGTTGAACAAAATTATTTTTTTCTTTCTAATGATCAGGAACTTTTTTCCCCGACGAAAAAAATCCTTATAAAAATTTAGATGAGAAATTTTTATTCAGAATTCTTACTAAAGACATTTTCATTTTTTACTTTAGCTACTTATCTCATTTTGTATAGTAATTTTCTTAATTTGTCCGCAGTAAAAGTTATCAAAAACATATTGACCAGGGAACGGGAGATGTATTTTTAATTTTAAAAAAAGTTCCAGATCTTTAAGAGTGATTAGTTGTAGATACCTTTTCGGAACGGTATTCATGATAAGTGAGAAAAAGAATATTGCGATATGTTATTAATCATAATCTCATTTACTAAGTGCTGATCCGAAATCCAGGTAATGTTCCTGTTCCTTTTTCATGTACAGAAAAGAATTCAAGTCACCTCGTTTGATTCAGCGAACCCAACTCCATTCAACGATAATCAGTAATGCTGTAATTGTGAAAAAACAATCGGTAGAAAAATCCCATATGATAGTAATCAGTTATGAAGAGCTGTAAAGCAATTCTGCAACATCACCTTGTTAAACGTTTATTCATGGGCAAAAGCAGTTAATCTAAACTAATTACACAAATGCACAAGCATCGGTCTTTATCGGTATCAATCGGTCTTTACAAAGTGATATTTCGTAGCAGACCGTAAATGGATTAATGATTTTAAAAAATCCAAAAAATTCTAGTTAAGTAGAAAGATAATTGTCACATAAGTTGAAGGGGCTTAAAATTATTAATCCAACTTTGTTTTATAAGAATGACCATTTGTGAAGGGCCTCTAAAATGATTCAATCAGTGTTTCTAATCAATTATTTACAAACTAGCCACCCTTTGGTGACTATCAAGTTCGCCCAGATTATTGACTTTTTCTGCTGTTAAATGAGAAATATAGAATGCATTTTTTAAATTTCATTTTGTTATTTAACACGACTGAAAAATCTGAATTTAATTGAATAAATCTGCTACAAATATTGTAGATGGAAAGGAAGGAATGTGCATACTTCGAAATAAAAACGGAAGTGGAAATCCTATTGATGCCCAAACAAAGCATTCTTTACCTTAATTTTAACATTATTGACAATCATGAATGCTTTGCAAGATGAATTTGAAGTTAAACATGACATTAAAAACATTATAACTGATTGAGTATTAAATTTTACATAGAAATATAATTGATATCTTTAAAAGAGTAATTTTCCGAGTTTTAAGACATTGTAAAAACTATTTTTATGAGAACATTTTTGCTAGATATGGCCATCAATTTCTATAGTTAAGTCATAGAGGCTATACATCTGGCGACGGCTAAGACTAGTTTCGCGCTCGATGAAACTTTGAATTTGATGCCTATTTCTTGATTTCTTTTACATCTTATTTCCTCTTACTGAATGGAGTTTTGAGAGACATAGCGAGTACCCTCAAGAGGATTTTTAAAAGTATTTTGAAGCTCCATTAATTAACGGAGCTTCAAATGAAGTGCAGCTGTAAAAAGCTCAATAAAGCAGTCTGAAACATTCGTAGACGGACTCGTTTGTATTCGACTAATGCCATTCGACAATTTGTAATAAAAGCAATATCTGCCCCACGAACGTTAACCTTTTATTTATTTATATATAGAGAGAGGGTGAGATAGACTCCTTTTTCACTGGATATCGAATACACTGGAAGAGTATACCTAAAATGAAATTATGTATAATTGATTCTACTTTTTAATCTAGCCTGCCTGAAGGCACCAACTAAAGCTTCAGCCTTACAGAAATACACTGAGCCCAGATGCTTGAACTATTATTAATGCCATGCTCGTATTGGTAGTTATTAAGTAACCATGCTTTTTTAAAAACTGAGGAGGACTGTTTAAATAAATAATGAATGCCTCAACGGAAGCGAGATTATGCCTAATTTAAATAGGAGGCAAGACTATAAAGTTACGAATAGAGATTTTTTCTTTCGCAAATCAGAGAAAAAAGAAAGATGCATAAAACTGTTATCAAGGGTGGTCTCGTGATGGTAATGTAAAAATACCGTACTGAAGTCTGCTCGGCTATTGAAAAGGAAAATTGGCAAATTCGGTGGAGGGCTATAGTTGATAGCAATCCTGTTAATTTATATAAACGTACCGATTGCTGTCGGCTATAGTCATTTTCCAGAGATCCAAATTCGGTATATCACAAGTTATTGCGGATATAAACTGCTTCTTTAATTGTATCTTCCGTTCCGAAAATCCTGTGGCATGTTTACTTCGAGAAACCGTCAGAACTGTCTACAATGATGATATGAAAGAACTGACTAATTTCGATTGAATGTAAATGAGTTCAAAAATAAAATCCACTTCCATCTCAGTGTTAGTCATTGACCAATATTGGCCATATGGAAGTCTATGTGAAAGGCTTTTGCTAAATTCTTTTCGTCTTAAAAAATGGGCAAAATGTATTGTGGCTTAAGAGTTTTGATGACAACGACCTCTCTCAATATCTCTATGACCATTAGATGCAAAATGAACAATAATAAAAACATTGCGATAGCTGCCATGAATTGAGAGTTGGGGGCTTGTTCCATTATAAAAGGCTGAGCCTCATACTGCAATTGCAATCCGACGTGCTCTTACAAATATCAAAATTTATCATTCAAAGGATTTATTACCTATTGAACACAAATGGAACATAATAGGACTGTATTCCTAATAGGTAATGACAATTGTTATTCTTACTGAACAAGAGCATAAATCGTAAATAATTGTCTAGCTCAGGGGTGGCGAATCTTTATGGATCAATTTGCCATTTTTTCTAAAGAAATGTTTAATGAAGTTTAGACGTGCCATCAAATAATTTTTACTTGTGATAAATGGGAAAATAATAAAACTAAATACTAACAACTCATAACTCCTTATTTGCTACGAAAAAATACATTTTGCACTATATAGTAGTAAATGTTTTAGTTATTCATGTAATTCAAATTAAAGTAACATTAGTGTGACTTCTGTTGTTGTAGATTAGATGACAAGTAACTTATATTAGGATCGTAAGATGTTATTTTTTAGTAGAATGCATGCTGAATTGGAGTCATCTGCCAAACAGTTTCTAAGCTCTTTAATGTTTCTCATCTCTGAAAATAATGACTCGCAGGCATAGGTGGATGAAAATATGGTTAAAATAGCATGAATCAGCTTCTTCAGTTAAATGTGTCTGGAATCGAATTCCATGTTTCCAAAATTTCGTTACTGGCATTTTTACTTATATTGCTTGTTAATCTTTCAATTTCAATCAATTCCAACTTTTTCCTTGTTCCAATAAATTTTTGAATCCATATTCAACTTGACTGGAAATGAATCAGTTGCATTTCAAATTCTTCAATTTCCAACCAATCGAATTGGGGCAAGTTCAGTTTATGAAATGAAGCCACATGCAAACCGCTTTGATCGGTGGCGTGCCTAAAATATTGTGTCGCGTGCTATTGGTTTGCCATCCCTAGTCTAGCTGAATGGCATCCGATATTTAAACAAATACATGCACAATTTAGCGAATTTATGTACATTTAGCAAACTGATGTCAGAAAGATGTTCTACTAACAGTTCCGTATACCAATTAAACACTTTCCTCGTCGTTTTTTCACTTATACTCTTGAAATTGTAATCCCTGTTATACTTAATAGCAATAAATACGTTGTTTATTTTAAGAAATTTCATGTAATTCTTGTGATTCTTTTCCCATCAATGTAGAATCGGAAAACTATATAATAAATCACTAGCGCGATTGCATTTTCGACATTTCAGAAGCGAAATTTGATTATACTACGAAAGCTGTCTCTCTCCAGCTGAGATGTCGTCGTCTTCCTCTTCTATTTCTTAATTAATCCTCTCATAGCTGTTGTAATTCAAAGAATGTAAAAATATCTTCTATTCAATGCATACCAAGCGTTTATTTCAGCAGTTTCCTTCAGAAAATCCTACAGGAGAGCAACAATCGATGGTGTATATCGACAATCCTTTTTTTTTTTTTTTTATTCCCGAAGTTAAGAAAAATGTGCCGTGTATATTGATGTTTTGACTATAGATTTTATACGTGCACGTTGTCTCCTTGATAACCAGAAACCAAGAGGAGAATTAAAAAGCTACATTAGTTATTATTTAAAAGAATGGAATTTCTTTATAGAAAAATATTTATCGGTTAAGTCTTTTGATATGGAGCATATAAGAAAAGTACTTAATTTCTTATTTTGATACAAGTTATTAACAATGTGAAGTTGGGCAACATTATCATTTGATTAAATATATTAGTTGGTAGATCTAAATTAGATTCAAAATTATCTTTTTTCATCTTTTCAAAATGAGGAGTCCCTCGGGGGGGGGCTAATAATTGTGAATGAGAAGCTTCCAGTATGACGGTTGGTTCTCGCCACCTTTGAAGGTATACGAAAGTGTGAGGGTGGCTACCTCCCATCAATGACGGAACGTTCTTCCTTTGGGAAGGGTTGTACCGTGGTCGGTGATGGTCCTTAGGACTAAACCCCAGTTCCCGCTAGTGTTGCTGCCCCGGCGGTCCGTTCATTCAAATTTTTCCGTGTGCCTTCGGCCGGGTCTGAGTAGTCAGTTCATAATTTTCAAAGTGAGGAAATAGAAAATCTATGCTGGACGCTTTGCAAAATTGTTTGATGCTAAGAAGGAGAAATGTTTTTAGCAAACACGGCTCTGCGTTTATTCTGTTGGGTCGAAAATGTATCTTTCTTCCGATCCAGATTTTTAAGAAACGGATTCATTCACCTTTAAATCAAATCCCTTCGCATATTTCATCTTGCGTTTAGCCCAAATTAATCAAGCGTAGAAAATTCGTAGAAAATCAAAAAATCATTTCTATTGATTTTAGCTAATTATTACTAGTTGGACAGTTTGCAAATTTCTAGGCGACATGCGTCTTTTAACTGTATTAAAGTAATGCATTTCAGAATAAAACGGAAAGGAAGTAAAAATAAAAAACCCATACTTTAAAATTTCTGAATATACTTCTTCATTAAAATCAGAGCCAGTTTTTTCCAAAATAACTGCTTTTGAAATGACAGAAAATTATTTGAAATGTAAAGCGTGCGTTACAGGCTGAGATCATTAAATTTGATTCATAAACAATTATTAACGTGCAAAATTTCTGAAAGCGTTATAATACATAGTATGTTTGAAATATTGTTATTTTAATGCAGCTCCAAAATAATATCAAATAAACTATTGATTTCTTTTATTTCCTAGTCAAGAGAACAGAGTTTAAACCCGAAAGTAACAATGGCGTAGCGAGAGTAACTGGCACCCTGGCATAATATGCCTTTTCGTCCCCCTCGTTGTGTTGCCAGTAAATGGCATTCAGAGCATGGCAATACTTCCCCGATTTGAGATATTTCTCCCGTACTGAACGCCACTGGAAGGTAAGGCAAGAGAAAAATAAATGTTTCGACTTCTTACGTATTAATCAAACGGAATAGTTTATTCAGGCCTGGTTTTCATTCACTTTTTTAACGTTAAACTACCACCGTTTTAAATGCATTGCTACTTAAATAAATTTCCTTTTCGAGGCGAACCATCTCAAAATTTTTAGATTGTTTTATTTCTCTTGAATAGGTCATAATATTTTGAAGTATGTGAAAAGCCGATACCATTCTTAATATTCTAACTACAATATTAATAAATAAAAGGAGAAGTCTGCATGTGTTGCTATCTGGAAAGAATGTGTTCGAAAATAACATTTAATGGTCCTTATTTCTATGGAAAAAAAATTATTTCTAATGTTTTACAATTTGTGATTTCTTAGACTATTTTTATTTAAATCAAGAAATTTATTATACTGTCTAGTTAATAAAAGCTTTCAGAAAAAAGCTAAAAAATTATCACGAATCAATGTAATTTTTCATTCATACTTTCGAGATATATTTTGATGCATTGGATTTTCCACTGAGAAAAGTCGGAAAATTGAATGTCATTCTGAAGAAAGTGTAAAGAAAACTTTTCTAGGCGTCGCGAAGTCCCCTCTCTTCTCACCGTTATCATTCGATTGCAGGTGGCATTTGACTCCGCTAAAGTGTTTTCCCAGTGTCAACAAGTTTTCGTCCTCTGCTAATGAAGCCAATAATGATTGGAACTTCCTTTTTAAACGAAAGCGGAAGGGATAAACGAAGTCACTTTGGATTTAATAGAAACTTGCGAATAACTGTAAACGGAATTAGTTACTGTAGAAGATTGATATCTTTAAAATTAGTTAGAAATACTTTCTTTCATTTCAAATTCTATTAAAAATAAGGCCAATAAATTTTAATAATAAAAAAATTACTTTTCTTATACGATTTCGAATAGAAGTTCAAGAAAATCCATCTCCATCAGTTTCTTTAATCTATTTCTCGCAGTTAATTATTCCAACATGTCCTAATTTTGATATTAATACAAAAATGCCATGATTTGCAGAAAAAAAATACTCCAAATTTGAGATGATCATTTTTATCTGTTTAACCCTTTCTAAGGCCGTGAGAAGTATGCTTCCCACCAAATTTATCAATCTTTGTATGAAATTATGTAGGTTGGCTTAAGTTCTGACAATTTTTTTTTTAGTAAGACAAACTTCAGTTCTTTATCTCACACAAAATGATGTCTTGGTTTGTCACTTAATTATTAATTAACCAAATTAATTAATCAAATTAATTTATCTAATAAGTTAAATGAATCCCTTGTCTTATTCTAATTTCAAGCCTAAAAATATTTTAACATAATATGGCTAGAAAAAAATGGCCCTTTAAAGGGTTAAAAGGATTCTTAGTTCAAAATTTTATCAGATATTCTCAAGAATACAAGATTTGAAAGATTAAAAAAAATAGTTTCATAATTCTAAAAATTTCGCTTCAAAAACTTATCAGATTTTTAAATGATTTTTTTTTTCGTCCTTATACTTAAAATAACAGCAATAATCAAATGTTTAATATATCCTTATTAACATTTGTTCATTTTTAAAGAAAAGAGTTCCACACTAACCTGAATAGTTTGATGGAAACGAATTCCAATAAATTATTTAATGAAAAATGCATTAAAAAAACTACAATATTTCTTGAAATTTTTTATGATTGAGAAAGAACCATACTAATGTGGCTTTCAAAACTCTTTCCTTAAAAAAATACAGGTAAAAATTTATCTCATCTCATTCGGAATAAAAGTGCACAGCACTGAATTCTATGTTGTTATGTAATTCATGTCTAAAAAATGTGCATGAATGATTCTATGATTATCAGTAAAGTCTAGGCCAGAGGTTTATAGAAAGGAGAAAATTCACGGATAAGGGATATATAATCAAAGTAAATTTAAGTATCAAATAATATATAATCGTATGTATATCGAAATTTATTTAAGCAATATCTATATTTATAGTGAGAAAAGACTGTTTCAAATAGTTAAATCAAGGTTTCTATCATATTGTCATCTGTTCACAAATTAAGAGTATTGTAACGAAACTTTTTATAACGTGGCACGGACTAAATGGCTCAGTGATAGAAAGAGCCCGACTTAGCCTAATTGGGGCCCGGGCCAAAAACTTCTTTGCCCCCCACCACGAAAATTTAGCTGAATTCCACCCTAGAAAGCTATGGACTGACGAAATATAGATTTTTTTTGTGTTCATACGATAGATAAATGAAGAAGCTAACATAAAACTAACGGATTTTACACTGTACTGATATTTTGTTTTAAAAAAGTTCATTAAAGAAGGAAACGTAAAATAAACTTTCTATTCTATTTGGGCCCACCCACTCCCTCTGATGTGGGGGCCCGGGGCAATTGCCCCGTACGCCTGCCTTAGTTAGGCTCTGGTGGTAGAATACTATGAATTAAAAGCGACAGTTTGCAAGTTCGTATCTAACTGAAGGCAAGTTGCCTAAAAATTATTTTTTTATTGATTTACTCTGTTATTTCTTATTTGTTCTCAAATGTTCTTATAATTTCTGTATCTTTCTAAATCTGGACGATTCAAGTCATTTCGTCTTGTGAGTAAAAATAAATGTAAGATTTAGTTCCTTGAGTAAAGAGTTGAGATTAGCAAGTGTTATCTTTAACTTTGGTTAGTACACGGTTTATCTATGCGACAACATTTGAAAAGTACAGAAAAGGAAATTTCAAGAAGCAAAACATTTTTAATGAAGTAAAATTCTCATTCGTCTCTTCTGAAATAAAATTATTCCGTTCCAAGCTGAAGTAAACCATCAGACAGTGCTAACAGTAAGGAGTTCCGCAGTTGACGGAATGCACAAAGGATTCGTTATTGTGATGGAGAGTGGATTACAATCGGCTCTTAAATCTGAGATTTTCACGAGCGAAAAGTTTAATTTGCAATATAAAAACAATTCATATTATTTCTGTCCTGTTTCGGTCTCTTCGGATTAGGACTCTTTTGGGGCGGATTTTGTAAATTTGAACCAGGATCAGTTGACGAGATTGACGCTTGAATTCGTATCACCCTTCTTTATCTCCTAACTTCAGCATCACAAACGGCGAGAATGCTGAGATCGGATTACATAACTTTAACTAACTAATTACCTTAAATGTTTTCTTCTGATCACTAAAACTATAATTTGAAATCTAAAACCAGCGATAACGATCTCCCCGAATATTTCTCGCAAACTCTTCAATAAATTTTTATCCCCTTCTTTAGCCCCCCCCCGACATAAAATTGTGAACCTTGAATAAGATTGCGCATACCTTGTATGGTATTCATGAACGATGGTTAAGAAATAAAGATTTTTGGCTTGAATCTAACATTTTTACTGACTTTATCATGAGAATATGCATTTTGGATTCCTTTTTTCCGAGCGATTGACACCAAATTTTGTCACGGAATTACAGTTGTAGTCACAAAGTAATATACCGAAATTCTTGATTTACTTCATTGTTTTTACGAATTATTGCGCTTACACGCACAATAAAGTATACAAGTCGAAAGACGGTCAACCATTTGACAAATTTGATTCAAATTTCGATAAGTATATATTTTATATATTTTAGATGCTTTAAACTTTTAATATTTTTTAGATGCAAAACCTGTGAACTCAATTTTTTCTATCTAGCTGTTTGCGCTTTGTAGTTCCCTTGAACAGTAAGACAGAATTTTTAAAAATGGATTTCGTTCAAAATTTGATACAAAATACAAATTTCATCGTATGTTCATATACCAAATTCCATCCATCTAGCTAAAAGAGCTTTTTGAGATAACCTGTTCACAGACAGATATAATGCCAAAAATGTTTTTTTACTCAGCGAGGTCTCAAACGTGGAGATTTGTCAGCATCTCGAGTTCGAATCTTTTCATGATTTCTATACTTCATCTATCCTTCGTATATGAGAAAAAAAATTACAAAATCATAGCTAAACTTTTAGGAAGTCTATTTTACTTTAGATACCATTTTAAGAAATGCATTTAATTTCTCGAAATATACTAATGCTTCAACTGAAATAAAAAAATCTTGCATAGCGAAAATTGTTTCGGAATCCAAATAATTTAGCTATCAAAAAGCTTTCATTTCATTTCAGTTCTGCTGCTTTTAACCGAAAGAGAAACTCATTTTTCGAGATTTGAGTAGATATAGTAACAATACTATAATTTAACCAGGGAACTTCACTTAACACAAAGCAAAACTAACTTCTAACAGAAATATACACTGAAATACTGCCTGAAAAAATCGAGAGCTCGGCTTAATGATTTTTATATGTTTGACATCTGCAAATACTAGATCCATTTCATTTCATTCATTTTCCAATTAGATCCATTTCATTGATCCTCGAATATTGAAACACCTTCAGCCACTTGAGTATGAGCCGTTTGGTATGAGTTGCATATTTAAGAAGTTGCATGCTATATTTTTATATCCTTTTCTTCAAGGAAACAGAAGCATCGATATTTTTCTCCTTGCTTTCACCATTTAACATTCCATTTACACCTATTATCAACGTGAACATTTATTTATTTTAGTCAAAAAAAAATGGGCTTGCTCACAAGAAACATCTCATGTAGTATATTTTATATTATATTATATATATAAAACGAAATACCTATATTACATTTCATGCTTGAAAAAAAATGCGTAAAATTTGTATTATTTATCCTCCTCTTTGTTTACAATGTTGCTTGACCAAAGCAACTCATTTATGAAACTATGGCAACTGAAGGCTTTCTTGAATAATATTGTAGTTATTTTAAGTTTTTTTAAGCCCTTTGGCAAATTGATGAAATGGATATCTCCACTACTTAGGTTAGGACAGTTTTGGATTTTAAAAAATGCAAAGTGATTTTGAAAAATAACTCGCTATTGGTGAATATAAAAATACCATCAGGCCAAAAAGCTGACATCAAATTTCTTATTCGGCTTCTCTACATCCAAAACCCGCAGAATGGAATTTCTAACTATATTGTTTATATATATATATAATATATGTGTGTGTGTGTGTGTGTGTGTGTGTGTGTGTGTGTGTGTGTGTGTGTGTGTGTGTGTGTGTGTGTGTGTGTGTGTTTCCACTTTTCAAGGAATTTGGTGATACGAGTTTTTTTAAAGAGAATCTTAAAGATTAAAACGATGACAGGCTTTTTGCCATGAAAAATAGGGATTTTTATTTTGGGACCCCTATATAAACACTAAAATATCATGCTTAGTATAAAATTATCTTCTTTTATGAACTTTGAAAGAACAATTGCAACCTTTTCATCACTATAGCTAGTACAATGTTAAGTACACATTTTTTTTTTTTTTATCATCATCTCCATTCAAAGTTGGTTCTTCTTTTTGGACATTTTTTACAGGAAATTTTTCCTGAAAAGTTCTCGAAATTTTTATGCCGTTGCAAAACACTTGAAAAAGTGAAAAAATATGTCTTTCTTTACCGCATTGATATTAAATAATGGAAATGTACGTTTTGAGGCTGCACAGGGGTTCATGAATGAAAGATCATTCTTTTCGATCAAAGTTTATATAGTAACTCAATATCAGTACGTAGTACCATATTAACACCGTTGTTTTAAGGTTGTTTTTGTATATTTATTATTTTTCCTTGGAAACAAGTACTTTTAAAAAGAAGCGTAAAAATAGTTAATCTATATTCCAGTGCACGCAGTTTTTCATTTAATCCAAAGAGTGACTTAGAAAAGTCTTATGAAAAAATTACATTCGATAATATTTAGGCTTTGATATAATGCCAAATATTTTGCTTGCGTTTTCTATAAATTGATTAGTTATAATTTGATATCAATTTCCGAGAATTTTGTGAACTGGTGCTAAACAAAAAAAAAAGCAATTCTCCGTTGCTTGCTTCCACAAACTTGAAATGATTTGATATCACTAGCTCTAATAAAAAGTTTCTAATTTTGATTAAACACTCCTTATGAAAACTGAAAAGTTGTTTAACTTGAAAAAGGAGCTTCTTCTTTATCCTGACTCTCCCAGAAATTTCAGAAAAGTTAAACCGCAAGAAAATATTTTGTAAAGAATAAAAAGGCTAGTAAAATATTTAATTCACAGGAAAACTAATAAGTATTTGCTTTGTTTTTATCACAAATTCATAAACTTCAAAATTTGAAATGTAAAAATGTAATTATCTAAAATATTTGAAATATGTTCTGTTTAAGGCTTTGTTTTACTAATGCTACTATTAAAATTCGTTGTATAGTTCATTTTGAAAAAGAAACTTTGCGACACAGTTTAAAACCACTCAATTTTTTTTAAACAGCAAACAATACATAACTCTCTCTAATCTAAAATTCTGCACCAGGAAAATTCACAATAAATAGCATGCATGACATCACATGCAGAAAACAAAGTAAACAACACTCTAGAAAATTTTTTAAATACACCGATCAATTCTGGAATAGAGCCACCAACCCCTATAGAATTCTTCTAGTACTTAAATAAATGCAAAAAAGAACCCCAGGGATAGACGGTGTATCTAATAAAATTATTAAAAATCTCGCACTCGCCACCAAATTCAAACTTTACTTAATAATCGCACTCTTTTTTAAATTTAAACACTTCCCCTCAACTTGGAAAACTGCTGCCGTGATCCCTATTTTAAAGCCTGGAAAAGATCCTACTGATCGCTATAGACCATTGTCACTCCTTCTAAATTTCAGCAAAATAACCAAACACTTTATCCTACAAAAACTTAATAACCACTTGTGCAGTAATAACATTGTAATCCCCATGCAAATCGGCTTTAAACCCAAATTATCTACCAACCACCAACTCCTTAGAGTATTTGAATATGTCACCTCAGGTTTCGTAAATAGAGAAAAAATGGGAGTGGTTTTCCTCAATCTTCAAGAAAAACATTCGATAAAGTGTGGCTGGAAGGACTCATCTTTAAATTAATCTTTTATAATACTTTTCTCTCACGTAAAATTAATTGCTTCCTTCCTTTTTAACAGAAATTTAACAGCATGCATTAACACCATATTCGCCAAACTTCGCTTCATAAAAGCAAGTGTACCACAAGGAGCTAAACTATCCCCCACCTTATAGAAATATAACACCAAAGTCTGCATTTTCGCAGATCACATAGCTATACTGGCCAAAAACAGAAACATAAAATTCATCACTCGCGCATTAAACAAACACATCCAAGAACTAGAATGATGGTTCTCAAAGTGGAAATTCGCAATAAATGCCTCAAAAACAGAAGTTCTTTTCACAAAGAAAACTACCCAAAACCTGAATAAAATTAATAAAGCTGAAATTCCATGGTCTCAGGAAGCTAATACCTCGGTGTAATATTAGACAAAACATTAACTTGCAATTCCCATCTTAACCATGTTAAACAAAAATTCCGAGATAACACCCGTAAATTATATCCCCTAATTGCTCGGAATTCAGAAATAACTATGGAAAATAAGTTGTCTTAGCATGGCTGTATAAATAAGCCTGTCCTAATGTATGCTTGCCCAGTATGGGCATACGCAACAAAATCCAACATAAATATCATAGACAAGTGCCAATATGTAATCCCTAGACAAATAACAAAAGCGAGATGGATAATGAGAAACGACGATATAAGACGAGCCCTTAATATCCCCTCAATAAAAGATTTCATCAAAAGCATTCCAGAAAATATATATAGAAATTTATCAAAAGACCCAGATTAATCCTTCTCTAATGAAAGGAAATTTAACCTAATACTAAAAACTCTCAAATCAATCCTTTCATCCCGAACCATAATTGTTAAATTAAAATTTTTATAAAATCACTCATAAAATTCCCCATATCTATCACAATATCGTAATCAAAGTTCCCCATGAGCCATACAGCGATCTTCCATTGGTCAAAAAAACTTAAAGTCGTTCATTACCCCAACCTTCCCACGCCAAGGCAAGAAGTATCTCCGGAAGAAAAACATCACCACCCTAGAAGCCACGGAAGCTCCTTCAACACCAACAGAACTGCCAAGATCTCACTCTAGACCCAGACTTCATCCACTCCAGCGAATTTGCCCAACCCAGAGCTTACCATCACTGTTCTGGAGTAGCGCTATGGATACGACAGTTCCATTCGTTCTATGGATCACCGATGAGATTGATGCGTACTCAAATAAGGAGAAGGCCGAGATGCATTTCTGCAGACGGCAAGGCAAGGAAAGCTCGAAGATTGTACTGAGAGCTTTTTCCAACAAGACACGTCCCTGATGCAGGTTGTTGAAAAGTTCTCGCATCAAAAACTGCGAAATTATTTTTCTGTTTTTAAGTCAATAAAAAAAATATAGGATTTTTTAAGTATATTCAAAATACTGTTTATTTAAAAATTAAAAAAAAATAGTATATAAATAGAAAAGGCAAGAAAAGAAAGCAGGCTTTTTTTAAATTGCTTGAAAATTTGAAAAAAGTGCCACATATATTCCAATCATATAAACTGATACAAATCGGAATAATAAACATTTATCCATTAAAAGTAATTTATCTTAAATACAAAATATATTATGAAATTGGAAAAGAGCATTCTTTTAGAGATATAAAATTTTAAAAAATTATGCATTTTTAGAAATATAAAAGAGCGTACTACAGAAAAACATGGGGATTAAAAAGAAAACTTACTAATATACAAAAGAATGCTTTGAAATTCAGTCGTAAAATATTGCGAGGACTAATTCTCGATAGTCATGAAAATTGAATCATTATCGAAAATTCGATAAGTATCAGAAGTCCGATCAGCACTGAGAAATCGATCAAGTTCAATGAGTACCAAAATTTACATAGCTATGAAATGAAGGTGAACCGCTTTACCATTAAAAATAATCTTAAATTTAAATACAAAATAAAATATTCTAAAATATAATATTGAACAAAAAGCAGTTTTTAAAGATATAAAATTAGAAAAATTATACATTTTTGAAAATATAAAAGCACATGCTATAAAAAGCATGCGGATTCAAAAGTTTTAAAAATACCAAAATACTTTCTACTGATATACAAAACTGATTCTTGATAGTCATGAAAATTCGTTCATTATCAAAAACTTGAAATAATCGAAAATTCGATAATCATTGGAAATTCGATCAAGACCGATCGAGCATTCAAATTAACATTGAATGGAGCTGGAATTTCGAAGAACCACTAATGGTCAACACTTTAGAAGGTTTTGATTTCTTTCCCATTGTCTATTGTGCCCTTTAAGGCGGTGAGGAAGGGATAATTAAAAGGCATTTACATAAAGTTTCATTTAACATTTGTTATCATTTATACAAAAAAATCTCATGTTAGGACAAGTGCATAATATATGTTACAAATGTAAAAAGGATTTTATGGCTGATGATTACGCTTTCGCATTATAATTCTGTATATCATTAAAAACGCTGATACTAGTCTCCTTAAGTGCATTATTATAGGGCGAATCTCAAAGATTTCAAAGGCTGTAGAAGTTTTTTTTCCAGGTTGTATGAATCATATATAGCTTCATACATATATATTCATTTTTTTTTAAACTCCAATGCGCTACTGAAAATTTCATTTTTTCAATTTCTGCTGAAGTTATGTTATACTAATTTTGAGCAAAGCTTTCTTCAATCGCTCCTCCAGTCTCAGTTATATTTAGTTGTTAATAGCGTATTATCTTGAAGTAAGATGCAATACATGTATTTCTTTCCAAAAGAAGTGGCATTTTAATTTCAAGTTTGTTTAATAAGAATATTTAAATACGGGGTTGCGGCTTTGTGCCCTTGGCTGTCTAAAGCAACATTGCCAGGATGCAAAAAATTGTGACAGAAATATATTAAATTTATTATAGTAATTAAGTTTTTTTTCGGAGATTCAAAAAATCATTAGATCAAAAAGAGTTTTATAAAAGCAGGACTTTCAATTAAACGAATTTTATAACAAATTTAGTTTTGTGCTTTAAAATGTATATAGGTAAGTAATATTTTCAAATTCAGACTTGTAAATACTCGCAAAGAGAGAATCAAAAAAAAAAAAAAAAAGCTTGGAAAATAATGGCAACATTCAAGTTAACCTATCTGCTCTGAATTTCAGATTTAAATTAATGTACGTTTAATGACAATCTTAATATATTACAGTCCAATTTAAATATTAAGTAATTGGATAAATGCTATAAAATGTATTTAAAATTAAATATTTAGCATATGTTTTCGTACAGATATATTTGGTATTCAGGTAGTTTGTGTGATTTTTAAACGTAATTTATAAAGGCATTAAAAATTATTATAAAACTGCTCTTACATTTTTTGAAAGATATTTCGAATGTTTAAAATAAATAAAGCATAAAAAACTTTGCTTGGATTGTAAATATATTTGGAAATAAAAGATACATAATTCTTTTATTATATTTGAATAGAAATTTGTTGGTGGCATTTCAGCTCAGGGAATAGAAAACAATTTTATCCAAAATGACATGCTTGAAGCAAGTATTTTTATGTAATAGAATGTGGCAGTATTTTTCTAATTAAAACAATTTATGCATAAAAGAAAAAAACAAATGAACAACAAAAGTAAGCACTATACGAAAATTGTGAGTATCGATCAATTGCATTACGATTCATCGTGAACCCTGATCCATCGTCATGGTATTGATAAATCGATGTTTTGAAAAACTGATTATCAAGGAGGGGGGATCGATTTTTCAAATTGAAAGTCGCCACATTCCTATCAGCGAACGCCCTGAATCTAGCAAGCGAGCAGTATCCCAAACCGTTCGGATTTCCCGTAATATGGTGTGGTGAGTACAGCGAGACGGAGGAATACATCCCTACCAGGCGCAGAAAGTTCAGGCCCGCCCTGGAACCATCGAATTACCAGGCACGTCTCAATTTTGCTACATGGTATCAGCAACAGCATGCTTCTCTCAAGATAGCAAAAACATCTCTTTGGAAGATGATAAAACTAAGCGGGTCCAACAAATAGAATTTAAAAGAAGTCAGCTTTTGTAATCATATTTTCCACAATAGTTAAAAGTAAATGAAACATTAACACAAAAATAGAAAATTTTAAATTTTATTTAAACTGTGCAAATAAATACAATAAAATTTTAGTATTTGGTTACAAGATAATTTACATTTGGTGTAAGAATTCGTTGTTACAGATTTTGATTAGATATTTCTAAAATACATTTGGTTTTAAAACATTTAATTTTGAATTCTTACTTTTGGAATTTGCAAGCATAATACTTAATTTAAAGCCATAATTTTTAAGGAAGTGTCTAAACTGAATTACAAATAGTATAAAGAATTAGGAACATGTTCAAACAAAACAGCTTTACAAATACAATGTTCATAAATCTTTTGTATATTCACATTTCTATCGCCAAGCTTCGGTGTCAGATATTTAGATGTTATAGGTGTGAGCACATGTACAGCACCTTGCAGTTTGCTTTGATATATAAAACAGCTTCATGGTCCGTTTATACAAATGGAATTTTATGCTCATTGAATATATGTATGTTTATCAGTCATGAGGCACTGATGAATTATAATTACCCCAAACACAGAGGCAATTACATATTCCACACATTTTATTTCTTCGAATTTCGACTCGTTCTCTTTCCTTTCACAACTACAGGGCGATTTTTGATGGCTCCCTTCTTTCGTTTTGAAGTCTAGAAATATTTAAAAAAGAAATATGAAATTGATGCAATAACATGTAACTTAAGCATGTATGCCATAGTAAAAAATAGATTTTCATAAGTTAAATCCAACAAAAATTATACAATAAATAAGCTGAAATTTGAAAGTATTAAGTATGAAACTAAATATGAGAATACTTCAGTATGCTTTCTTAAAGAAATTAAACTACAAAAGTGTTTGTCCTATCCCTTCATACCTCAGTTTTGAATTCGACATTCAGCAAGCAATGAAATTTCCATTAACTTCTTCGATCTGTAGTTAACACACTATTTAGTAGAATTCCTTACATGATCACTGATTATCATTAAGCAGCGTTTCGGGATAATCAAACTTGCAATTAGATTTCCCCAATTCAAATAATTCTTCTGAGCTTTAATAAATTTCATATTAAATATAAGGGGAATGAAAGTGACCTGATTTCAAGTTGTAATATTTTACACGTACAGCTTACATAAAACCTTTTAAAAACTCAGGAATAAGAAAGGGCAATTTCTTTCATGCTAATTATTTATTGTTTAAGATTTGGCCTTTGAGCAGGGAACAAAACAGCCAGCTACTAAAACCTTTATTATTCGACTTTCTTTAAATGGTGTAGATTTGTTTAGCCAATAAATGGAAGAAAAATTCAGATGTCTATCTATTCGTGCAATTTTTCGTTAAAATAACAGCACACATTTATATCATTCCACTATCCATCCTAAAAAATTATTTTTTGATATACAATAAAGTAAAAGGAACTACGAATGGAACAAGAGAAAATCAAAGTATAATTACTAGAATCAAATACATACTTAAATTTACCATCACACATATTGAAGCAAGCAAGCTTCAAGATTACTGCATAATTATGTATAGCAAGAAGTCTCTGGCTTATAATAACGCCCATGAGAACATATAAAATTAAGTTGTCATAAGGTTTCAATTTCACTAAATTTTCCTAATTGTTCTAGATCAAATTATGCCCTTCTTTGAAGTGGGCAATTTATTTCATACTAAAAGCAAAATAAAATTTAGGTACAAACTCTAAATGAAAAGTACTCATGCTTATAATTCTCAACCAAGATTTCCAATATAAAGAAACCTAAAAATACAAAGCGATATATAATTTGCGATGTTAAAAATACAAAGTAGCTGCCGATATCATTGAATATAGAAAAAACATAAAACAGTTTGACATATTTGCCTCATATGCATACACAAAATAGAATTTCGATTTCACATTGTAAAAAACTCGGAATTCGTTAAAACAAATACATAAGAACTTTTCTTATTCAGTAAAAGCATTACTGTGTTCAAATATTTTCTGATAAAAATCATACAAATGAAGATAAAGGGCATAGTTATCGATGTTATGTATAAATATTACCTTCTTGGAAATATATATATTAGAGGATTTGATTTTTCTTTGGTTATATGGAATGCGTGGTCGGTTGTTGTCTTTCTTCACACTATAAATCCTCACGAGCCAATGCTCTGTAGTATATGCCTCTTCCAAATGCTCCAATTCAAAATTCTTATTTCCTATTTCCATGCTCCTCGTTCGATCAAATCCAGCTGGCGTGCGGAAATCCAACTGAAAAACATTTTAGCAATTTCATTATTAAATGCTGCAATCTAAAAAACTTGCAAGGTAATATGAAGTTGTTACATCAGTTCCTGAAGCAACAATAAAATTTTATCTCATTTAAAAATTTACAAGTCACATTCCATTTCATTTGAATAGAAGGTTTGCATATTCTGAATGATGGCTTATTGGAAACACAAAACAGAATTAAAAATCTTATTTTGAAGTTAAGACAGTATTTTCCACCAAGAAATATTTATCCATATTTAATTTTCTCCATAATCAAATACATTCTCAAAATACTTTACAAAAATTACTTATCTAAAAGATATCGCATTCATTTGAAACCAAAAATTAACCCAGAAAAGGTCATGGAGTAAAAATATAAGCTTTTAAAAAGAAATACTGCACTATCTAATGTTTTCTACAATATACCATAAGCATCCCAATTCCAGTACTCATTAGCATTTATAAAAATAAATATATTTCTGGCATATATTCTCAAAACTGAACAAAGAAATCTCCCTACTCTTATAATATATTTAACTGAGACCACCAAACTTATTTTACATGTGATCGACATACAAAAGCCATTTTTAAGCCCAGTCAGTGTCATTTCTGCATAGTGTAATTGTAATTATAGCATGTAAAAATATCAAGCAAAAACAGGACAATATTTCATCAGAGCTATGAAAACATAGAAATATTCTTTAAAAATGCAATGTTTTACTACAGATAATTAATGAGATGGCAACTATTACAAAAGTGCAAGTAAGCAGACTGCTTAAATTATTTATAGGTTACTACATACAATAAAAAAATTCAAGATTCATTTGTAATACCTGTAATTCTCCAAAACGATAATAGCTTAGCTTGTACATTAAACAATTTAACAAAGTAGGTGATCCATGGTCATCAACTCTAAATTCTCCTCTGCTTGTGTAGTAATCAGTTTCCTAGAAAGTAATAGTTTAAACAATAAATAAGCATTTTTTATATATTATTAAGATAAAAACGAATTAAAAAAGTACATACTTTAATGTCCCTAGGATGTTCTCCTTCTGCTATCCTCACCATCCACAAAAATTTATTTATGTCATCACCTGAATATCCTATCACACCACCAAAAATTACTAGAACATAATCAACATCTAAAGATTTCATTATTTCATATGCAGCACTTTCATTAGATGCCATCGCTTTACCAACCTGAAATAAACATTTAAAAGGTGACAAGTATTCAAAATTGAAATACAACAATATTTCAATACTTTTTTTTTCCCCTTCATCTTTTAGACGGCTTCTCAGATTTCTATACATTGCAACCTAATTTTTAGAAACCGAACTTACAGCGCTTCGTTCTTAGTGCATTAAATTTTTTTACATTGATAAACAGTACGTTGTTTTTTTTCCGAAAGAAGTTTTAAAGACTATTTTTTATTGGGACATTTGTAAAGAAAAAAACATCCTTAAAACATCCCAATTTTTAAAACAATTTTTAATCAATCCCAACTTTTCAAAAATACCGACGACGATTTTGTGCATTCAGAAAAATCAATTTTCCATATTAATCAAACTTAGTTTTACAACTGTTGGGTATTCACACCAGTAATAAAATTCTGCGCAGTTTGATGTCCGAACCTTTTGTAAAAATCATCCAAGTCTGTAAGAGGTATCGTTCAGGAATCTTTTCTTGGACGATTCGAAAACTGGAATATTATTTAAAACTTCAACAACTGCTGTCATATCAGCCTCTGTGGAAATTCATTATACAGTGTGGGAAACACCAGACATTTTGGAAGTTACTTTCTGCATCTGTAAAAACAATTCCTTTACCTTAGAATTCGGTTTAGAAGATGCCAACTCTTAAATAATTGAACACATTATAGACAACTACTTTTGACTGTCATCTGAACGTCAGGACTATTCATAACAGCAGAGCTTAAAAAATAGACATTTTAGCACAACATTATGAAAACGAATTAACTCCTTAATGGCCATGTAGGGGAGGGGAGAACCAATGAAAGCTACTGTTTACCTCATCGTTGTCACAGTGATGAAGGAGAAAACGTGGCTTTGAGACGCCTATTGCATATGTATATCTACACAAACTATAATTTTAGCCACTTCTATAGGAATATTTTGAAAGATCGATACACAGGGATCTCATAAGGCATGTTCTATGTTTCTTAATCAAATTCTATTCGTCACATTTACGAAAATGCTTTCCAGTGTATGACCTTTGTTTTTGTACTAAAACTAAATAACTTAAGTTTGAAAGAAAGTAATTTCCCTTTATCTACTCTTTAAATTCAGTTTTTTAAATAAGAACTATATTCGAATACTTTCATGACAAGTTAGTGTAGTTGCTGGATGAAACATTTGAATTAGTTTTCTAATATTTTGTAGAGAATTACAAAAGTAAATAACTCTCCTTTGCAGCACAAAAATACAGTTAAAAAAGAGTATATGTATGGTATTAATATATGGTAAAAAGTACAAAATAATATATATCATTAAAGTTGCATTCATAATTTTTTAACTGAATTCAAATAACATGAATGAGCAGCTATTTTCTGTATAAAAATAATTTTTGTTGAACACTTTGAAAAATAAACTGCATACAAAATAAGTCCTGATCACACAACTGATAAGCGAGTAGACTACTTCTAGTCCATTCAACTTCGTCGCTGATCAACAGCAGTAACTTACAAGTATATAAGCTATACAGATAATCCTTATGCTTTTTTTTTCCTCGGAATTGAATGTCTATGGAATTTTCATAAATTGGTTAACATCCTAAAAATATACCACAAATGAACAGAGTGCAACCTCAAACTGAATTTTCAAAATCCTGCCCTCCCATTGTTATTGATGTGGTTATCTTTATTGTGCAGATCTGCACTTAATCAAGCTCATTCACTACAAAATAAAAACAGCATCAATAATTTCATTTTGCATTCGCAACCCATAATTAAGAGATAAGATTGTTTTGAAAGGCAATTTCTAAGATTCTAAAATTTGTCCAGTGTAAGTTCTATACAAAAAGAACCTTATCAACAAACAAAGAGGAACTAAAAGATTTAGCACAGCACAATAACAACTCATTCAATTTTTTTAAAAACACTTGACCAATTTATATTCAAATGCTATTAATAATCTAGAAAGTATGTCAAACTTTTTTAGTTCAATTTTAACAAAAATCATTTAAAAAAAACACCTTACTCATAAGCATCAAATTTGAAACAAAACTAATCAACTTTATACACTCACTATCTAGTTTCCAAAAAATTTTATAAATATTTCCTGGCATCAAAACCAAAAGTTTCTAAATCAAAGAATTTGAACCAACTTTGTATAAGTTAAAATGGAAAATAAAAACTTAAGAAAGCAACAAGATAATATAAAACTTACTAGAGCAATATGACTGTTATTCCACGTGTTATTATCCACTAACGTTGTGCGATTGGCCATTCCTGCTATCTGGTAACCATAATCCCACCAGGACATTATTCTTGCATCTTGTGCTGTATTTTGTGAAAGCCAGTAATAGGCTTCACGAAAATCATCCAGTATTAAACGAGACCTTTAATTAAAGTTACACACCAAATAAATACTATAAGAAAGCTGTTTTACACACAGTAAACAAACAGATTCAAAGAGATACATAGTTGATCATCATTTAAACTGAAAATTTATCATTTAACTACATAGAATTAGCAGGAAAAACTACTGCTACTTTTGCTTTAAAAATAATTCCTATATTGAGAAGGCTTGTTAGTATATTACATATTATAGAGACTGAAATATTTGAAAATATACAAACCCGTCTGAACTGTAGCTGGCTAAAACAATACTGGGACTAGAATAGGCATTACTTGTAACCCAAGTACAGTGGACGGCAAACATCATAAGAATCATTATGACTACTAATATCACAATACTACGTATATTAGCTCCTAAGCCATGATTATCTCTTGACTGGTCAGTTTTAATTTTTCGTATCTTTCCAGCCTAAAATAAATATAAAAATCTATGAAGATAATTCATGTAAGCATATGAAGAAATAAAAAAAAGGAAATCGAAAATTTAACTAATTGATTTCTGAAAGTATAAAATTTTATAAGCCATTAATTATCTAAAAATATTTACAAGAATTATTATAGGGAAAAAAAACTTACAAGGCATTAAGCAATAAAAACTAGTCACCGTTAATAATAATTTTGAAATATAACCTAAGCACTTTCATAATTTACACACTGCCGAAAATTTTAAAAGCTATACCAAGATAAAAACTGCCACTTTTTAAATATTAAAAAAAAAAACGACAAATGTTCCAGGCTTTAGTATCCTTTGTGTCCATAGAAAATTATTAACAACAAAATTTAAAGAAAATTAGAAATATACAATAGTGCATAATAGACTGATTACTATCCAAGTATTTTTTCACCTGAAGTTTTCTTTAATTTAAACTTCATAAATGTGATGCATTTACCATTCCGATATTGGTTTTAATCGTTTAGAAATCAATGTATACCAATATGCTTAAAAGACTTTTTTTTTTTTTTTTTGCTAGATTTATATATATAATCCAGTAATACGTTTCTGTATCTGCAAGTTTATACTTAATGGTTAATGATATACAGGATAAAAATGTATAATTCATAAGTTATGACAAATCTTTTAAAGATTCTTAATAGTTAAACATTATACAAATCTTAATAAAGCAGAAATTTCAAAATTCACTCCAAATATACAAAAAAAAAAAAAGTGATATGGTACATATAATACAATGTTCAGAATCATGTAAATGAAAGAAATTTATGACATAGAAGTATCTAAAATTTCAAGAATTTTTAGGATTAGGAAAAAAAGTCTGTGTGACATATACATCAACTACATAATAAGTGATTTAATTTGTTCTGATACTATTTGCTAAAACTTTGCTTCAAATTTTTATTTAATACGAATTGTTTTATGTCCAAGCATTTTTTTCTATAATAATTAACGAGTATATGCAAATTTTATCAAAAATCAATCTTCACAGCATATAAAAAATTTTTCAGTATTTTACACATAAGCTTCACTAAAAAGTATATACCAATGTATATACAGAGGCTAAAATTATAAAAATCTTAATTTTGAAGAAAATACCATGAGATGATAGATCACTGTAAAAATGATTCAATTGAAATTGTAATGCAATAAAGTTGGTTATTATCGAAGTTAAAAAAAACCAATGAACAAGACAAGAATAGCATACACAAAATATATTTAAACGAGGTGAGGGAACTATTTTTCTAAAATATCTTTGTGTAAATGAATATCTATGTGATTATGTTCCCCACTTCCTTCATTATAAGCACTTTCCCTTCTTCCAGCTAGCCTTTGAAGATGTAGCTAGGTGCTTATGACACTGAAAAGTAAATGCTGTGTTTCTTTATTCGTCATATCTAATTTCATATAGTTATTTGTACATGTGCAATAAGTGTGCTGTGTAAAAGAACCGTGATCAAAATCTTATTGAAAAACATCGAATAGTAGTTTCACGCGCCATCTGTTATAGATCTCAGATGTCAACACACTATATCTTGTTCACATCGAATGAAACAATCTCATTAATGAAAACCATGCAGGTCAATCTACGAAAAACTATATAATTTCGAACCCATACAGCATTGCAGTTACATTGTATTTTAATCAATCGAATAGACTTCGTCTTCAAGTTCCTGCTACATTTAAAAATGCCCTCTCTCAGAAAAAAGGAAACCAACGATATCGATACACTTTCGGAAATATTTAACGATAGTTTATCAGATATTCCTAGAGAGACCGACGATGGAATGACTGTTTTGACGATAACGAAAACGATTTTAATAATTCTACCTACAGTGAAATTAGACCTGTAAGGAAGCGCAAGGTTACTGTGCTTTCATGAGATTCCAACAATGGCGAAGCTACTGAAGGGTTGCCACTGAAATCTGGAAAAAAAAATCCATGTGTTTCCCCTATACGTATATTCAAGACAAGAGGAAATGCGCGAATAGCACTCGTGTTTGTTATAAAGCAATATGGTTTTAAGGAATGGAAAAAGCAAGGAAAGGAAGCAACAATTTAACATTATCTGAAATAATAGTAAATTAAAAGGTTTATAACAGGGATGGGCAAACTACGGAAGGTTCTATCCGGCCCGCGGATATAATTTTAATCTTGCCGGTCCGAGGCAAATTAAAAGAAATGTATATTTATATATTATATATTGTTCTCCTTTTCTACTTTAATTAAATATTAGTTTTTTTTTTATTCCTTTTCTTCAAAGGACTGCTGGTCTTTTTACTTTCTCTACTTTTGTTCTACAAAACATAAATCGACAGAAATAGCAAGCACAGACATCTTTCAATCGGTAAAGTGTTAAAAGAGGAAGTTCTTTGATGGCAATAGCTGTAGATTGGTGCCAACAAACGTTATCTCTTTCTCGGGGGATCAGACATATGGGAATCCAATATAGGTGAATTAGACCTCAAATGTGCGCATTTTAAGCTCCAGCCAACGGCTTTTTCCTTTGATGCGAGTTCTAATATTATTCATTGCGTATGGAAAGATTGCGGACATACAGCATCATTGTGAATAGTGGTGAAATTATTAAAAGTATAGCGTAGCTAGTGCTTGTTTGGGTTATTCGAAAAATATTTCAACCCCAAAATGGCTACTAAAAATGCAAAGTTGATTCCGAATGCCGTGCTTTTAATGATGAATGGACCTCGAAATATTTTTTACAGTTGTAAAAGATAGATTAATCAAAGTGTCTCATCTGCAATGAAGCTGTAGCAGTCTTCAAAGAATATAACATTTCCCATCAGTTTACATCTAAGCATAAGAATTTAAATTACGAAGCAATGCCCGAATATGAATTAAACAAAATGCAGAAAGTCTTTGTAAAAAATTATCAGGCCGACAAAAAATTTTCAATAAGGGAAGCAGCAATATCCAAGAAGCAGCTACACATGCAGGTTACATTGTAGCAAACAATATTGCTAAAAATAATAAAGCTCTCAGTGATGGGGAGTTTGTTAAACAATGCATGCTCCAAATTTGTGATATTCTATGTCCAGACAAGTAAAATAATTCGGAGACTGTAAGCTCATCTCGAAAAACGGCGACTTCTAGAATCGAAGTCATCGATAAAAATTTGACATCACAATTAGAGTCAAAGATTGGCCAGTTTAAATTGTGCTCCATAGCTATGGATGAAAGCACAGATATAAATGATACTGCTCAATTACTATTATTTATAAGAGGTGTTGATGAGAACTTTGAAATTACCGAGGAACTGACGTGCATGCGTTATTAAAAGGGAAGTCATATTTTTCGTGAATTTCAGGAAGGGCTTTTAACTTTGAAAGTGTCTATAACAAATATATATAACATTACGACCGATGGAGTACCAAATATGACAGGAAAAAAAAAATCTGGATTTCTTGGACTCATTAATCAAAACTTTTCCGGGAACAATGTTTTTCTACATCGTATTATACATCGAGATTCTCTATGTAAATCTGCATTGAATATGAAACCCGTGCTTGATGCAGTCATGAATCTTGTAAATATTATTCAATCTTGTGGGCTTACTCACAGGAAATTTCGAAATTTTCTTCAGTACGTGCAATCTTAATATTCTGATGTACTGTATTACATGAAAGTAAGATGACTTAGTGCAGGATGTGTTTTCGAGCGAGTTTGGAAGCTGAAAGAAGACATTGTGCCTTTCTTCCATGAGAAACAGTGTTCTGCGGAGTGCGAAATGTTAGAAGATACAGAATGGCTTTCGGACTTTGCATTTTTCATAGATCTTTGTCATATGAGCAACTTGAATGTCAAGATGCAAGAGAAAAATCAATTTATCAACGATATCTGGGTCCATCTCAAAGCTATTAAACTAAAAATCTGTTTGCTGGGCAGTTAGTTAAGAACGATTTGTCTCATTTCCCGAGGTTAAATTCAATATCTTCAGTAAATGAACAGAAGCTAAGAATTATGAAGATGGCTTGAAAAAATTGCACTTGGGGGTTCGAACGCAGATTTCAAGATTTCAGTGCCATTCAAACAAAATTGGATCTTTTTGCCATGCCTTTCAACATAAATTGTGAAGAGTGAGTTGAAGCAGTGAATTGCAGCTTGAATTAATTGAGTTGCAATTTAACAATCATTTCAAGCAGTTGTTTCTAAATATACAAAAGTTAGAGTTTTACAAATCATTATCGAAAGTAAGTTTCCCAAATTTAATATCTCAAGCCCAGAAATCAGTGCTATGTTTGCTTCATCTTATATATGCGAACAAATGTTTTCAACTATGAATCTTAGAAAGAATTATTTCAGAAGTAGACTGACAGATGAGCATTTAGCCTCGCTCCTTAGAATAACTGCATCTTACTTCGAACCTCAATATAAGTAACTTTTAAAAATGAAATCGCACTTTCATTCATCTCATTAACATATATTTAAACTATAATACTTTTATATTATTTTTAAAATTTTAAGAAAATTTATCTTGGCCCACCAAACTTTTTTCCCCCCGATTTATGGTCCGTGATCGAAAAAAGTTTGCCCATTCCTGGTTTATAATTACATAATAAATAAAAAGAAATTTTTTTTCTTTATCTAGAATTTAACAATAAAAAATTTATATATTAAAGGGGGGGATACATTACCGCTCATGATCTTTAACTGCAAGTTACACAAAATTAAGGACTCGGGGGAAATAAAATACAAAACAATTTTGTTATCATGATACAAATCATTAATGATTACTCAACCATAACAAAAACATTAAAAAGCAAGATTACTTTATTTTAATTATTTATTTTCGTCACTTTATGCATTTGGGCATCCATTTCTGCAACTTCTAGATTTTTTCAGCCAACAGTTCCATAGAGCTTATCCTTAACAAATAAGGTACGACATTTTTGCACTGCCAAACGTACATTTTTTTTTTTTTTTTTTTTTTTTTTTAGCTATTTCACTTTCAAGTGAGCACATGTGAAAATATTTCCGATATCATTTCATGCATTAAAGGACGCAACAAGTTTTAAAGTGATGCAACAAGTTTTATCCAACATCAATGATGACTCTTTGTAACTGGCTGGCAAGTCCTGTATGTTTTCCTTTTTCGGCATGAGTAGCAAGTGCATGTTTTCCTATATTACTTAGGCTTATTATCTTCTTACAAAGAGAACAGTATGCAACAGATGGATTTTGTGGAATTTCTTGAACCCATGTAGCAAAATCAGGTTGGATTTTTTTTATCCGTCCAATTCATTTTAAATGCGCATTTTGAGCAGCTCATTGTTTAAAAAAATCTCTATTTACTTCGAATTAGCTCACAGATTCTCAAATACAGAAATTAATCAATAACTCAAGTAAAATAGACTAAACACCTCCGCGCAGCCTCCACAGATTTCAATGTTCTCGCCAGAGAAATGTATTCTATTCTTTCACGCAATTACAGAAGTCTAGCGCATGTCAATTAGCTGCAATTCTGGAATCTCATAGAAAAAGAATAACTGTCCCGCAAATCGAAACTGGACTGATCTATACAGAAAAAAAAAGGGGGGGGGGAGAATAAAAAAAAGAGTTTCGGTATTATACAATCGCGAATGGTATTTCAGTTTTTGGAAGCTATGACCACGATGTTTATTCTTGCAATCTTTAGAGATCGGCATTTTTTAGAAGGGAAAAAATAACTAAAAAACTTAAGATTCCCTTTAGTTTCCCGCTTTTCAAGAAAATTTTCAAATTTCCCTGCATTTTTCCGGTTTTTAAGACGATTTTTAAATTTCCTGAGTTTTTCAGGTTCTACAGGTGGTGTGACAACCCAGTGGACCTGACGCTCAATACTACAAGGCATCTCAAAATAAACTGAAAGAGGGAATAAAATTAATCCTCATCCCAAATTATTATTTTCACCCTCAGACAATTATACGTTCTGGAACACTATCAAGAAATTTATCAGCATTTTACAGATAACTATTTCACTTATTGTGTTGAATATCTGTTTATAAATTATATCACCCCTCCCCCCCCCCAAAAAAAAAACAATGAATGATTTAGAAAAAATAAGTCTCAAACATTTAAAAACAATCACGTTTAAACTTGGCTTTCTTTTTTTATTCCAATACCAAATAATCATTAAGAACAAAAATCACTTCCTCTTTAAATTAAATAATCAATTAGAAATTGTTAAAAAACGACTAATTAAAAAAGCTATTCACGATTAAAAACAGAAATCGCCTGAAACTTCGTATCGAATAAAACACAATAAACCACACTTTGTTACCGTAATCACTCTCACTTACTCCAAGCCTCGCTTGTCCAGATAAGATTCCAGTTAACTAGCCAAGAGGCCCGAGTTCGAAACTCAAGGCAAATAGTATGACAAGAGAAATAATTCGAGCAATTGGGACACTTGTTAAGGGATACTGTACGAATATAAGTAGCTTAAATATTTCCTTTTCTCCAATAGAAAAATTTTAAACACTCAATACTGTATAACTTCTTCTAGTACTGTATAAAATTATAGAGCATTGTATAACATTCCAAAATATCATGAAAAATACTGTATAATATAATACTTTCTTTTTGACATTTTATATTGATTCAATATTGAAGAAAACAAAGTAGATGCCGCTTGATGTAATCACTTCAGGATAAAAGAATTCTGGTGTCATTAACCGAATAATAACTGAATTAGGTAAAAGTATTTTTACCATATCAAAGGAGAAGGGGGGAAAACACCTCCAGGCTGTCTATAATTTTTTCCAAAAACTGAATTCAATTGTTGCTAATAGACATTTATTCTTTAACAATTCACTTATATATTGTTTGCATTTGTATTGATTTTTAAAATTTGTTGAACGATGTTACACGTCGGTTTTCAAAATATCAAGTGCTTTACTTGTTCTGGCGAACGATAAAGAGTTTTCTTCAACATATATGTTCCAACGGAATCATCAATGTTTATTATTTGATCGTTCTCCAAACAAGTTCACGATTTTTCAAATTTTTACAAAGAGCCTTTAACAGTTTATTGCTGTAGCCTGCGGCATTGTATTGAATACTTTTAGATAAGTTCTTGTGCCTATTAAAAAATTTCAATTTTGTTTTTAAAATTCAAATCAGTTTCTTTTTAAATCCATTTTTGCGATCGTAATTCAATCGTAGGTGGTAGCAGTTTATGGCTGTTCAACCGATTTCATGTCAGATCTGGCAGCTTAGCAGTCCCTTTAAATCAATCTACACTGATCTATTCCAAACAAAACAAAAAATGTGAATCCATCAAATGGTAAGATGAACTCCCAGATGTTACCTTACAAGTGGAACAAGAAATTCCACGAATGTCAATCCTTTACGTACACTGAAGTAGATAATTGATTCGTCATTTTCAAAACTGATAACATGAAGCGATGTAAACACTAAACGAATATTTGATTATTTGAAAACGTCATTTCAGGGGCAGAGGAATTTGATAATCTAAAGAAAATAGCATTAACTGATCACATTAAGTGGCGTCCACTGTATAACACTATTTTTACAAATTTTAAGATTTGTATATTATGTGTTATTTTAGATAAGTTAATAGATTCAATCGTAGTAAATTAACACTGGCAGGAAAAACATCACAACATGAAATGATGTTTAAAAAAATCGAGAGACTATGCTTCGGTGACAGAAAAATTCATTTGGAAGAAAATGAAATGTTTTAAAAAATTGTGTGGAATGTATATTAGGTGTGAACTGTATGAATCTAATTTGATCTACTGATAAGTCCATGAAAAATGCAATTTTTATCTGTCAAACAAAGATTAAATAGACCAAAAACATATGCTTTAATGAACAGCTAACATAGGGGTAGTTTAATTTGTAGTGACAAGAACAAAATCTCCCTGTTCAAGAGTGACGATATGAAATATAGTAGAAGACAAATCAAAGGCTTTTATTCTTAATTTCATTATAGTATCAGCAGAGCATCCTCAATTATTATATTATGATACATACAACTAAAGGAGGCAGAACTTTTGCTATAAAAGGGATATAAAAGCTTAAAAATGCACGAATGGTTTCTTTCGCAAATTAAGAAAACATTTACATCCTTGAATTCAGATTCAGGTTATGTTTCAAATTAGTAAAAAAATAAGGTTAAGATAATCATATTTTTCTGCTAGAATAAATAATTTTAACTGAATCTTAAAAAATGAAGCATAGTAATATATTTGAAAAGCAGAATAACACAGCATCAAAAATTCATTTGTGTGTGTGTGTGTGTGTGTGTGTGCGCGCGTGTGTGCGTGTGCGTGTGCGCGCGCGTGTGTTGGCGCTCTACAGGCCAGACCGTTTGACCTACAGCTACCAAATTTGGTTCATGTATACCTTGGAGGTCGGGAATGTGCACCTGGGGTCCCTTTTTTGAATTTTTAATTAGAATTTTAGTTATTAATTAAAAACTAACTTTCCCGCCAAAAAACTCTTCGTTTTCAACACCACCAAATGAGTAAGGCTTGTTTTTTTTTTTTCCCCTTTTTTTCCCCAACACTAATGAGGCTAGGGCTAACATTTCTCGGCCGATTATTTCTAACGATTCTGTTTATTTTCTTAATGTTTGATGCATTTAAAATTAAACATTATTCATTAATCGATCTTTCAGATTCATTCTGAAGTACTTTTGAATTAAAATAAAACAGAATAAAGGAAATAAAAAATTTCTAATCTGCATAGCGTTACCCCAACTGGCGTAGAAAAATTCACGCATTTGCGTTACCGTAACTGGCGTTGAAAATTCACGCATGCGCATTGTGTTCTGATTGTTGACAGCGGATTCAGACTTGATTTAAATTATTTTTAGGTGAGTTGCGTGCTTTTGTAATTAAATTGTACTTATGTTAATTATATATATTTGTATATGCTTATAGTTTTAAGTATATCGTTTTTTAAATAGTTTATTTTAACCTGTTTTCAACCGATTATTTTAAACGATTCCGTTTATTTTCTTAGTGTTTGATGCATTTAAAACTAAACATTGTTAATTAATCGATCTGCTCATGATGAATCTGAGAAAATTTTGTTGACAAATTCTTGAGATATTACATAAATTAAGAAAAATATTCTTTAGTGCCCATAAAGTTTAAACGCTCAGGACTCTGTTTTCAGTAATCATATTACAAAAAAAATGCTTTATTTCAGTAAAAAATATTATATTAAATGCCGATTCATCCTTTCCACTTTAATTTAAAGCATAAATTCTACGGGAGCTAACAGAAACTTATAAAGATACATATTACCTTATGACTGAAGGCCTTTATAATATTAGGAGTAAATTATATGACTATCAAAATTTGAAGTTTTAAAATAATTTGATGAAGAAGTTATTAAAGTAGGAATTGCATAAAATATTTAATTATTAAAATTTTAACAAACATTAAGATTGGCGAACCGGCTGGTCGCCAAAGGCGGCTAGTAATTCATAAAAGTTTAATATTTCTGATTAAATAATCTCTATAAAGTTAAATGTTAATATACCAAAAAGAAAACGAAATTATGGGCCATAAACTTTGGAAATAAACCATTTCTGATTAACTCTCACAAATTATTTAAGTATTTCGATAAATCATCACAAATAATACAATATTTAACAAATGTGAATATGAAAAATACAAAGAATCAATTACTTTTATGGGAATATTTACACAACATACCTTCAAAATAATCATGTTATATCAAAATGATACACATTATATTTGCTAAATCATTTTGTTCATGCAAAACACTTGTATATGTTAGCTCCATCTAATCTCAAATTTTTTAATCTGATTATTAAACTTTGTCACAAATTGCCAGATAACTCTAATGGCTCTCTAACATCAAAATTTTGTTTTGGTGCGAGTCTTTTTGACATGACATATTGATATAACAGTCATAATATTTTATTTATGGATGTCATTCAAAATTAATAAAAAACTCTCTCAAAGTGAAGACAGAAGAAAAATAGATGAAATTAAATACTTTTTCTACCATATGCTCATATGAATTAATTTATGTCCTTCCAAAATTTTTAATTATTAACTCAGAGGCCAGAAATTTGCATAGTTCCAAAAGCTTAAGAAAATGATATTGCATGAGTACAGAAAACAGCTTTCAATGTTATAACATTTCCCAAAAATTTTAAATGAATAGCTTATTAATAACTGATAATTTAGTAGAAGATAATATATACAATACCTTATCATACAGATTTTTATTTCCCTTTTTATCAGTGCCATCACTTTCTTCAGAATCACTATCAGATGGGGTTAATGAAGTTTTGGGACATTCATCATCTTGTAGATATAATTCTACAAGCTGAGAAAATGCGATGGCACTTAAAACACATACTACTGGCGTAAGAGTCAACATCAATCGAACCATCACACCAGCAAAATATACAGCAGTGATAGCATAGAGAACAACTAAAAAAAAAAAAAAAAAAAAGGTTATATTATTTAAACATTCCAATAATCACCTTTAAATTTTATTAAAAAAATGATACTATCACAAGTACAAGACTTTGTTTAAGCATCACAATCATATTTCAGATGGATCAAATCTTTCATGGTGTCATACATGTATAAAATGCATCTAGACATTTTGAAACTGATTTCTTTTTAGCGGCATAATAAATTTAGAAAAAAAGCTTATTAATTTTCTTTAGCTTCAAATGTTTTGGTAAATCTTAAAATATAGCATGCAATATACAGTATAAACAATGAAATTTTAATCTGATCCTAATGATAAACCATTTGCGAGTTATTTTGAATTGTTTTCCATTAAGAGTTTTCAGATGACATAACTCAAACAGTCATCTGAACAGCCTAAAATAACTGAAAACAATGCAACAGAATCTGGTCTAAAAGCTTTTGTTCCTAATTTACATTATAATTCAGAAAGCAAAAGAATATTCATCAATATTTCCTCAAATTTTCTATTTATCTTCCTATTAATTGTAACAAGGAATACGCACAAATTTGACAATACCTTCGTGTTAATTAAAATTTAATAATTCAATTCTATTTGCAATCGAGATATGACTGATTTTAGATCTAATATATGAAAATGAATGAATATTTGTTCGTATTTTATGCGCTATCGTACCATTCATCCGATTGCTATAAAACTTCGCCAACTTATCGCTTGCACTTGCGCGAATGCTATAGGCATAGCAAAATTATTAGCATTTATTCTTAACGCAAAATTTACAAAAAAATCAGTAAACGGCTAACAATACATGTCATTTGGAGTTAATCCCACATATATCAAACAAAATAAAATTATTATCATCAATGCCAATCAATGTGAGTGAAATGAAATATTTAGTGCAAGCGCCAACTATTTTCTTTTCGTTAATGAATATGCATCTATACAGGATGTTGTCATTCAGCGGGCACAATATTTTGGCTGCAGCGAACTGCACGTTATTCAACGTTCATCTCACACATACAAAATAGAATTATTATCGATGCCGATCAATTTAAATTATTTATCATGGAAATGCTCCAGTGCAAACAGTAGCTTTTCTATTTATTCAGTGAATCAGGCAAACGATATTTCGGTTATACAAGCTATATCGTGTTAATTGCTTTGTCAAAAAATATGCATCCCAAACGTTCGTCACTTAGAAGATCTA
This sequence comes from Argiope bruennichi, assembly GCF_947563725.1. Classification (NCBI taxonomy): domain Eukaryota; kingdom Metazoa; phylum Arthropoda; class Arachnida; order Araneae; family Araneidae; genus Argiope; species Argiope bruennichi. The sequence goes on from NC_079163.1 coordinate 59,488,244, forward strand.
CCAGCGCAGCACGCAGAAATAAGCAAATCACGTGCTTCAAAATCTGAAGATCAACATGCGACATGAATCGAAAGACAATGTTTATGTGCTGCTACCCGATCACGCCCTTCAGAATAAGAAGACCAAGATGCGGCAAAAATCGAGACAACTATTCTTAACGGAATGTCGAATAATGATCATGTGCTCATTCCACGCATTCCCATTATTCCCACTGGCATGCCTTTTGATTTCAAACGACAGCAGTTCCTGATTAGACTAGCATTTTCGATGACCAACAATAAGCGCAAGGTCAATCACTTCAAGTGTGCAGATTGAACCTAGAAAATCCATGTTTTTCACATGGATAGTTGTATATTGGATGCTCAGGAAAATTTGTTTTCGCTGAAGACGGAAATACAAAAAATATTGTCCACCCTAAAGAACTTGAATAATAAAGTCAAAAAAATGAATAAATAGTATTTATGTTCCACTTGTATCTATCATTCAATTTCAATGAATGTAATCATTGTTGACAATAAAATAAATATCACTCTTTCTACCATTCCTAACTAAATAAGATGGCTATTTCAAATTTTAAGCGGTATTTCCAAAACTATTTCTTTCGCGCAGCAACGCTAGTTTGAGATAAACTGTCATAAGTTTCAATCATTGACACAATTTTACCTTTAATTTCCAAATATAAAATCTTTATTTTTGAGAACAAAAGGAATACATTCCACATATAAAATATGTCTAAATAAACATCAGAAACCATGAAAATATATAATGAATATTAAAACATTCGAATTTACAGTGAAAAATGATTTTGCATTTTTAAACAATGTAATAACACAAAAATGCCAATAAAGAATTTCAGTCTTTTATGCATACTTTTGCATTATGTTAAGGTATAGACTATTTAAAAAACTGTGACAAAGGAAAAAATTATCATTATCTGGGACATTTGATTATATATGCTTATATTCTTTTGTAGTCTAAATTATTAAGAACTCCTCTTGCAACAGAAAAATAAATAATGGAATTGTTAAGACAAAATTCAAATAGAAAATACAATTTGGAAAAATAAGCTATAATTGTGTCTTTTCTGGTATTCTGGCATTTGTACAAAGCTAAAATAAAGTTATTATAAGACCTTTTAAAAAGACTTATCCTAATTTCAGCATGATCTCAAAAACGATTTCAAACGATTTGCTAATACTAAAAAAATTGCACACTTCTTTGAAAAGTTTGAAGTGATACAGATCTAATTTTAAGTTAATCAAAATAACATCCACAACTCGCAGATTATTAAATAAAAACTGCAGAAGAGTCTACTTTAACAACTTCAATGGCTTTCTTGTTGAGTATACAATTTAAAAAGATTTAAAATAAATGAAATGTTAAATAAAAACAAAAATGCATTTAATTATTGAGCTAAATAATATACAATCACAAAATCTAGTAAACAAATAATATGCCATTGGAAAGAAAAAAATGAAAGAAAAGTAACATTACATATTGGTAGAATTCCAAATTTTGACAAAACATTAGCCTATACTGCATGACAGGTTACTATAGTTTGTGTAATTTCTGTAGGCGTTTCAAGAACACTCGTTTTCCTTACTCTTCACTCTTTCTCCTTTGTTGCCATGGTTTCGACAAAGCTTTTTTTTCTTCTTTTTTTTTCCCCCAATACGTTTCGGGAATACCTTACCTTCAGAATACCTTAACAGCTGCTTAAAACGTGACACTGTTACCTGCCTCAGCGTTACGAGGCAAACAATCAGTAACGAGATAGAAAATGTGACCTTGAATAGCCTAGAGAAAATACACAGACTATAGATATGTAATCTTCATAACTGAATATTTTAGGAATAATTTTAAGCTTTATAGTTTAAGTTATATTTGTTGCAATATCCACTTGTGACTATTATTATGTAGAGAATACGAAACAGCACAGATGAATTTACAAAGCCAAACTTAGAAAGATGATAGAGAATGATAATTAGATTATACTAAATATAAATGGGAATATCCTACGATAATGCAATGCAACACTGTTATTAATGTGCCATACAGGATTCTGAACTGATCTGTGAAGCTCAATAAAGCAAGCAAACTGAATTAAGATATTATATAATAAAAACAAGGAACTGAATGAACTTATTTTATCAATATAAACGGAAAAATATACGTAATGATTGCAATGTCTCTCGATTTTTTTTTAAATTTTAACTTCTGAGTTGCACACAATTTTATATTCTCATGCTTTTCAGAATATATATCTACCTAAGCCAAAAAGTCTGCACAACTAAATTTTAGGTATCCGCTTGGAGCTATATAAGTTCTGAAAGAGCGCTCTCAATCTCTTTTCCTGCTTTGTCTTGCACAGTGGCATATTTCGCTGCAAGGTCACGATTTTAAAAGATAACATTTTAAAAGCATCTAAAAATTTAATCTGTTGCCAGATAAGCATGGAGGAACATCAAATACTTATTTAAAAAAACTCATATCCAACTTCTTTACAAAAGATTCATTTCACAGTTTAAAAACGCTTTTTATTCTTTAGAATTTCATTGATATAGTCCAAATTTTAGCTTTTATCAAATTTCTTTGTTCAAGTCATGGCAAAAGTAGAACAGCAAACCTCGCGTTTTGATTTCGTGAAATATTTTTAAAAGTTCATGTAACTCGGGAGTTAAAATTATGGTGAAGATGGAGTTTGAACAATTAGGAAATTTTTAGAGTGCAGCTGATTACGGAAGGAATTATGGAGAATGATCAAGATTAATTGATTATCTTTAATTACTACTTTCCAAATTCATGCATTATTCTTGAAAAATTAAGAGTTTCCAAAATTCAAGTTGAAAACTGGCAGAGATCACATCAAAGTGAATGATTATTAAATATTATAAAATCAATTTAATAACAAAAGCCAAAAATATAATCTATAAAACAGACACCAATTTAATACAAGAACTGGTTAAAATTTAAAAAAAAAAGAGAGAGAGAGAGAGGTCAACATTTCTGCTATTTGATTTTCCCTGACTTTCCCGCTATTTCCAGGAATAAATGAATTAATTTGTAAATTTTCATCGATTTCAGATACTCTATTCTCAAATACAGAAGCCTTCCACGCCACTGTTAGACATTAGTATCAAGAGACGTTAATTTTACAAAATAGGGATGGGAAGAAAATTTACATTTCATTTATCAATAAAGTAAACCTCGATTATCAACATAACTAGGAAACATAGTAATAGGGAATAAACCACAAATTAATCAAAAATACACGAAATACACATTTTGAATTAAAATAGTACAGATCAAAATGATAAGAGGAAAAAATAAGTGCAAAAATGTTGTCTAATGGGGAAAAAAAGGACAAGATCTAACAAAAAAAAAGTATGTTAATGCCCTTAAACTATTCATTGTGTAGCACTTCTGCATGGTAAAATCGTCAAAAGTAATAGTATCAGGTTTCTGAAACTATCAAATTGTATGAGAAAAATATTACATTTTTTTTTTTTTTTTTTTTTTTTGATATATACAAGTGAAAAGTGAAATGTGCAAGTTTATAAGGTATCAAATGGCATTTAAATTTATGTGTTTAGTATTATTTTACTTTCAGAAACATTTTCTTTAAAGAAATATTTTTAAAATATGCAGAGTAAAAAAAAAAGGAAAGAAAAGAAATTGGCAGATAACACTGGCAATAATATTCGTATAATGCTTTGAAGATCCCACAATTCAGCAAAAGGTCCGTATTTCCCCCAAAGAAACTACAAGCAATAGAATCTGATTTTTCCCAATTCAACAAAAAATATGAGAGATCTGTAAAAAAAGTCTTATGCCAAATTTATTAATTTACAATAAATTAGTCCTAGATTATAATGTTGAGCAATATTTTGCTTCTAATTTAAAATAACTTTGAATATAAGTAACACAATTCCTTAAAAAAAGGATCTTTCCCCTCCCCTCTCCATGAGCGTTTTCATTTGCAGTTTCAGAGTTCAGCACATTTTAAGGAAGAAAACCAAGTATACATTCTGCATGCCTTTTTTCGATTGAATGAAACCGAAATTTGATATATAAGTACAATTTTAGTAACAAGATCATAAACTAAATTTATCCAAATAGCTGTGTCTGAGTTATCCCATTTACAGGCCTGAGAATGTATAGACCGGTATTAATCTTTTCAATGCTAAATCAGTAACCAGATTATATCCATTTAGTTCTTTACGTTTTGTAGTCAATGTGTTCACTGTTCTCAGACATACTTTATAAAAATAGATTTGTTCAAAATTTGATAGAAATCGACAAATTGGAGCAAAGACCACATAGCAAATTTCATCTGCTAAGTTAAAGCCTTTGAGCTAATGTGTGCAAGGACAGACAAACATTAATTCGTTTTTCGAACACACGGAGGTCTAGAACGTGAAGATTCGTCAAAATCTCGAATTTGAATTTTTCGATGCTTAGAAACTTTCTTTGTCATACTTCGTAGAAGTGAAAAATAAAACGCACATTTTTTCCCCCTTCTTTCAAATAAAAAAGGCCCATTAAATCTGAAAGTCATACTAATGCGAGTTGGGCCTTAGTTAAATTCCATTTTCAATAGCTGCTTTTGATAATATGATCAACTTAACATGCTGAAAGAAAAAAAAAATTACGGGGAAAATATTACACAGGGTTGCCACTAAATCATTGAATGCATTCAAGGACAAATGTGATGCAACAACTTTTAATGCCCATAAAAATTCAGCTTTTAAATATTGTTCTTTGACTAAAATGTTAGAAATCGGTTTGTTTTAGAAATTAAATTTGACACTTTCGGATTTGACATGTCATTTTTTCCTGTATTCCTTTTAGATACTCAGTTCAAAATCAATTATGACTCTTCTGAACTAACAGACAGTCTGGTTATGGATTTTGTAGAACTCCTCAAACCCATTCAGCAAAATCAGGTTTAATTTTTTTTTTCTTCCATCCGTCCAATTCGTTTTAAATACGTATTGTGAACAGCTCATTATTTTTTAAAAATTCTCTAATCTACATTGAATAAGCTCTTGGTTTCTCAAATAGTAAATAAACCATTCAATAAACTGAAATATGGTAGACTGAACACTACCACGCTTCTTCCATAAATTAAATGTTCCCGCCAGAAAAATGTATTTTATTCTTTCACGCAGTTACAGAAGTCTCGCGCATGCTGATTAGCTGCAATTCGGAAATCCCATGGAAAAAGAACAGTCTCGCAAATCGAAACTGGAAAGAAAAATAAAAAGGAGAGGGTAGAGAAGGGGTGAGTTTCCCCATTACACAATCGTGAATGGTATTATCTCGTTTTCGGAAGATATGACTACGATCTTTTATTCTAGTAATCTTTAGAGATCGGCATTTTTTAGATTGGGGAAAAATAACTCGGAAATTAAAATTCTTTGCATTATTCCTGTTTTTAAGAACATTTTCAACTTTACAGCATTTTCCCGTTTTTTTTTTTTTTCCGTCGATTTTTAAATTCTCTGCGCTTTTCCGGTCTTCTAGATTCTCACGGAGGCATGGCAACCCTGTTTGCCTACCAGCACGAATTTTCCTTTATTGAAACATTACCGAATTAACACGCATCACATTATATATATATTACTTTATTCAAAAAATCATGACTTATCCAAAGATTCTAAAGTCTTAAGAAGTTACTTACTGAAAACACGTTCATCGTTCACATTTTGAATGCAATACCATAAACCTACGGGGAACGTAGCCACCAAGATATGTAAATCAAAAAAGAAAGAAAACCAGGTGGTGGGTTGATGCTCTGAAACTGATGCAATAATCGGAATGTGAATTTTTGCATAACCAGTATCCCACAGGGAATAAAACCTTCCACTCCAAGGAGCAATATAACCTAAAAAAAATGGTTGCAAGTAAAATTATGCACTTCATTAAAAATAAACCACAAGATATTGTGAATAAATTTCATAATATAAAATGAAAGCAATGCATTATTAACAAAATAAACATAATAAATGATTTATAATCAATCAAAAACAGCTAACAATTGTTAATTTTGTAATTATGAATGAACGTAAAAGATGGTGCAAAATCGTTCAGAAGCTAAGAATGGAAACACTAGAAAAGAATATGCAAAAGTACACATTTGAATTATATATACTAAATTCAATGTGACATACATATTTCATATAACTTCATGTGAAACGATTCTAGATAATATACTAGATTATGATGGAAAAATACAAAATTAAAACATCCAAATAACTCTGAAAGCAATTTAAGTATTCAGTTGTACATATTATATCCTTAATTTGTAAATGTTAATATTAAACAAATTTAACGAAAACAAATTTTCTTACAAATAACCAACAATTAATAAACAGATAGAAAATTAAACAAGAAACATTCATATTAGAGCAGTTTTAACTATTAAGGCAAGTAGTATCTATAAAGGAATTTTTATAATTATAATTTTATATACAACAATCGAAGTGTAAAAGAAATTACCAGCGTAAGTGAGCAGAACAACTCCCAGGAACACTAAAATTGCTATAAGAGCCACAGCAAAAATGAATATGGTTTTTATTTCCGACTTCGACATAAAAGACTGTAAATACTTCAAAAAGGCATATGCATTCAATAGAATGAAAACACCTAGAAAGAGAAAAGTATATTTTTCATGAACAGTTTTTTAAAAGTGTTTAATTACTTTTTATTTTATTTGTTTATCCAATTTGAACGATTGTCATCTGCAATCAAATTCATTTTTCAGAATTTATAAATAGTTAGAAATTGTTCAGTGGATTTTTATATTTAATCATCAATAATGGAATTAAATTTTCATTACTAAAAAAATTCTAATACTTTATTCACTTTCTTCTCATTAAAACTTTGACGAAAATTCTGACAAACACTAAATATACCAATCTGAAACACTGCAATTTTTTACTTTTTATAAACTATACATTTTGTAATAAATTGTGCATTTTTGAAATAAAAAGTTTAAGATATTTTTTTTTTCCAATGAAAAATTATAACCGATAGTTCCAAAGGAATAATAAAATTAAAATAAGAGAAATTGCAATCATTTACTTTTTTCCAAGACTTAAAATTGGCATAGCTATCTACTTATGTTTCTGCTTTCAGATATTTAAAAGCTAATGTAATAGGTTTCAACTACATTTTATGCATCCAAATATTTATATTTCTACATCTTACTTTACATTAAAACTTTATGCTGATTACATTAAAAGCATTTCCTTCCCTCACCTAAAGAATCTTAATTTGAATAAAGAAAGTATCAAAGATGAAGAGAAATAGTATAAAAATAGTACCAAATACACAACAGGAATTTTAAGATTATTGAAGTAATTAGCTCATTTCAGAATAGCTCTTCAGCCTATCAGCTCAATGAATCCCACCTCTCTATTGCCGAAAAAGCACAAATTCAACTATCAGTTAAAATGCACTTGTTCTCTTTTCTTTTCATTAGAGATTATATAAACTAATTTCAAATCGTTTCATAAAAAGCAATTAGTGGATTGCAGTGAAACTGGTTTATGTTTAATACATATAAAGATAATTTCATTTTTCACATACCAGCTGATGCCATATGTTCACTTGTTCTCACAGGCTGAAAACCAACAAATGGTATTTGCATAGACAGAATTAGTCCAAGGATAAAAAATGATGTATATGCTAAATAAAAAGGAAAACAATAGTCACTCTAAATGGAATAAAAGAAATTAACAATTGAATTTTGACATTTAAATGAAAGTAATACAGAGAAAATATATTTCATATAATTCATTCTTAGCAAGTTCTATCAAATTAGTTGCAAATTATGCAAAACTCGATTGATAAAAAAAATGACTAAATTATAAATGAGCATATACACTTTAACAAGAAACCTTCTGACAGCAACATAAGCAAATAAAGAAATCCACTTAACTAAAAACTCTTTAAAAAGAAATTTTTAAATGTGAATGGTTATATTTTGGAAATATTTACAATATCAAGAAACAGAGCTTGCTATATCATTTTAGTCAAAATTAAACAGAAAAGAATTAGAATCAACTCTGAGTTTATAAAATTGTAAAATAAAATATTAAAAAGACAATTTGCAAGCAAATCCTGTTTATTTTGTCAATAATTTAAATGAGAAACTTTATAAAAAGCTAATACAGTCTTTCAAAATACGAAAATTGCAAAATTTATGGAATAATAAACAAAATCTAAATATTTTAAATAGAATTAAATTTAGAATTTAATAGAATTAATTAAATATAATTAAAATGCACCTTCTCTTCGACTTACGATTACAAGAAATAAATTTCGAAAATAAAATGTAATTTCAGGTTGTATTTATGTTTACAATGTGCACAATAGATTTACGTATTTTTGAAATTATGTTGAATATCATATGAATGTATATTGACTTTGATGATTTAAGTGCAATTTTCATAACCTGTTGGAATGAAAATGCTAACAGAAAATATAAATCTGACTTTTAACCAGTTCGACTTACAACATGAAGAACAAAATTCGCTTGAAAGTAGCATAGGCCCTGTACAAAATATGTAAAACAAAGACTTTAAATTATGGAGAGTTCACAAAATTATATATTTCATTTCGATTTCTAAAGTATTTACAACCAGAAATTTTTCTATTCTAATTACATTAGTTTTTAAAAAAACTAGTGAAATAACAAAATATCCAGCTATGCCTGATGCAGTGGAAAATAAAAAAAAAATGAATCGAGAAAATGAAGGAGAAATTAAACTGCATCATTGCATCCGAATTGCTAAATTAATACATTACATGAGAATGATTTTAATGCTAACAAACTCTCAAGGGATTGAAAATAAATGTATGAAAACTGAATCATATTTCATTAAAATGCTGAAAAACAGCATCTAAAAAATAATTTTTAACACACATGTATAAACATTCAAGTAAATAAAAGCCATCCTTAAAGTAAACAAGTTAGCAACTTGGCAGATAAATTGAAGTATTAGTTGTCTAAATCAAATAGTTAATTAACCCATAATATTAGGGAACAAAGCTTTATCTGCAACTGCAGATGAGGTAAGTACATTTTCTTTATATCATAAAATAAATGCTTCATGAGAAATATCCTTTTTTTTACGGAATTAAATTCTAATCTCAAAAATTACATGTTACGATTGATTTATAAAATACCTAATTTTAAAAAACATCAATTCATGAGACAAAAATACAAAATGATTGCAAATATACATGTACAAGTGGTCAAGATATAAACTGCTCGACACAAAGCAAATAATATACGACTTCTTTAATGTAGAAGATTCGTATATTGCAGTTCGTATAATATATATCGCAGTTCTTTTCTCCCCATGGCCTATATAAAGCATAAACCAAATTACAATGAAGTGCATCAACCAGAACAGACTCTACATAGATCCAAGTAATTTTACTTTAATTATTAGCCATCCTGTATAAGCAACAATCATGATACAAAAATTTTAAAACGGAAGAAGTATGTTTATTTAAAATCAATTCTAGCTTCTTTCTCACCACTCATATAATGAGAAAAAAAACATTCCTGCCAATAATAAATCTGCCTTTCCTTTCCGGCTTTTATCCTAAGATTTAAAGAACATTTCACCCTCTATTCCACCAATTTCTACTCGATTTTTATAAAGATCGGAGCTATGATAACGAAAAAGGTTAAAAGAAAATGCAATAATGAGCATTTTTCAATAAGGTAGCACATGCATAAATTAAAAAATTAGGAATTGAAACTTTTCAGCCTTCAAGCTATCAACTTCTAAGCTATCATAGCTAACGATAACAAAACTTTCAGATCAAAACATGTACCGGTTTCTCCCACCGTTCTAAATCTTCAATCAAAAGGGAGTAGCAGAAAGCACACACTGTTTTTATCCCCTTTGGACAGGTTAGCATTTGCAGAGTCACCTGACATTTTTCCCTCCTTACGATACACCCCTTACCAATTTAAATCCAGTATGCTCAAAAGCTAACATAGGCAAAACATCGCGTGCGTGCGTGCGCGTGAATCTAAATCCAAATTAATTTTTTTTTTTCCCTAAATTAGCCCAAACTACTTTAAAATTTTCTGGTATTTTCCTTATCCAAGTAACACTTTTTTTTTATTTAATTTTAACATGTGCTTTTAAAAAACTGATGATTGCACAACTCTCATGACGCAAGATCGGAAATAAAAATCCCAAACGACCACGATTCTCTTTCCTGAATCGACACATGTCAAAGAAATCCCTATAAAAATCTCTCAATAAATACGCTGAGAGAAGAACTTTATTTTTTCCTCATCCGGTGTAAACGAACGCATTTACACAGGTCATTCAACAGAATAAATCATGGCCTCCTGTGGAAAAATAAATTTTATGTGAATTCAAACACTGACTTATGGTCGGCCTTGCATGAAAATTTTTTTGTATATATAATTATATACAGGGTATCCCAAAAAGATTCAAACGAGGTTTAATTCCTTACCCATTAGAGATAAGTGAGTGATGTAAACTGCAAAATAGTTCCAAATAAGGCGCAGAATAAGACTATGTTAATAAAAAAAAAAATTGACGTTAATTTTCAAAAAGGTGCACTTTTTAAAATTTTTATGTGACCACGCTAGACAAATTTGGTCAGTTAGTAAGTTTTTCTTTTCCATCCAACAAGATCATTAGAAAACCCACATAATTGCATCTTTCAAACAAAATGAATTACGATAAAGAAAAAAAAATTGACTTATGCCATTTCACGTAAAACGCTGTTTCTTCGCTTAAAATACTGGCAACTTACAAACCGACAGCGGAAATTTTTAGATCAAAAATGCGATAGAGTGTACCAAAAATACCAAAAGCGCCTTTAAATAAAACTTTAACAGACAGAGATAAACATGATCTGCCTATGCGAGCAGCGGGATTTTCATTTCATGCGGTCTCACAGTTGGTGCATAAAACAAACAAAAAATCATGCATACAAATAGATACATTTTATAAAATTTAATTTGGAAACTTCTTGGTATAAAATAAAATCGTCTACATTTCACTATGCAGTTTAAAAAAAAAAAATATTTTAACATAAACATTTGAAGACTAAATTACAGTTAAAAGAAAGAAAAATCGTCTGTGAATTAATTTGTTAGAAAGTCGTTCTGAAAAACTGAAATTAATTTTAAAAAAAATTACTTGCATGCAATTATTTTGTATTTTACTTTTTACAAATAAAAAAAATAGCAGTATGAACATTAAAAAAAATTAGGAATGCGTGACGGTGCTCCGAATATACACTATACAAGCAAAATAGCCATTAAATTGAAATAGCCATTAAAGCATATAACATTTAGTCAAGACAGCTAGCAAACACAATGAAGAGTCCAGATTTTCGGACATGCATTCCAATTTTCAAAATCTTTGAATATGCAAATGGGACTGCTACATTATGATGTTTAATATAAAATACTTATGGTAATATATAAAATATTAGACTACAGAAATAGCTTGAAAGAGACAAAATTTTCCAACAGTCTGGTAATGAAGAAATATTTTTCTTGGAAGTCACCAAGATTTAATGTGAGCATAAAATAAAAACACAGAGACCATACACTATATTAAGAATCAACAGTATACACTTCTACCCTGCATGAATTACCATGACAACCACTGACATATATAAATAGAAGTCATGGAGCAAAAAAAAATCGATCAACACTGGATCAGGATTAATGAGGAACTTTAATTTATCACAATGAGGTTTTAGATTAGTCTTTTTGATTTACTGAAACAAGATCACATTTACAGAGAAATGATAAAATAGAGAGATTTGATTGGAAGAGGCTGTTTTACATTAGAATATATGTTTGCTTTCATTTGTAGCAAAGATGGTTTGATTATCTGTTAAATTGTTGAAGGGATTGATGATGTTAAAAGAAATTTCTTGACAACACCAGTATGTATGAGTCGATTTTCTAAGATTATGAATAATCTAACAAAATTAAGCATATACTAATATCTTATTATCTACAAAAAAAAAGTTTTGAACAGTAGTATAATTGCATTATCCAAGTATTGTTCAAACAAAATTTTTGGATAAGTAATTGATCAAAAAAAATTCAACTTACCTATATTTTTTTTAACATTAATCTTGTAATAATTGTAATAATCTTGTAATAATACATCAATAAAAAACTAATTTAATAGGCACTATGTATAAAATCAATTTTTTGTCCTAATCATTAAGGAAAAAATATTAAAGAGAATTTCAAATGATAATTTTAAATTAAGCTTCATGTGGATGCAGAAAAAAAAAATATCAAATGTTTAATTGGAAATCAAAAATATTCTGTGTTTAAAATTTTTAATACCATAAATTGATCAATAAAAAATTTCCAAGTTTTATGTATTGCTTTTCTTTATAAAACAGCATAAGATAATCATTAAACCATATAAAGTAATCATTTATAAAATATGAAATTTTTACATTCTTTTATAAGCTAGGCATTGCTATGCATTTCTGAATAATCTACTTTGTAAGAAAATTCTCAAAAAAATAAAATTTACATTAAAAATACCAAATAATACTAACCAACAAAAATTTTATTAGAATACCTTCCCATTAACAGTAACACAAATACATGAAGTGGAATTAAATTGATGATGAAGACATATCCACCCCAAGCAGAAACCTAAATACAACAAAGCATAAGTAAATCCAAAAAGTTATACAAACTATAGAATGTATATGTATTTAAAAAAATACTGAAAGCATACCATGTAAAAATACGACAATGCTGTCAGCACAGACCAAAATATAGCCCCAGTTTTAACAGATTTCACCTAGAATAAGATTGTTAATTATAAGAAGTGTCATAGCATGAACATACTTATTTAAAAAAAAAAAAAGCAAATTATAATAATCAGCTTTTGGAAATTGGAACATAAAAGATCAAAAACTTTTATAAAAGTTACTCATGCAAATCAAATAATAATGATTGGTAAATAACAGAAGTTGCATATTTATTAAACTGAAAATTTTTAAGCATCATAATTGTTCAAATATATATAGAAAGAAAATCTTAAGACTACAGATTTTGCTACATTTCTTAAAACGGGCTTTAGAAAATTTATCTCCAGTGAATCATACAGTCCAACAAACATCCAGGCACTGCTCTGTAACCAGAAATTAATTACCACATTATTAAACTGACAAGGTCTGTTGCTGTAGTAATATGCTCTCTATAAATGTATGAAGTATTTCTTTATATAAATGGTCATCTCAGAATCTGCTTTACTCAAACTCAATTTTTTTAAATAGCAATACCCAGTTTCAAATACATATCTGATTTCTCCAGATTAAAATAGCAGAAAATATATATAACATCTGGTAATTTTGAACAAACGGTTGATAAGCAATAAGCAATTGAAAATTCGAATTCGTATTCTTAAATGAGATTTTCCGTTTTTTCAAGATATCAGAAATCTTTGACAATTCTTAATATACATTAAAATACTCAGCAAGTAAAACTAAAATTTTTAAAAACTATAAAAGTATATTTTATATTTTAATTAACATTTAAACTCACAAGTTCAAGATTTTTGCATAAAAAATCAAAAATTATGATGCCAATCGAAGGAGGAAGACCTAAAATATCACTATTACAAATTTTATCCATCTCTGCCAAATAGTTTTTAAGATACGTAGTTATAAACAAAAGTTTTCGGAACAGATTGGGAGAGAAGAGTCATTTCCGCAATAAGATTCACTGACAAGAATTGAAAAAAAAAATAATTAAAATGGAATAGAAAGCACGTCTTTCAATATTCCATCAGAATAAGATTTTTTTAATGAATGCTAATATGACAGGGAGGGAATAGATAGGTGTAACAGATTCTACTCTGGTTACAAAATTTCGTCTGAGACAAATGAGAGTCGATTGCAACAGAAGATATAATCTGCGAGATGTTTAATGAAAACGGCATAAAAACAAATACCGCACTAAGCATAAAAAGATATATACCATAAAATATGACTAAATAAAACATTGGATTGAATACAAAAGCAACTCCTTTCACATAGATAATGCAGTTCTTAAAAGTGTCATTAAACTTTCACATAATAATTTTTTTTAATATACTGAAAATAAGTTTTTAGATTATTTGATAATTACTTGTTATTTAATACACGCTCTGGTAAAAAGATATTCATCACAAAAGAGATTCTTAAATACGATTTAAAGTTGGGAAAACTTGAGCATGCAAATCAACAGCATTATGTTTTTCCATTATAATTATAAATAAATGTTTCAGAAAATAAGAGTCTGATTTTTATTTTTCAACTGCTCCCAAAACTTAAGTTAGTTTCATTTATATTAAACTAGCTATTACCCGCGACTTCGTTCGCCTGGAAATTTTGATGTATATGTATGAGGACTGACCTAAGCATCTTGCGCCTCACTCAATACCTAAGCTCCGTTAATGATTAGGACATTGTGAGTGCCAACCAGCCTATGCACGATATCTTCTGATAAAGCGTCCTTGTATTTTTCTCACAGCTGGAGGGGGTTTGATAGTCCGCAAGTGCTCACTAAAATTGCAAACGGGTCATTGTGAGCAAAACGACAACGCCGTCCATCACCGCCTGGTTGCCGCGGATTGTCCTGCAGGCTGCGGTTTAACGTCTCTAATGCATGTTTGTGCGACATTGTGCACTCGTCCCATAATATTAACTTGCACTACTGCAAAATGACTCCTCGGCCGCTGTTTTTGGTGAAATTGCATGTTGGAGTATCTTTGCTTGCAAGATTAAGCGGCAATTTGAAAACGGAATGTGCCGTCCGGCCACCGTTAAGCAAAGTTGCAGCAATACCTGAAGAAGCTACAGCCAGAGCTATATTTGCGGTCCTTGCGGAGTTGGGCTAGCAGAAGATTCAAATCAAGTCCGTATTTTTTAAAAATCAAGTCTATTTTATTTATCGATCGATATTGAGATAGCCACAACAGTATAATACACGTAATTTTAAACTTTTAATTAAAATGAAAATACAGTTGTCAATAATAAGAACTGCGCATGCGTGAATTTTTAACGTCAATTGGAATAACGCAAATACGTGAATTTTCTACGCCAGTTGGAGTAACACAATGCAGATTAGAAATTTTTAGTTTCCTTTATTCTGTTATTTTAATTTAAAATAACTTCAGAATTAATCCGAAAGATCGATTATTTAACAATGTTTAATTTTAAATGCATGAAACACTAAGAAAATAAACAGAATCGTTTGAAATAATCGATCGAAAACATGTTAAGCCTACCCTCGTTACCGTGGGGGGGGGGAGACTGAAGCCTTACTAATTTGGCGGTGGGGAAATGAAGATTTTTGGCGGTAAAGTTAGTTTTTAATTAATAAAAAAACAATCACTCAATTAACCGGAATAAATAGTAGCCTATATTCTATTCGAGACTATAATCTATCTCTGTGCTAAATTTCATCCAAATCCGCTCAGCCGTTCTGGCGAGATTGACTAACAGGTAAACAAAGTAATGTATCGCCTATGCATACCACAGCTCTTGCTATTTGCGCATGCGCAATTTGAAGTTTTCGCACATGCACGAATAAGTGTTTCACGAATGCGCGAAACGTAGAGGGAAAATAATTAAAATCGCAATTATAAAACTCCATTTAATTTTGATATGATTTCAATATATTAAAACATTCTCCAATAAATGCTGTACAAAATGGTACAAAGATCTCCAATATCAGTTAAATATTTCTCGAGGTTTTCGAGTTCAAACATACAGAAGCTTTCAGCAGACTTCATTTTATACTATGTACAGATGCTAAACTTATTCAAATTATATATGATTTAAAATAATATGCTTCGAAATTACTAATTATTGTTTACCTGCAATTAAGTATATACATATAAGCATAGGTTTTGAATTCTTATTCAGTCCTGTTTCATTGCTAATAACATTATGCACAAAAAACATTTTTCTTAGAGCAAAATCAACATATTAATGACTGAAATAAAAACCTGAATAAAGGAAAATATTATTAGAGTAGCCTATTTGCTATATTTGCATACATTGAAACAGTCCCTACTTTTATTACTATTATCTTTAATTATTTTTAAATGATTTGTTTAAAATTCTAGATCAGAGCATTTCTCACTAAGCCGAATCAGCTAA